>NW_028262346.1:1561666-1877500 GCF_047370975.1 Nipponia nippon
TTTCCTTCCATGTAAAGAGGCACGGTGGGATCACAGCAATCTCCATAGCCAACTAACGGAGAAAATGGAGAGAGGCACTGACCAGAGAGAAGACAACTTTTTAATGGAATCAGGTCATAGATTCCAACACAACTCTGTTAGCATTCAACAGCTGTCATAAAATATTTGTATGTCTCTGAATCATCATCTCCTGAGGGAATAACATTCCTCAGGGAGTTTTCAATGAGCAATAATGAAGATGCAGCACTTCTAGAGGTTAGGCTTTTTTTTTTTTTTAATGTATTGCTATTCTATGTTAGCTGCCTAAACATAAATTTAGGGGCCACCTGACATGCAGGGACCCAGCTTTAACAACATTTTCCATTCTTATTCATTCTTTACTTTGTTTTTCACAACATTTTACTAGCATATACATGTATTAACATATACATGCAATGTCAAATATGAGGTCGATTAAGACAATGGTGTTTCTTTTCAGAACTGGGAAGTGAGTGTGACTCCCTTCTATGCTAGATGTCTAACCAGGAATGGATAGAAAAAGCTTTCTAAAAATAAGACCTTATAAAGGTTTCTTCAACTGAGCGATAGACCTAGAAGACATGCAAAGAAAAAAAAAGAAAAAATATACCTAAATGACAAAACATGGGGTTTAGTTGTTATTATTTTTCTGTTTAGATTGTTCCTTCTTGCGTTTCCATCAGCCAACACATCAATTAGATTTGTAAGCAGCTCCAGGCAGACTAAGACTTTTATTTTACTTTTTGGAAAACCTCATTCCTTTGAAATGAAACAGGTCGCTATAAGTTCCACATGTAAACTAGATCCATCCCCTGCCTGAAACCTCCTGTGGAGGCCTCTCCATAGCTTTCATATCCCTCTGACAAAGCCCAGACACTCATGAATTGAGGATGGCCCTTTTTTCCACTCTGCTGAGGTTTTCCCCTACCAGCCCAAGACTTCCTGTCTTCCCTTCTATACTTTCTAAATGCCTGCATCAAGACCTCTTTCCTTGAAAGAAGAAAAGATTTCCTGCTAAGCACTGCTTTAACAAGTCTCGTTCTAAATAAACATCATCCATCACGTAACTGTGATTTATACTTTTCACCTAGGAAGGTGTGCTGATCCAGGCACTCAACACAGACTAAACTGCCTTAGGGAATGAATTTACTTTATGAAACTTGCTCTTCCAACTCCATTTCACATTAGAATGAGCATTTCCTTTTTCTCCTTCATTCTCTCCCATGTTTTACTGTGTCCCCACTTCCTCCCATGCATCAAGTACTTTTACCTTACTCTTCCTACATTAAAAAAAAAAAAGCTTTATTACAGGCAACCTTTCAATTAACTTTTCTAAGTAAAATTACTGTATTAGGCAAAACTTTGTGTAGTAGCCAATAAAATGTCAGATAATATTGAACACAGGCTTGGACTAACCTTGCAACCTGTGCAAATGTTTCAACTTGATTTTGAAGAGAATACACATGTATGATGAAGCCATTTTATGGCTAAACTGAGTAATTGACTACAGCATTCTGATCCATCCCAACAAAATAAAAGAATCTGCTGATATTTAAGACTTGACAATTTACTATCCAAGGACTGCTGTAAAAATTATTTTATAATTCCTTTCATTTAAGTATGGTTTTTTTGAAAGTAATAAAACATATTTTCCAGAGTAACCGACTATGATCAGAAACTCTTCTTACTAGCTAGCAGTAAATTCCACTCAGAAATAACAATGAGACAAATCAAACATTACCTGTTGTCCTAGCTGCTTCTTGAAGCTGTTGTGTGAAAGCTGGTCAAATGGGAACTTGTTTTATTGTTAAAATTTTAAGCCTTTTATTATGCTTAAAATCTTGTTATGGGCTAAAGGGAAACATAGCAAATACGTGAAGTCAAGAATTTATTATTAATAAAATTGAAATCTTAACAGTATAACTCAACAAATATTATTAGTCCAGATTAATTTACTACAGAAAAAGAAAATAAAGAATACTACTACCAAGAAAAAAAAATCTCAGTAATCTAACAAAGCAGTTATAATTGTTATACACACAGTAGTACCTATCCCTTTTAAGAGCATTATGATCACCCTTCCACTGCCCCTCTGGATTGTATGACACCAGGCCACCTCAAGCAAAAGAGCATTTGGACCAAGTCATCAGTCACCAAAGTTCTCCAATGGAAAAAGGGTGATGTTAATGGATTTTCTTCTTTCTTCCTCCTTTTTTGGGGGGATTGGCATGGGCTATTTTTGTATTTCCTAACATCCTTATACACATTGCTCTTTCTTGTTTGCAACTTCATGTTACATCCCAGCTTACTATACATAGTGTTTTCTACATATGTTAGATATTTGGTCTTTGCTCTCTTTTTTACCCCTAAACCTGATTTTGCTCAGCTCCAAGTCTTCATTTCTTTCACCATTGGTGACCTGTTTATAGCCTTGGGGTCTCCAGAACTAGACTGTTGAGCGGGATCCCTCTCTCTTAACCTATTAAAAGTCAAAACCAATCTTTGATTGAAAAGGAGAGTGAGAGAGAGAGACAAACACTTCCAAAGGACCAAAAAGGAGCCTAAATTGGATGGATTGAATTACATAGTGGAGGCTCTTTTCTTTCTTACTTTCTGAGAGATATAAATCCTTCTTTTGGCACCAGCTACAGAAGGAGTCTATACTTCTTACTTCAGTGCAATGTTTAACATGTAATGGCATGACTATCCCATCAATCCTCTGTGCTTTCATTGTGGTAATATGGATCCCAGACTATTAAGAAAATATGAGAAGTTTTTCTGAAAACCATAGCTACAGTTTACACAATCTTTGCCCCTCACTTTCAATATTGGCAAGTTTCTTTCATTGCCTTCAGGTTCAACAACTTTAATTTAATTGAAGAGAAAGCAAATCCACCAACCCTCCAACCCAGAGAAATTGTCTGGAAAGCTCCTATTGAATTCCCTGAGAACTGGCTTATTCTGTATTTATTGCTGTATTCAGGCTTTCTGGTTTTCAGAGAAGTATTACCTAGACCAACTCTGGTGATCTGGAAAACAATCTGTTTTGGTGGTATGGATGCAGGAGTGAGTCAAATTTCTACCATTGGGACTTTTTTTCTTTTATCACTCAGTTCTCTTTAGTCTCATTAATCCAATGAAACATATTGCTCTAGAAACAATTACAGCCAGAAGACTTTGTGTCCCTTCTCCAACTTATTTTCTCTCCCTAACCTTGGGCAAGATTTTAAATAATTATTTCCTTCTATATGTCTAATACATAAAATGGGAAAACTGGTGTAGCCTGATATCAAAGATAGCGAATTTCAGGATTCTGGAACCATCTAACTACCATATGAATAATGATCTGCATATATTCCCTACACATATAAATAACATAATAAATGTTGTAATAGGTAATAATGCATTTGCTTGCTGTGCCTATTCTTTCAAATTGAGTACAACCAGAAGAACAGCAATAGTTGGTATGAGTAATCAACCATCACAATAATGAAAATTTCAGCTGAAAATGAGTACCAGATGCTGAACGAAAAATAGTGCAATAAATGGATATTATTTACATAAAGGTGCGAAAATGAAGCAAATTCCATTTCATCAACAATTTCTGAGATGATGAAGTTTGGCTTTTTTCTGAACAGGATAAAATATACCAAAAATGTTTAAGTTTATCAGGAAAAAATAATATTTAATTAAAAATACTTTTCTTTAACAAAATAATGAAGTTCCATCTTTATTCAAGCCATTAAAAACTTGTCTATATATTTGAATCCAAGACAAAATGTTTTAGTAACATAAAAATTATATTACAACACAAATATCAAGTTTTTGTTCCAAAAATTCTGAAGAGAGACATTACAATGCCATCAGAATCCTTCCCATATTACTTTAAATTGTACTGTAAATTAAATCAATCTTATTTCCTGAAGCTTTTCAATTTCATTGGAACCCTGTACCCTCACTTTACACAATTTGTCAACATATTTCTGACCAGATGCAGTCATAACACATACTCAATATATCCTGTTACTGCCAGTACAGAAGCTAAGATTTTACTTCATCCAACATTACTGCATGTAAATGACATGTCTCAGTTAGCAGCTCTGTCACCCATGCTTGCTCTCTCACTGGACAGACTGAGACCATCATTCAGTAATTCACATGATACAGGGTTAAATCACCCTCTGGAGAGGGTCAGATCTCTCTGTGTTGACTTTAGGTGGAGCTTAGACCATCTACTCCCCTAATTTAAAACCTTGTTTAGGCTTCAAGCTTTGGTAAGAAGAATATAAGATCCTTATCTCATGTTTTAAAGATTTCCAATGATTTATTTTGGTTTTGGATCAGTATTGAAGGTCATCAATTTAGTTGCAGAGAGTGTTATCATGGAACTCCTGGGTTATTTGGAAGTTAGCAAGACTATACCAACATTCAAAAAATAGATACATCCTGCCTTTGGAATTATTATCCAACATAATTTAACTACCTGCTAGTGAAAGTTTATTCTTCCACCCATTGAGGATATGCAAGTATAGCTAAGGTTTTTGGTGCTGTTGCTATTGAGCACTTTGGTGAAACAAGCTGGGGCTTAAGGTACTCTTACTACCTTGAACCATTTCTAATAGTTTTAAAACAATTCCTATATAATACATCTGTTCAGTTCAAATATATAACTGCATTTCATTAGCATCTGGAAATCTACAACTGTTTTGTCACACTTTCCATTTATTTTGAGGCAAATCATTCTCCCGATCCCAGTTCACTGAATCTCTGTCTCTCCCATTGTGAGTGAAGCTCAGTATTAAAGCTTTAAATTCTTGTGAAGAAAATTGTCATCCTCAATTCATCTCATCCCAAGGCAGCTGTACTTTGAAGGAATATAACTTCCACTGCCTTTTCTTGGACCCTGATCTGGTGGATGTGCATTCCTCATTTGGCTGAAAGAGGTGTAGCCATTTCTATTTACAGGGTGTTTCTGGACTTTGGTGTGTGGGGACACTGAATGCTGTCAACACTGGAGTGGTTTTGTGTGTCAAGAGCTTTCTGATGCTGGTGACTGTCAACAATGAAAGTGAAGGCACTTCTGCATTACCCCACCAGCTAGGCACTGACTTCTTGGGGAACATCTTTGCAGAAAAGGACTTGGTAGACACGAAGTTGAACATGAGCCAGCAATGCACTCTTGCGGAGGTGATGGCTAAACACATACTGGGCTACATTAGCAAATGCATTAGCAGAAGGTTGAGGGAAGTGATTATTATATTCCATTCAACACTAATGAAACCAAATGTGGAGTACTGCATCTCCCCTGTATGAGAAAGATATTGAAAAACAGGTTTGTCCAGCAGAGAGCTACCAAGCTGTATGGGTGCCCAGAGCATAAGACATACAAAGACAAACTGAGATAGCTGGGTTTATTCAGTCTTAAGAAAAGCAGAATAAGTAAATGTTATTAAATATGTATTAGGTAGTTAAAGAGATGGGGCAGCCAGACTCTTTTTAGACGTAGACACAGAAAGGACAAGAGGCAATGGACACAAGCTACAGAAAATGAAATTCCAATTAGAAATTAGGAAAAAAAAAAATCTCAAAATCAGGGTAGTCAAACATTAAAGCAGAGGCCCAGACAGGAGGTGAAACCTCCATTCCTAGAGACAGTCAAAACTTGACTGAACAAGGGCCTAAGTCAAATGATATAACTTTTAAATTGGCCCAGCTTTGAGCCATGCTGACCCTTCAGGTGTCCCTCACAACCAAGATTACTCTATGATGATTCTCTGATCTTAAATTTGGGAAGCTGGAGTTCAGAAATCAGGTTATCTGGCCTCACAGGTACTGACTCAAAGGTCTAATTTTAGATGTTCTATTGAAAACAAAAATAACCATAAAAATAACCATAAACCCCATATGGTTAAATTCTGTCCATAGCAGAATAAAATTAAAGCAATAGTCAAATAAATAACATTAAAGAAAAAATAGATAATGAAATAATTTTTCATTTAAAAAACCCGAAAACCCAAACAAAAACCCAAACATTTCAGGAAGATTTCAAATATTACATTAAATAAATAAAAAACAATCTATGCGATTTACAGTTTAATCCTTAAATGAGATAATTTGTAAATAACCTAGTCGAGCCTTTAAAAAATCCTTGAAAACTCAAGTGAAAAAAAAGACTTAGAAGGCAAATATTTTTTAAAATTAATTCTGGATGACATCTGAAAACAAAACCAACAACAAAACCAAGCCCAAATAACTAATGTTTCTCGCCTTCTTAGGAGCAAGCCCAGGAAGAGAATTGGTGTTTCTTGTCTGGGATCACATTCCTATTTCCTCTCCAACAATTCAGCTTCTCTCTAATGTCTAGTTTTGCAGGAGTTCAGGGCAAGTCTCTCTACTGCTTCCTAGCCATGTAGTTTGTGAAGGATATTTCAGCTGATCATTTATCTCTCAGGGAAGACTGTAAAAGAAAAAGGACCCAAATCAGAAGGAAATTTCTTTTCACATTTCTTTGGTTATGGAAAGGGGGAACCTCTGGGGATTTATGGGACCAGGACCAGGAAAGAACACAAAGGAGTTGTGTTTTGCCTCAGAATTATGTGACTTCTGTCAGGTGACTTTGAATTGTTTCTGCGCCTTTTAGTGGGCAGTGTGTTCAGTGGGACTATTTGGTTGCTAAGCTCTACTGATCGTATAACATTTGTTTACATGGATATATATTCCAGTTGTTCAAAAATGTTCTGGGAAATCTGCACATATTCATGATAACAACTTGAAGCTTGCAAAAGAGAGTGTAAAGTAAGGCAAATGAGAAACATTGCCACTCAGTGACCAGGTCTCAGAGTCCAGAGTTTCCATTAAGAAGTTGTGAAATGCCCTAATAGTCTCATTTGGGCTCTCAATATGTCATCACAACTCTTCCCCACTCTCCTTTGGAGTATGACTTTGTGGCAAGGTTTCATACAGGAAGGGCAATAGATCTCAACAACCGAGTCCTGCTTATCTTCTCAACCGTTCTTCTGTGTAATATCCCAGACCCAAAAGAACAGACAGGAGTACATACTGGAAAGTTTGTTCCTAAGAAATTCAGAGCACCCAGTTGTGTGAACAGATGTGAAGGTCAGTGCCTTCTGACATGCTCTGGGTTTTATATGCAGTTGAAGTAGGAACTAATATTTACCCTATTCATATATCGCAGCCTAGAAAGACTGAAAGATTAAGACTGGCAGGTGATCTTTGACCCCATGCAGAACTTCAACCCTATCCATTTAAATGATGCTTTTCCCTGGTACGAGGGCAGCTTTTTTAACAGTTTCAAGGGATATGATAAGATATAGGCTCTCCTTTGTGTTGCAGGTGTCTGCTTTGCCTTCCTTCTAGGACCCAGAAAAATCCACAACTGCACCTCCCCTACTATCCTATGTACTCACAGCCAGGGAACTTTTTTTGAGATGTGGTTTCCAGCCTCTCAGTTCTATCAGAACCATATTGGACTTTCCTAATCTGATGTGCAGAATCCCTTGGCACCTCTCAGATTCTCGTTAGGAAAGAGTGAACCTGTTGTATAGCTTCATAGACATTCACCACATCCATGCTTCAACTAATATTGTCTTCCCTGTGAATGATACCACTTTATCATGGCTGTCTGAAGATAGAACTTTTTACTTCCCAGGGAGGCAGTTATAAAGACAGGCTCTTAGTCTTTTCTGGCCTGGAAGGGGAAGGACCAACAAATGCTGCATTTACTAGTAATATGAGACAGAATTTCTTCAAGGCAATAAAGGCATTTAACATGCTCATCTTTCACTAGAATTTGACTGTCACAACAGGGGCAAATTTTTAAGTCTAGGGATTTTAGGAAAACCCTGACTGTGGAGAGGTTTAATAAATGCCCCAGACTGGGTAAAGAAAGATATATCAAGTTGTTAGTTCTGATCAAAACCAAAAAATGAATATAATACTAATTTTACCCTGTTGGCCACATAGCACACTGGGAAAGGGAAATATAAGCTAAAAAGAGGGAGCAAATGTCTCCAATGCATTTAGATGTCCTGTGGCAAAGAGCCCAGAGAGTAGAAGGTGACTGTCTCCAAGAGTATGGAATAATAGAAACACTTATCAGTTGTGAGCTTCCATAGTGCTAAGCAACACAGTAAATAGGAGTCACAAGGATTAATCAATGGGTAAGCATCTTTATCAGAACCTATCACCTTAGGCTCCTTTTATAATTAAGGGAAAGAGAGATCAGTATATCCAAAGGATGGTTCATCTCATCCAAAAACAGGTAGCTGAAGTAGATCATCTGGATTGCCATCTGGACATGCCACCTTTCCTTCAATGACTATGAGAGCCTAAACTGACCTGTATGTCTAAGTTCAGATACCTAAATGTAAGTGATAAAAATCACACCAATGTGACTCTCACAATAACACCAGTCATTTAACTTAATGATGGAGTGAAACAGTCAAAGAGTGTAATAGAACAGCCATAATGCCGGTCATTTCATGAAATGTCTGAAAATTTCTGTTATTTCATGAAATGACTGCTTTCACCATCTGACTGTAACATACAGCTAGAATTAGAAATGAAGAAGCTACAACCATGTTCTTAGTTACTGCATTTGTATCTGAGCACAGTTGTTCTCTCACTGTGGCTAAATCCTTATGTAGGTTCTTATCACGAAACTTTGCTATTGCAGTTCCTCTTTAGCAGATAACAATTTTTGTTGTTCTGTTCTTTTTTTCCCCTATTGTTACCAAAATAATAATGATTATAAACATCACTTTAAAAGCATGCCATGCTAGGGATGGCTGTGCTGCAATATGTCATTCTGAACTCTACCGTACTTGTTTATGGTGAAGCATTTTATATTAATGTTTCCATTGCTTATCACAGACACTGGCATTATAAGTGCTTAAGTCAACTCAGCTCAGTTATTTATTAGGATGGGTTTCACTGCCATTTCCTTGAGTAAAATCCTTCCTGTCCCCATTCAGGGAAGCTGGTTTATTCCTGCCAATCACTGCTATTTGACTGTCTTTACCCATGACACAATTCAGTCCATCAGCATTGAATAAATTAATAATACATTGGATTCCTGGTAATTAATAATTATGCTTTTCAGACAAGCAACTTCTTAGGATTATGTGCACAGGTTAAAAAACTGGAAAATTTAAAGCAATTAGAAAACAATCTAACACCTGAATGTCCAGTCACATGCAAAATTTCAGGTGTTAGAAACCTTGACCCTTGAATTCCAAGTTCAACACTTCTGGGCTATTCTGATTCTTGGTATTCCATACAATTTCCTGAAATATGCTTTCTATTTAAGGCTTTGACCTTTGCTGATGAATATCAACTAGTCCAAGGCAGTGTTCATAAGAAGCTGTGCTTCCCTGTCTTCCTTAGCAACTTTCCTGTGCATCAGTTGTTATTTTTCCATAGTGAACAGCTCAGGTGGCAGCAGTGAGATGATGTGGTTTTTATCTGATCCTTAACCTGTAAGCTGCCTTCCTTAGGTTACCCTTGAATATGCATTTTTTTCTCCAGTTTCTTTTCTTGAGTGCCTCCCAGCAGAGAAGATTTTGCATTGGGGTCTGCTCTTTTATAAGCAGAAACTCTTATGCTGGACTCAGTGGAGCTGGACTACTTCGTAGCAGCTGATGGTTTAGTCACGTGTTATTACTTCTTCACGTATCAAATACATATATGTATCTAGGACTAACTCCTTGTTTAGTGCTTACTTGAATGCATTGACACTGAAATGCTTATCAGGCTGCAGCTGAGAAGTGTCCTAGAAAAAAAATGGGTTTTGAGAAGGGATTTGTAGCTATTAGGAAAAAAAAGGACAGAGAAAGATCATACATAATGCCTAGCCAAGCCCTGACTGGAGACAATATGATATTCTTTGCCCTCTAATTAGCTTCTTGTCAGGGGGAAAAAAAAATCCAGTCCAACTTAGGTGTGAGCAGTTGATTTTGATAGTGACCAAACAGAATTCCACTAAATGAGGAGGTCAAATGAAGTTTCACTTTGAGGTTTCATGTAAAAAGACCTCTGAGTCCTGGATTTTGTAGGATTATCTTCAAATCACTTTTTTTTTCCAAAGTGATACATATATTCTTTAAATGTAGATGGACTTGCTTCTCCTTTTTCTTATCTTTTATTATTTTTTTTGTCTGCATCTTGAAGAATTGTGCTAAAAATGCTACCTTGAGTGGAGAGGTGTAAACAAAAATCCAATGGTATTGTAGTCCATGGTATGTCCTATTATCGGGAAAAATTAACTACCAAAATGCATGTATTGTTTGATAGCTAATCCTAACAAATAGACAGACCTGTGTAACTGATTGATTTTTCACTTGGCTAGTAGATTCAAAAAGATTTTTCTTTTCCTCACTGAAAAAAAACCCATCAAAACCTTGGAGAGAAACAAAAGACCAATTTGTTTTGTTTTCATATCTATTAACTTGTTTGAAATTACTGAAGGAGCTTTTTAAAAAATGAAAGTTTCATTTTTGCTTGAAAATACAGAAAGGAAATAACGTGACTTTGCCCGTTCTGGAGGCATGAAATTCTTTTTGTTCATTATGATTCAGTGTGCAAATAGTTCTTGTACCACAGCATCTCAGCCCATGGGCTGACATCCTGTCCTGTCCCCAGGGTCCTGCCCGGCCATCCCGGGGCTGTGTCTGACACTTGCTCCTCACTGTGAGCCTGATCCTTCCCCCCACCCATGAGCTCAGCCTAGCCCTGTCACTATGGACCAGACAGATCATGGTGAAAAACAGAAAAAGAGCTGTTACGTGATTTTACGATGGTATATATTGGGTTAACTGATTGCAACATGGCAAAGATACCAAGTTCAACTTCAGAAAGCGTCTACATATGGGTATAATACAAAGTCTGTGAGATAGTATTACTAGTACTAGTATTTATATGATTTAAGTTAAAGAAGTGCTTAAGATCTTTGCTGGGTAAATAATTTTAGGAAAACAAATTTTGTGGAATTAAAAAAATCTAGTAGTATAATCTAATAGTAATGAGCACAATCTGATAGAAAGTCATACTGAAAGCTCAGCAGAAGAAGAGGTTTATGGTATATCAAAAGGCATGGTAGTTAAGTTTACTATTTCCTGGAGAAAGGAGTATTAAAAGAACAAATAAACACAGTTGCTCCATGAAGGACTGCTTTCAGAGCACAAAAAGAACCACTAGTTCATAGGGTATGTGTCATTACTTGTCAAGATCAGCAGTAATTGCTTTAATTTTATCCAAGAAAAATACTTTGCAAAAATAATTGAAAATCTGGAGAGGTAACAGAAAAGGAGAAAAATGAGTATAATATTGATTTTTGAAAAGAAAAAAGAAAAAGAATGATCATGGTAGTTATCACTTCCTAGGTCCAGCTGAAAGCTACACTGAAATAATGGATCAAATACTACAAAATAATAATTAGGGAACTTCTAGATAATTTTATGAGCACAATAAGCACTGTGGGCTTATCAAAGGAAAGTAGTGGAGAGACTCATAGCTTGGATCCTCACTTCATTGCACCTAATACAGCTTTCAGTATCTACGCAAAGATAGAGAAAAACAGATTTGTGCCACTAGTAAGTCAAGAGTTTTCTCTGAATTGCCTATAGAGCCATCCACAGGAGGTGTCCTGAAACTGTGGGAGGAACGTACATCAAAATTCTTCTGCTGTGCATTTCGATAAAGCAGTTGTGTCACAATTTCTGAGATGTGTCATTGTTCAGATGCTAAAGAAAAATGTCTTGGGTTCCTGGTATGAAAAGGGAGATCTTCTGAAGTCCTGAAAACAGCCAGGAGATGGTAAGAATGTTTCTCAGACCTTTTAATTTTCACCATAATGGTGTTTTGCACTCACCGAGAAATTCATTTGGAGTGCATCCTTTGTTTGAGACAATGCCATAGCCCTTGCACACCACTACAATAAAGAATGAGTCATATTGTATGTATCTGACTGTATAGGAGCTAGATTTTGGAGACACTTTTGCTGTCCACCTTAGCTGAGAATGTCATCAGTCAACTTGAATCTTTGCCTGAAGGTGTAAACCCATGCTGGCAAAAATGACGTATACAAGAAGTCCTTCCCCACTCCACTTCCAAATAAAAAGATACCTAAACCATAGCCAAGTGGCATCAAACTTTTGCAGCTCTCCCATCCTCATACAGAGTGCTTAATTATTTGGGTTAGCAAGAAGCAGTCTGGGCTAAAATGAGACCTTCATAAAGAAAAAACAATTGTCACTTAAATGCCACCTTAAACCTCAAGAATTTAAAAGCTTTACAGATATTAAACAAGTCATCCTTAATCATGTGAACTTCTCAGCTGAGTAATTCTACTGAGGTTGATAAAATTACTCTCAGGAGTAAGTGCTACCTGCTGAAGTTATAGTGGTCGGGACTGGGCCCTCACTTTCACCATCTTGCTCTGAACTACAACTGTTATTAAAGGTCAATATTAATCCAAATCTCACAGATGGGGAAACTGAGCCATCAAGAAGTGATTTATTAAAGGTCATAGCATAAATCTTGGTTGCAGAAGCTAGATGAAATGATTTCTAGCCCTTTTCTTTAAACATAAGATTAACATTTCCCATGATAAGATATTTATGTGCATGCAAAGATTCTTAGAAATATAGTAATAAGTAAATAAATAAATGAATATATGAGATCTTGGGGTTTCCAAAGTAGGGACTTCTCTACTGCTTTAACTCCATCCAAGCTAACTGGCTAACAAACAGTGGGAATGTATTTGGTTGAAAATACTTTTTGATTAAGATGTACTCTGGTCCTATGTGCTTGTGGGTAAGAAAGAAAAAGGTAATAATTTACTTTTCAATTCATTTTCAAGGTCATAAGAAACTCCGCTTTGATGCTTACCTGCATTTCAGTGTGTGATGGGCCTATGGGGTGCAGGAAATGGATGATGAGCCGCATGGAAAATGAGCAATTGTTAACAATAGATAAACTGTTTGGTCTAAGACAAATTGAAAGCAAAAATTATTCTTTCATGAACATAAATAGCCATTTAGCTAAAAGATCTGGGAACAAAGGGCCCAAAGGAAGGAGCTCATAGAAAGTAGGAGACATTTTAGTTTTGAGTTTCCAAACTTCAAAGTCAAAATAGATCGAAATAGAAAGACCTACAAAGACAGCCAGTTAAATTTCATTCCCTTTTTCCAGGTGTAAGTCAGTTATGATTCCTGTAAAGTATTTGGGATCTTTATGGTTGTACAGAAAAATAAATAAGAACAAATATGTTTCAGAAGACTTTGACCAGAGATGTGTTACACTATATTTTTAGCTACAAAGACATTTGTTTCTTCTCAAGGAAAAAAGAAGGAAAGAAAAAAGAATGAAAAGAATTTCATTAACCAACGAACCAATGAACCTGTATCCCCCTCCACTCAAAACAGGGAGAAAAGAAAGCTTGAAAATTTTAACAAAGGACGAGTTTTTGGTGTAAGTTGCTAACTCTTCTGATTTACACTAGTTGAAAGACACAGTTCAATATAAAGAAGAATGAAAAAAATATAATGATAATGAGCTTTTATATAGATCTCAAAGCTATTTCCTAAGCTTTGTTCTTTGGGAAGCACCTGGCACAGTCTGGGGGCTGCAATAACCTAAAAAAGAAATAAGAAAGGATCAGTTCTGTAGAGGCACAATGACTTGCCATACAACAAATGGAAGATGGAGGAGCCTTAGCAGAAATGTTGATCGCTGGATGGTTAGGAAAAAAAATCAATAGCATATCCCTAAGTCATATTACAATGTGCAAATACTGATATTATTGCAAATCAACATGTAATACTGTAGCATTAAGTTTTAGCTTGTAGGCCTCTTAAGGAAGCTTTAGTTTGTAAGTTCTTTGGGACTTAGGGGTAAGTTGCTTCCCTGTTGTATGCACAAGCCAGCGCACTGGAGTTTGCCAAAGGCCTGGGGCTTTTCAGCAGTAGCATAACAACCAGTTTTGTGGTGATATCTTTAACACCATCCATAAGTTTTGGATAAGTCAAGTTTCATTGTCAGCTGCACTAATGCAGTCCCTCAGCCAGCACTCAAAATATAATAATAAAATACAATCAATAACTACAATATTCTGTTCTGTACTTGCGAGCATGAATCCTGGGAGATGCTAGATAAGCTGCCAAGAATCTCAGGGGATGGCAAAGTTGCTCTGGACTTTGTACAATTCTGATTTCTAACTGAACTCTTATACTGACTTTCACCTTTGATTTTAGAAGGTTTTTCTTACATTTTTCTTCTTCCACTGATTTTGGCACTGTCAGAGTGGCTGTATGAAACTAAGGATGCTGGAGGGAGTTGAGACAGAGCCTCCATATTTTTCCACTGAACTAAACTGACAATACACTTCCCTACTTCTCATTTAAAAATCTGATTAGGCTGAACTGTGGGTTGTGACAATGTGACATTCAATGAAAGGTCAATCTTTTCTCTAAATTCTGCATAAACTGGATATGATCAAGCGTATAAATGTCATGTCTTTTCAATATGTCCTGGTTTCACCTGGGATAGAGTTAATTTTCTTCCTAGTAGCTGGTAGAGCGCTGTGTTTTGGATTTAGGATGAGAATAATGTTGAGAACACACTGATGTTTTAGTTGTTGCTAAGTAGTGCTTACACTAGTCAAGGACTTTTCAGCTTCCCGTGCTCTGCCAGGTGCATAAGAAGCTGGGAGGGAGCACAGCCAGGACAGCTGACCCAGACTGGCCAAAGGGCTATTCCATACCATATGACATCATGCCCAGTATATAAGCTGGAGGAAGAAGAAGGAAGGGGGAGACATTCGGCGTGATGGTGTTTGTCTTCCCAAATAACCATTACACGTGATGGAGCCCTGCTTTCCTGGAGATGGCCGAACACCTGCCTGCCGATGAGAAGTAGTGAATGAATTCCTTGTTTTGCTTTGTTTGCGCACGCAGCTTTTGCTTTACCTGTTAAACTGTCTTTATCTCAATCCATGAGTTTTCTCACTTTTACTCTTCCGATTCTCTCCCCCATCCCACCAGAGGGAAGTGAGCGAGTGGCTGTGTGGTGCTTAGTTGCTGGCTGGGGTTAAAGCACGACAGCATATTTGGCTTATCCAAAATAGAGCACAACTGTTTTTCCACATAACCATGTAGAAATATTTTTGAACAGGAGAACGACCTCAACGCAAACTCTTTTTACTTGGGTCCAGTGGTGTTTTCTCCCTCTAAAGGATACTGGGATCTGACTCCAGGTACCAAATCCATCATTGATAAGTGGGAAAGAGAGCAGGAAGGAAAAGGGCGAATTTGTGGAATCAGAATTACCCCTCTGTAAGTATAAAAGGAAATAAAAAGGTATCTGACAGTGAAACATACTCAGTTTGAAATTCACCTTAAATACTTACCCAGTGATCTTGGAAGCATCTCTTAGAGCCATAGGAATTTAGAGATGCCCCAGAAAAATGGGCCCATGCTGCCTCCCTGCAAAGAATCACTGAATGTCAGGACAATAACCAAATTATTATTTTTCAAACTCAGTCCATATCTAAGATCAGAATTACTAGGGAAGCACTTGCTAGTTATTGCTGATTCAGAAAGAAAAGCGTGACATGATGTAAAACTACATGTTGAAATTAGGTTGTACATGGATTTGCTTTTAAGCTCAGCATGGTTAGGGACTGTGTAGTTAGGGCAGAGTAAAATCCTCTGGGAATTATTAGCCAACATCACGTCAGCCAACCTTTTCTTGATTGACTGGGTTTCTGAGGCTGCAGAAGAGCAAACAGCAGCATTTTCCTGTATTCTGATTTCCCCTTGCTGTTACAAATGGATATATGGGGGTGAGGACACGCGTCCTAGTGAAACCTCTTGGTGCTTAATAATGGATGTTTCTATGTACAGGCAAGTGGTGTCCTATTATTCTCTACGTCCTCTGTGCAGGGAGAGGGGAAAGATAGACTATCAGAAAAAAAAGTTTGTATTCATTATTTCTTGGCCTTAAGAAAATGTGCCCATCAATCCATCAAAAACAAATTTTATTCTGTAATATTAATGTTTAAGGCTATGCTGTTCTGGCGTATTGATTCTCCATAGGCAGAAGGACTCTGAAATGGAAACAATTTTAGAAATGTAGTTTTCAGTTTCCTTAATATTGTATGTTCCTGTTATGAAAGAAAATGTCTTTTCCTTCACCCTTCTCTTTTTCTGTACAGTATATATTAGTCACAGGAAAGTGGGCCAAGTTAATCTCTTGTACAAGTCCAAGGACCTTACATCTCCGTGAAATTTCCACAACCACTTTGTTTCTTAAATAATTAAATGCCTTCATGTCTTTATTTATAAATATTGCAATAAAATCCTGGTCCAAAGTCAGGATTACAACCAGGATTTCTTTTTTTATTTTTCATCGAGCCCCCACATGCAGGGCAACAACTGAGTCAGGACGTTGGTTAAAGATATGCTTAACTTGGACTGTGCCCATAAGAATTTGAGCATTTACTACTTCTAAAAGATGGAGTTAAACATGTGCTGAGAGCTTTCCTTCATTTGTATAATTGGGGGATGTTTGGGCAAAGGAAAGGTGAATCTTCAACTGCTTTGGAACCAAAATCTTGTATTTAATGAGCACTGGGGATGTGTTCGGGAGTGTTATGGCAATAAATGGTGCAGTCTTGGACAAAGTTCTGGGGAACTAAATTCCAGACCTCTAAAGTTGAGGCTGAAATTGAGTTGAGGCAGCTAAAATTTCCTCATGTCTCTACATCTGGTGCCTCTAAATCGTGGCTAACATGCATGAATGCTTCCACTGCCAGTGCTTCTAGCGTGTGATGTGGTTTGAAATCTGTTTTTCCCTGTTGGGGAACAGAAGGTTTAGGTCTCCAGCTCTGTCAGTTTGACACCTCTTGACAGCACAGACCTCCCTCTTTGGCACTGTGTTTCTTAGCTTTTCTGACAAACGTCTCCTGCTTTTTGAAGAAAGAAATTGCTTAATTCATTATGGCTGAAATGCAGTCCTCTACAGATTGCAAGCATATGATCTGTGCAACCCTAGGGCACTTTCTGCCAGGATCTAACATAGGGCCTTCAAAGAGGACTTGGGAGACATTTTAGACGTGAATGGATCTTGTTCTGGACCACTGCCTACAAGAGAACTTCAGTGCAGGGGAAGAAAATGCACATGAAATAATATCACAGATTTCATCCAATACGCTGTTGTTTATATAACAGCTACTGATAACCCACAGAAGGTCTCTAAGCATGACTTACCATAGAAGATCGTGTAAACAGGAACACTTAATAGACAGCTGTCCTCTTGAGCCAATAAAAAGAACAAATGTAGCTTGTTTATAAACTCTGCTAAAATGAGATCTAAATGGCATTAAAAGAAAAGAGACAAGAAGACCTATTTATAAACTCTGCTTCCACACTCAATAAAAGTCTGCAGGCTAAAAGTGTGAAAATCCTTCCACCATACGGGTTTGTAAAACACACGGAAAAATAAAGATGTGTGTGTTTACAGAAAATATCCCAAACTCTCAGGCAGCTCTCAGCGCCCAGGCAATGATCACAGTTTACGGGTTCCATGGTGTCGCTGTGCGACTCATTATGTCAACTATCCATCTTGGCTCAAAGATTTCATACATCCCTGCCTGCATATCACTGCTGTGATTAATTCTGTAATTCACAGGAGGAGAAAGTGTTGTGTAGATAAGGCAATAAAAGTTAGGTGGAAGGAAAACTGGTTCCAGCACTACTTCTACAGTGCTGTGGGAAAACATGATTCTTTACATCCATCTATTAATTGTAGCCAGCACCAAATACATATCTCTGAACAATTACTCCAAGATTTAGTTGTGCAGTTTTGAAACATCACAGTCTCACACAGCTTCCCAATTTTTCCAGCTCAGTCACCAGATGGATCATGGTACAAAGCAGCTCCTTAAAGTTTAGCCCTTTAGTCATGTGGTGATGCTGCAAGCAAGATTAGACACTGAGTTATCCACGGCTCATTCCTGTATGCTTGCTCTGGAGCTCACAAAACAGTTTAGGGTAACTTCTGTTTCAAGGGTGACCCATGTTTCCATGTCATTTTTTTAGCATCTACGCTTGACATTGTTTTAGAAGGTGGATTGACCACATCTAAGTTAGAAACATGATTGGGAAAAGGCAGAGCAGCAGAAGAGACGCCAAGTAAAAAAGATGCTGATTTACATCAAAGGATCTGGAAACTTAGAAACAAAAAGCATTCTCATTCATGATAGAAATAAAACAGTGCCCTTTTCAGTATCCGGACTGTGGCGTAATCATTATCTCCCAAACAAGTTTACTTCTTTTTAAAGCAGGTTTTGTTATGAACTGTTCTTCACTTGACTGAGATATGTTAAAGTCAAGATAGATGCCTTATTGGGACAGCTCTCAAAGAACTGATTTAGCCAATGTTAATGAACAGTAATGCCTGATGCTTAATCAGGAGAGTATTATAGAGGGAAAACCAATGCAGCAGAGATGTGTATTTAGTGTATGCCAAGTGATTAAGTGGTGATTAACCAGGGGTTGAAATTCTGAGCTCTGGACTTTTAATAAAGTGTCAAATAAAGATTAAAAGGAAGAAGAAAGAGTAGCCAAAGAAGAAACCCAGTAAGCTTCTATTTTATTAGTGTCTTTTTATTCAGTGTAGGGTTTTTTTAAGTCCTATATATTTGTACTGTCACATAAAATCCTGTAACAGAGATGAACATTTAGGATGCAATATTCAAACACACTTAATGGATTTGAAAGCCTGCCCATTATCAGGTTGTTTTCCATGTTACCTAACTCTGCAATGCATTAAATGGAATCCTAACTATTTACAGTATCACTTTTAAATATAAATATATATCTTTGTTACATCATTTGTCTTAGCTGTATTAAAACTCCACTGCAAAGCACTTAGTAGCTTCACAAACCACTGATCACATTCTGCAGATTTTATCCAGCTTGGATAACAATTACTTGGAAAAATAGCGTTACTAAAGTCAATGGACAGAGGCATCGATGTTACTGTGCCATGAATGTGGGTCGTGGAATCAAAACCTGTGGTAGCCAAACTACTTTACTGACTCCGGAGGACTTATTAACATGCAGTGGAAGCTCTCAAGGTGGTTCTACTCTCCAGAGCTAATGATTCATGCCAGGTATTATCATCATGCTTCGAGTGTTTTTCATCTGCAGTCCATCTCATCAGATGCAAAGGATTTCATTTCTGGATAACACCACCTGGTAAGTTTTATCTCCCCTTTTGGACAGACAGAAGTGGTAGGTACCTAAAACCAGTGTGTGGGAGTAAAAGTTCCCCTTCAGGAAAAAGCAAGCAATGAGAAGTAATAAATTACCTTCATGTTTTTCCTCAGCCTCAGGACTGAACAATCATGGGGGCTTGAAGAACCAGGCTCCAACTACCCTTGCATTTGCGTAGTGCTCCATGTTATTGTGCAAAGGTGGCAAATTACTGTTCAACAGTCCATGTGCAGCCACTTCATGGTGCTTCCCAAATGTTTCACTGTAAAGGGAGAGGAGGAATATTAAGCATCTTCTCCCAAATGATGCTTCCTAGCATGGGAACTGCTGTGATAAGGTGATGAGTTTACCAGGAACTTGCCGTGCCAAGTAGACTCTGAAGGAAACACCAGCTGCAACTGAGGTTGTACAGTGAGTTGGACAAAAAATTAAAAGTTGCCTTAATGAATTGATTCTTCATTTTTAGAGTATTTCAGAAGTAAAAACAAACAAATAATCAATCAATCAATCAATCAATCAAACAAACAAACCAATAAAATAAAAAGGTAGAGAAAAAAATTGGTAGCTTCATTAGCTAGACTTTAAATTATCATGATCACTCTACCAATACTTAGTTTCTGTAAATAGTCTGTTGCTTATATCTTCACTGCTCTTACTGCAGCTAAGGACTGATTTTTAAAGGATTTTGATTGCCATAATGAAAATCAACTTCAATGAAAGTGAAAGTAACTCAACACCTTTGAATATCA
This sequence comes from Nipponia nippon, assembly GCF_047370975.1. Lineage (NCBI taxonomy): Eukaryota > Metazoa > Chordata > Aves > Pelecaniformes > Threskiornithidae > Nipponia > Nipponia nippon. Next base: position 1,581,729 of record NW_028262346.1, read on the forward strand.
GGCTATTGTGAAGTTATTCTGTCATAGCTGATGGCACTGCCTAAGTCATTTCCTAGGTAGCATTACACTGCAAATGTACATGCGCTTAACCTAGTGGTAGTTATACGCAGAAGTACTCTTTGGCAGAGAAAAAAAAAAAAAAATCAATCCAGGTAGCAAATCTTTATGCTGTGTGTTTTTCTACAAATTCAGAAAAGGCTACATTGCAGAATTTTCCAGTGATACTTGTTAATTTTCATGAGTGTAAAGAATAAATGACTATAAATACTCTTATCGTGCAGTGAAATAGGTACTTTTTGAAGCTGTGACATGGAGTCTTTACTTATTCTACTGTATTCCTTGCTTCAGCTAGCTGAAAAAAGGATGCTTTATCAAACATGGAGAATCTTATCTTTATTTTATTTCTTACACCAAATTTACTCCTTGGGGTTGCAGAAGGGTTCAACCTACCCTCAGTCTGAAAAGTGGGGAACTTGCCTCTACAACTAATGAAAAGAAACGCCACAGCAGGGCTCTGCCAGCTGTGGTTCAAGCCATATGGGTTTTTTAGCAAGTGTTAAATGAAAAGCAATGTTTATCATGATCTTAAGGGTTTTCTTTCCACTTTTCACCGTCCACACCTCTCTATATCTCTTCTCTGTCACCATCTGGATCAAGCAGGTTCCAGCATCTGGTTACTGGAACTTACAGAAATCACTTTTTTAAAGGTAAACTATTGACCACTCTGCCTCTAATCCAAGATCAGATGGAAAACGGATAAACACAGATATTGTCACCAAGAAAATTATAATCGCTTATCCATAAAGTGTCTAAAGAAATGTGTCTTTCTCTCATCTTAGTAGTTAGATCTATTTTTCTCTAAAAAAATGTGTCTTTCTCTCATCTTAGTAGTTAGATCTATTTTTCTCTAAAAAAATGTGTCTTTCTCTCATCTTAGTAGTTAGATCTATTTTTCTATTCTTTGCAACTGAAGTCCTGCAAACTTTCTGTTGATGAAAACTTGCTCAGGTCGTCTCGACTGCTTGTCTTCTACAGCTGGGAATATACACATAACACTGCAGTGGAGAAGTGGTTAAATCAGAGAGAAAAAAAAAAGTTTCCTGAACATAGCAAGAATATGAAGAATGTTACCTTTGCCTACTCACATTGCTGATTCCTGTTTCTCCTTATTTCCAGTGCGTTGCTCTGACAAGACTGTGAATTTTAACAGAAGGAACCATTGCCTTTAGAGTCTTCAGTATTCTCTCTGATCTTGATTTTGGAGAGTTTGGGGGATTGTATTCATGCTCTCTCATTGGAAATAGCTTTTTGAAAAACTGTTCTGTGCTGACTTGCTTATTACATTCAGGTAAATCAGTCGCAGGTGAAACCCGTGGCCACTGGCAGAAGCATACCCTTTGTTTCATCTCCCATCACCACTGCCTGGCCTGCAGTGCTGGGCACCGTTATCAGAAGAGACTTGTTTGGATAAGCAGATGCCATAATGTAACAGTCATAGGCCATTTACAAACCCAACACAGGCAGCTTAACATAATAATAATAATAATAATAATAATAATAATAATAATAATAATAATAATAATAATAATGATGAAAAAATCAAACATAAAATAATGGGAAAATATGTGTATTGTTTGCTCTGTTTGACATCATAAAAAAGGTGCACACTTGGGATGTTTATGCCCCAGATTGCTATTTTCTGATAATGTACCTGGTTAAGGTAAAGTTTTCCCTCTGGATGCATATATAACGCTTAGATAAGAACAATTCACAAAATTCTATTATAGTGCTGCTGTACACAAACACATTTTCAGATTCTTCAGATAATATCAGGTACATATATACAAGAGGAAAAGTTATTTCTAAGAATATCATTATTGGTGGCATATCTATTTAAGTTTCCATACGCACTGGTGGCTCTTTCTTTGAGGCAGACACTAAAAACATCAAAAAATACATTTGACTTTTTGAAATGACAGTCTTTTTTAAACAAACAAACAAAAAAAGAAACACAAAGTTTTAGTATTCTTCCTCCCCACTAGCTACCATGATTCCTTCTTTCTCGCCAGAAACAAAATCATCACCTTCAGATCTCCAGGGTACTCTATTACTTTTAGTATATGTTTAATGCCATCGAGAGGAGGAATGCATGAAAATTTTGAACTGTCAGAAAACATAAAATGCAACTTTTTCTTGCCTTTTAATAGATATTTAAATAAGTAAAATGTCTAGATCTTACACTCTGGGAGACACTGTTTTATTGCTGTGCACCACCCTGAAGGATTCTTCCAATTCCTTACCCAGTACTGGGGAAACCGATAGCTGCATTGTTGAACCGCTACTTCTGTGTTTCTACAGACCTGCACTGTAATGTCTATATCCACCATAAACTTCTTTCGTGACCCCGTGCAAACAGTCATCAAGACATGGGGGTGTCTTGAGGAAATTTCTGGGTTTGCCTCTGGTTTCCATTTGGCAAGTCATTTCTCTCCTTGTGTTTTTGTTTTCCCAGCTGTGCCTAATGAATTTGAAACCAGTACTAAAGGACATTGAGATATACAAGCCTACAGCAGAATGCTAGAGGGAAAGTGCAATCACTGCTGATCCTTGAATACCTACAGATAGCATTGGACCATATTCTTAGCAGAATTTACTCTGGGTGGTTAGTAGTTTGCTGGGAAATTTTAAGATAGCTTTGTAATTGTTTTAAATCTCTTATGTTTAAAATAGTTTAAAAATATCTGGGTGTGTATTTTACTAAAATATTCAGGCTGTTCAAATATTCAAGCTAATTAAAAATAGTCCACACTGGTCCTATTGCTTTCATCCAAGAATCGGCTGTACATGTTAAAGGAGATAATACCACAGGCTATAGAACAACCAGTATTATATGAAGTCTAAAAATCAGCTTTTATAATTAGAACATGTTTTAGCTTTCACTGTCTTCAGCTATACTTGGCAATATATTTATAAATATTCAATATTTTATAGCATTTATGGAAGAAAACACTTTCAATAAGAAAATCATTAACATCTTTTTAGTAAATTTAAACTAGAGCTTAAACTATAAATAAGTATTACATGTTGTGCTTTATATAGAGTATTTTACAAGAGCCTGTAATTGCAAAGTTGTAAATGCAATGCAGTTGTAAAGCTAGGAACCATTTGGTCAAGAATCAAGCAACTAACATGAATGTCTCCTCAAAGAACAAGACTCCTTGTACTAGACATCCAGCTGGTATAGACATTATCATAATCTCACAAAACCAGATTTTATAAAATAAGCTTTAGAAAGAATCCTGACTTTCAAAAATGTAAAGAGCAAAGAGGAACGTAGGGGTATGTTAACAGAATATATCATAAACAGCTCTCATTCCACACTCTAAAAAAACTTCTTGTTGAAATCAAATCAAAACTTCCTGATGATTTCTTATTGAACACTTCTAAAAGTGCTCTAAGTTTTTGAACTTGAAGAAACATATATTTCTGGCTCGAAAAGGCTGTATAGGAGAAGGTGATTACTTCTATACTACTCATGTTTTCTCTTAATCTTATAGATGCTTTTTTTTTATCTCCTGATAACCATGAAATAGTAAAATTCTTCTGAGATATCTATCTGTAAATATTAGATTTCAGTTTGTACATGATATGAGCCTAACCTGTAGCAGCAAATGAGGCAGTTATTGTAAAATAAAAATGTGACTCATTTTAACACATTTTACTACTTAGAAGAAAGGAGCCTAATGTCAACTAGCCTCATAGGCTCTCTGTCGTGAGTACAAGAATATTGATGCTTTCATACCTTATGATGTTTGTCATTTAAGATGTGTGGCATATAAAATGAAAAACCAATCAAAACACAATCTTCTGCAACTACCGATCTGACAGAGGGGACGTCTTAACTGACCAATTCAAATGAGATGCAAAATTTACACAGCTGAAGACAAGTGAGATGAACCTTCCAGCAAGTCAATAGGAAAAGGTTGATATCTTCATAGTGTTCTTTCTGAGGGGAGAGTGTGTCCAGCTACCTTAAACACCTAAACTTACATAGACATTATCTTTCTTTAACAGGCTTCAAAGGCTTATTTCTTTGCTTAAATAGAGAAATGAGAGACTGCTCAGTGTGCTGCTTAAGGATACAAACAAATTTAGGAACATGTAAAGTTTAGTTGCATCATCTTTACTTATGAAGCTTACAGAAGCCTTATCTGGCCTCATGAACAAAAATGGACTATAATTGTGGAGTTTGACTGGTTATTAACAGGAAACCTTTGGAATATAAGACTATATACTGTTATATAGTGTATACAGTATAGAATTAAGATTTCAGTAAGACCACGTATTTGTTGTTTAGCACTGAATGTACTAATTAAGGTATATCTATGCTGAAGATTAGGCTTATGAGAGCTTGTTATGCCCATTGTTGAGGCATAGCAGAAGTGTGTTGCAAAGTTGCACTACTGAACAAAATTTAACATTCCTTCTCAGTACTGCTTATTCATTTAGGCTTAGTGTTTTTTAACCAAATTCTTACATGCTCTGATCAACTCAGCAGAAAAGTTGAACCATTCTTCTTACTTACAGCTTATGTTATAGCTATAGCCTTTCTTACTAATTGAAAAAAAAAAAAATAAAAGAAGCTAAAGCTTGTACACACAGGTTACTAAGGAAAATAGCAATATTTTTTTCCTGATCATTCAAATTGGAAAGCCTTCTTAAAGACCAACTCTTAAAAAGACTGTTTGAAGAAGTGGAAGACTGTTCCCTTACTCTTGTATAAAAGGGAAGTTCACTGCAATTGACTTGAAACAGAATTTCAGCTTGTGTTTAGCCTTATGAAACTAAATGGCCTGAATAAATGCAAAAAGTTAAAACTTTGCCTTGAAAGGAACTCTGAGTCATTCTTACCAGATACACATACATACAAAAGCCAGTTAGAAGTATACTACATATGCATTAAATTGACTACATAGTCCTGAGCTACGTTTCTAAGGCCATGGAGATGTTAAGGAGTGGATGAGAAAAGCTAATTTTGAATCCAGCCAAGCCTGAAAGAGATGCACATTTTTCCTTGCCTGAAGTAAGACAGAAGGTTATAAAATCCTCTGAAATAAAGAGGCAGTTCTCCTTCTGCTCAGCTTTATAGTATGGCCAATAGCTCTTCCAGTTCACTCCTAGGAGTTTGCAGCAACCAAAGGCCTAAGAAGAAGGACTGAGAACAAAAGACAATACAACTTGACATAAAATAGCAGTATTTAGTAACTCAGCATTATACCTACCATGTAATGACATCACTAAGATGACATTAGAAGAGGTGATGTGCAGCTGGGAAGCTTTGTTACAGAACTTAATTTAAATTCTCTTTGAACAATTTTACTAGGATGTTGAAATGCTATTGTCATGTAAATGGCTGAGGGCTTCTACTTTTGAATGTCAGCTTTTTCAGAATATATATTCCTGGAGAGGACACTGAGGCTAAAATTTGGTAAACAAAGATAAGTAATGGGATTTAATACAGATTTAAGGTTCTTGATAGTCATTGATTTGTCTGTCTCAAGACAACTGCTTGACTGGCTTCTTTTGATTAACTGACTTAAAGGCTTTCTTTGGTTTCATAGGATTTATTTAAGATTAGCCACATTTGCCCACTTATAAATTGCTTAGGTTCTCCATGATATACCAAATAGGATTCACTAACCCTTTAATGAATTTTGCCCATCTATAAATTATTTTAATTACCTGTGATACAATATTACTTGTCTGCTACTAATTTTGATAATAGAGTACTTGGTTCCCTTAGGAGTCAGCTGACTCTCCAAGGTTTAATATCTTTCAAAAACCCTTTATAGAGAAATATGCAGGAGATGGAAGTAATCACTGTTTGTGTACTGTTTTGCTTTTAATTTAGATCCCTTTTTCTGAGAATAAAATGATCATAGCAAAGAATCATTCATTTCTTCTTTTTTTCCTTTAACTATGACATGACAAAGAACCCAGTTCAAGAGACTAAATGAAGGGAATCAACCCTGATTCACCATCCAGAAAGCCAGATATTAAGATTTAGCTTCTACCTTTTATAATTTCTTCAGATTATAAACAGCCTGCAAGTTTTTAAATAAAATGAAATGACACTCAGTAACTTGGAATAACTCCTTCTAGCTTCACAATATTATTAGCAATCAAGAGTACTTCATGGTCATCTTTAATTTGATTATTAGTTCTTGCTAAACAGGAGCTCTTTTTATCAGAGATTTCTTTTAATTTTGAGAAATGGGAAACCGCAAACCAGCATGTGTGACACAATATCAAGCAAATGGGAAAGAAGTGTAATCAAGAACAGAACTGGCAGATGAGTAGATGGATATAATGTAATGTGAAAGAAGCAACACAACTTTTATAGGACATAGCTACCCCTTACAAAATTTATTAGAATGCTTTTAAAGAGTCAGCAAGCATATGGATAAAAGCACACTTGTATTTTCGAAAAGTCCCTTACCAAAGGCTTGTAAAGAAACTAGGGTATTGCAGAAAGAAATAGGAAAGACTTCTCTTGTGTTAATAACTGCTTAAAGAAGCAGATGTGAAGTGTAGGAATAAATGGTCATTTTTCTTATTGGCAGGAGGTGACCAAGGGAGTCCCACAGGGATCCTTTCTGTTGCAGTGGAGACAAAATCTGTTGATGGCATTGAAGTAGTCAGGGTAATAAAAATAAATCTGACATCCAGGAGCACAGATCTCATGATGCTGAATGATCGAGCAACAAAACAGCAGGTGACATTCAATGCTGATAAATGCAAAATAATGAAAAAGGGGGAGAAAAACCCTAACTATATAGACACTGTGCTAGGCTGTCATCTCTGTAGAAAGTCATCTGGGAAACACAGCAGAAAGTACCAGCAGCAGCATGTTGCTCAGCAGTGGTAAAAAATGTAAATAAAAAGAAAACATCATTATGCCATTATCAATAAAAAGTGCACCTATGTTCTGAGTCCTGTGTACACTTCTGTCTTCTCTTTACTCCAGACTAAGAAAGGATGTAGTAAATAGAAAAGGGAAAGAGAAGGGCAACTAGAAATGGTAAGAGCTGGGAACAAACTTTTGTTTTTCTTCCTTCTGCTAAGGTGGTCATGGTACAGATGTACCATGTCCAGATGGGAGGTCCCAGCTGACTGGAGGTTAGCAAACATGATGCCCATCTACAAGAACGGTCAGAAGGAGGATCCGGGGAACTACAAGCCTGTCAGCCTGACCTCGGTGCTGGGGAAGGTCATGGAACAGATCATCCTGAGTGCTGTCACGTGGCATGTACGGGACAACCAGACAATCAGGCCCAGCCAGCATGGGTTTATGAAAGGGAGGTCCTGTTTCACTAACCTGGTCTCCTTCTATGACAAGGTGACCCGCTTAGTGGATGAGGGGAAGGCTGTGGATGTTGTCTACCTGGACTTTAGTAAGGCCTTTGACACAGTCTCCCACAGCATTCTCCTGGAGAAGCTGGCTTCTCATGGCTTGGACAAGTGTACTCTTCGCTGGGTAAAAAACTGGCTGGATGGCTGGGCCCAAAGAGTGGTGGTGAATGGAGTCAAATCCAGTTGGCGGCCAGGCACAAGTGGTGTTCCCCAGGGCTCAGTATTGGGGCCAGTCCTGTTCAACCTCTTCATTGATGATCTGGATGAGGGGATCGAGTGCACCCTCAGTAAGTTTGCAAACACCAAGTTGGCCAGGAGTGTTGAGCTGCTGGATGGTAGGAAGGTCCTACAGAGGGATCTGGACAGGCTGGATCGATGGGCTGAGGCCAATTGTATGAGATTCAACAAGGCTAAGTGCCGGGTCCTGCACTTGGGTCACAACAACCCCATGCAACGCTACAGGCTTGGGGAAGAGTGGCTGGAGAGCTGCTTGGCAGAAAAGGACCTGGGGGTGTTGGTTGACAGCCACCTGAATATGGTCTGGCAGTGTGCCCAGGTGGCCAAGAAGGCCAATAGCATCCTGGCTTGTATCAGGAATAGTGTGGCCAGCAGGACCGGGGAGGTGATAGTGCCCCTGTACTCGGCACTGGTGAGGCCACACCTCAGGTACTGTGTTCAGTTTTGGGCCTGTCGTGGTTTAACCTCAGACAGCAACTAAGCACCACACAGCTGCTCGCTCACTTCCCCCTGGTGGGACAGGGGAAAGAATCAGAAGAGTAAAAGTGAGAAAACTCATGGGTTGAGATAAAGACAGTTTAATAGGTAAAGTAAAAGCCACGCATGCAAGCAAAGCAAAACAACGAATTCATTCATTACTTCCCATTGACAGGCAGGTGTTCAGCCATCTCCAGGAAAGCAGGGCTCCATCACACATAACAGTTACTTGGGAAGACAAACGCCATCACTCCGAATGTCCTCCCTTCCTTCTTCTTCCCCCAGCTTTATATGCTGATCATATGGTATGGAATATCTCTTTAGTCAGTTGGGGTCAGCTGTCCTGGCTGTGTCCCCTCCCAACTTCTTGTGCACCCCCAGCCTACTCACTGGTGGGGTGGTGTGAGAAGCAGAAAAGGCCTTGACGCTGTGTAAGCACTGCTCAGCAATAACAAAAACATCTCTGTATTTTCAACACTGTTTCCAGAACAAATCCAAAACATAGCCCTGTACTAGCTCCTATGAAGACTATTAACTCTACCCCAGCCAAAACCAGCACAGGACCCCTCACTACAAGAAGCACATTGAGGTGCTGGAGCACATCCAAAGAAGGTCAACGAAGCTGGTGAAGGGTCTAGAGCACAAGTCTTGTGAGAGGCAGCTGAGGGAGCTGGGTTGTTCAGCCTGGAGAAAAGGAGGCTCAGGGGACACCTTATCACTCTCCATAATTCCCTGAAATGAGGTTGTAGTGAGACGGGCGTCGTTCTCTTCTTCCAAGCAGCAAGTGATAGGATGAGAGGAAATGTCCTCAAGTTGCTCCAGGGCAGGTTTGGATTGGATATTAGGAAAAATTTCTTCACCAGAAGGGTTGTGAAGCATTGGAACAGGCTGCCCAGGGAAGTGGTTGAGTCCCCATCCCTGGAGGTATTTAAAAGACGTGTATATGTGCTTAGGGACATGGTTTAGTGCTGGACTTGGCAGTGTTAGATTTCCTGTTGGATTCAATGATCTTAAAGGTCTTTTCCAACCTAAATGGTTTTATGAATCTGTGATTCTATGAAAACCAAGAGTGACATGGAGAATGGAAAAAGGACATGAATTCTCGGTGTTTCTCACAATATTGGTACTAGAGGGCAAGAAATTATACGATCAGGAAAGACATTCAAACTTTTACTAAGCATCAGAAATACAACTTAGTTAAGCAGTTACTAGAGACTATAGTGGTGTCTGCAGAGCACTTGTGTGCATTTAACTAATGCAAACACACATGTACCTGTCTATCATATAAAGTATGATGGTTACATATTTTCCTTTTCTGCACAAATGTTCATACTATATACATAAGAGTAATATCTGTCTACTGAAATGCACACCTACTGGGTGTCTATGTTTATACATGCATATATTTATATTGGGCCTACCAAGGAAAGATTTGGTTCCTAACTTCAGCAATCCTCTGAGGTGCTTAAAGCAAGGATTTCACAGGATAGAGAACTCTAGCTTCTGCTAGTGGGAGAAAAGGGCTCTTCTATTTTATTCTTCTTTATTTTTGAGTGACATGCAAGAGAAAGATGCAATGAGCCGGATTGCAACGCCTGTCCCCACAAGCAAACCCAGAGCAGACAGACCAAATCCAGCCACATAATTCCCAGTGTACAGCAGCTGAGCCGAGAGCAGACCTTTGCCACATGAAGTTTGATGAGAGTTTGCCACCACAAAGCTTCTGGAAGAAGAGATTATAGTCATATGACTTAAACTCTGAAAGTTTCTGACATTTAATATCAGTTGTTAAGAGTGCAGATTGGTGGCTGAATCAATAACCCCTTGCAGTTATTGATCAGAAACTGCCATCCTGCCAATCATGGAGCCCAGCTGACCTTATGAAAGCTGATCTCTGCTTCTAGCACTGTCCCTGTACCACCTCCTTATGGCCTAATGTGCCTCAGAAGTGTTTAAAAAGATGTGTGGATGCTGTCATCAAGATCTGCTCTGACAGGGGGCTGCTGAGTTGCTCAGTGATGGTGGTCGCTCAGGACAGGAGAGGTGGTGTGTTGCATGGAGTTATTGGGCACCAAAGCCAGCTCAGGTGGAGAAATGACCCACTGAAAAGTTCACTTGCACTGCTTCTTGTAAGGTTTCTCCTCCATTGAATTTCTAATGGCTTCCATAAGCAAAGCTTTAGATTTTATTTCCCATCTGAGATGCAGGAGTTGCAGTAAAGTTACTATCTGGCAATGGATAAAAAAAATATATAGTACTACTACTAGTAAATAATAATAATAATAATGATAATGATAACAATAATAATAACAACAACAACAACAACTATCAATTAATGGAGTATGACAATATAATATTTTACAAAACCAGTCTTCTTTCCAAAGAAAACATTGAATCTTCATTCATCAAGAATAATTCTCTGGAACAACCCCTCCCTCCCCCAGCTATTATCTCAACAAACATAAATATCTTAATTCACAAATCTTTCTCTTGGACTGTGTCTGCCATGGTTAGCTGTGTTCAGAGAGTCTTTTGCCTTAATATCTCCTCTCTTAGTGTGTAGAAGCTCTAAGATACAATGGGAAATGTAGTTCAACCAGACAATTCAGCCAATGAAGGAGAATGAACACAAGAAGCATCTCATAAAACCTGTGAAACCCATGACTCCCATGAAACACCCAGGGGACATTCTGAATCATAATTTTTCAGATCTTTATGTTTAAGAAGTTGTAAAACTTTTTCACAAAAAAAAAATAAACAACAAAGCAAAACCACAAAAAGCACTATATAATTTATTTTTCTTACCAGCTTCAGTAGTACTAAAGGGATCCTGCCACCTCTGCCATTTCTTTCACCTGTCAAATGGGTTCCAGTCAATTAGCGGGGAGTTTTAAAAGATTCACAAGCCAGTGTTCAGAGTCTTCCCACTACTAAACATTGCAATGAACTCCTCCCCTTGCCCCTGCTCTGGCTTGGACTTATCCACAGACTGCAGTCCCTTAGGGGTTTACCTGCTCCAAGTGGAGCCTTATCTACGAGCCACAGTGTCTCCAGGGGTATACCTGCTACGGCATAGACTTATTCACAGCCACAGTCACTCAGAGGTGCACATGTTCCAGTGTGGACTTCTCCATGGGCCACAATGCCTTCAGAGATATACACGCTCCAGCATAGCCTTACCCACAGTCACAGTCCCTTCAGAAGTAAACCTGCTCCAACATGGCCTTACCCATGACTGCAATCCCTCCAGGGGTGTACCTGCTCTGTTGTGGGCTTATCCATGGCCACACGCTTTGAGGTGCTCCAGCACCTCCAGCTCTCATTTTAAATGAGATAAACTCAAGACCTGAGACCTGGGCATAGCTAGCCAAACATAATGGTTTTGCCATTTCTGTGTACCATAATATGCAAAGACTGAGATAAAATCCCTGCCCACACAATAACTTAATAAATGGGGACAGGGGCTACAAATTAGGGTTTCCATTTTTCTCAATGATTTTCTCAGTCACTAGGGTACAGAATATTTTCATCATGGACACCAGGCATTCCACCTATCTCCAATTACCCTGTGCTAGTGCATGCTTTGGGGAAGGAAAAGAAATTGCTTCAAATGACTTCAAAAAGAAAAGTTAGTTACTATATTCCTGTGTGAACACTTTCTTTTCTGAACTTCTGGATAGAAGAGACCTTTCTCTAGCATAAGAATATCAAATGCTTTGAAGATGTCTATTGAACGTGACTTAGATGTGAAACAGACACTCAGCTGTTTAGTATCCCCAGGACCTAGATGTTTCGGGCCAAGTCTTGGAACACATATAGGCATCCAGTGACCTTTTGTATTAGCAAACTGGATCCTTCCAAGACCTCCAAGATCTCGAGGACTAAGAGAAGAGTTTCCAAAGTTAAATGTTTTCCCTTTTCTGCCAAAAATGGCAATGGGTACTAACATCACCTGTGTTTGTTACACTCCTTTTTGCACAGTGATCCATCTGGGACCAGGGATGGATGTTTCCTCCAGTGAGCTTGCCTGGGGATAAGGGTGCTTTTGTCTTGGGTGGTAGCTGAGGTAGCTTGCGTCCACTCTGGATGAAGAAAACATGGTGTTTCCCAGTGCCCATGTGAATGCATCAAACAAAAGTTTTTTCCTCACATACTTTAAAAACTTTCTCATCAAACAAGGAAACAGCTTGCACAAAAGAGATGCTGTGGAGTCATGCCTTTTTGGTTGCAGTTTTGGAATTAGGCACCTAAATTTCCTTGTAAGTCCTACAGGACATGCCCAGACCTGTTATTGGTGCTTGCTGTTACTTCCTTAGAAATGTACTGGCCCACAATGATATCTACATGCTTTGGTAAGGTCTTTCAATCAACCATGCCATTTACATGGTTTCCCTTGCAAAGAAGGTGAGGCCTGGTGAGGCCGCACCTCGAATACTATGTTTAATTTTGGGCCCCTCACTACAAGAAGGACATCGAGGAGCTGGGGCATGTCCAGAGAAGGGCAACGAAGCTGGTGAAGGGTCTAGAGAACAAGTCTTACGAGGAGCAGCGGAGGGAGCGGGGTTGTTTAGTTTCGAGAAGAGGAGGTTGAGGGGAGACCTTATCGCTCTCTACAACTGCCTGACAGGAGGTTGTAGTCAGGTGTGGGTCGGTCTCTTCTGCCAAGTAACAGGTGATAGGACAAGAGGAAATGGCCTCAAGCTGTGTCAGGGGAGATTTAGATTAGATATTAGGAAAAATTTCTTCCTGGAGAGATTGGTTAGGCATTGGGACAGGCTGCCCAAGGAAGTGGTGCAATCACAGTCCCTGGAAGTGTTCAAAAAATGTGTGGATGTGGTGCTTAGGTACACGGTTTAGAGGTGGACCAGGCAGTTAAGTCAACAGGTTGGACTCGATGATCTCAGAGGTCCTTTCCAATCTTAACAATTCTATGATTCTATGATTCTATGAAATTAGAAAGGATTCCCAAAGAGGAGGAGCTTTCACCAAACCACACTGAAAGAGAAGAAAAGACTCAGAATCCAAAGTAATATCCAGACTGTGAGGGGGCCATAAATACTTGTTGTCCATACTAAACCTTCCAGTGTTGTATGCTCCTTGTTGCAATTACCTGTGCTAAGGAAATGTAGCCAGCATGTGTGTGTCTTTCCTTATGCTGTGAATATACCTTATTTTTTTTTGTGCAAACACACCCTCAGCTGTTCTTCTCCTCAGCACCCCATCTGTGGAGATGGAGATGACAACACTTTGCCATCTCAGAGACCCTGATAGTGGAGGCCTTCGTGATTTCAACAGATGGTGCCTTGGAATTTAGGGGAGGAAATCAGCTGGCAATCTGGATTTAGAGAGCTACAAACACTTCATTTCATGCATCACATTGTGACAAACCTCCTGGTGCCTGTTCCTCAGGTTGGGAGCTTGCCCAGAGGAAGGCTGTGTAGATACTTCATTTCACACAGTGGCTATTTCAATTTTAGCCCCTTTCCTAAACAGGGACAAATGGCTTAATTTTACAAATAATGGCAGAATGCATCTAAGGCAAGACAATTTAGATGGATAGATTTTGGCTGATGTTTAAGAACTGTAATAAATAATCTCCTCCTCACCCATGCCTCTCCCAGAAATCTACATACCTTTGTGCATATTTTATAACAAACCCTAATAAAGAAATAATCCAAAATGGCACCTTTTAAAAAAAAGAATAACCCCAAAATGTAGGTTGTTGAAATATGAGTGTAATATAGAAAAGATAGCAGCGCTGATATTAATGACCTATCTGTCTCCTGGTGCACTTAATAAAGTCTCTCATGTATTTTATTTTAGTTTTCATTAGAAACTGTATCATTAACTGTAAAAGATCTAACTGGGAGGGGCGAGGAGAAAGATCTGACTTTTTTAAAGCCAAATTCAGCTAGAATTTTTTTTTTCTTACTTAAAAAAAGATTTTTCATAAACATTTTTTCCCTCTGGCTGGAATATTAGGACAGTATATTAAATTCGCACCCCCAGTTCCACAAAAGGAAGACCCAGCAACATTTACAAAATATGTAAATGTGCTTTTGTGCTTTTGACAGATAGGTTTCATTGACACAGACATACTGTTAGGGGCTTAGCAATAGATTAAAAAAACAACAACAATACAGTGTAACATAATAAAAGTATATTGTAATGTACATCATAACTTTTGGCCAAGGTTAAATTTCCAGTTGGTGTATGAAAGTCGTATTCCATTAGACAAAATAGATGTCACACTGCAAAGCATTAAAGATGAGTTGACTGAGCCATTTGTTTTTATTTATATTACATTATATTTTCCTTGATTCTATTTATGCAGCAGGTAAAAAAAAAAAGAAATCCTTTAGTCCCCCTTACTCACCTACACGGCTGCACTGCAATGTTATTGACAGTGAATGTTTCCATGTGAGGCTGTCCATGGTGCAGGGTGCCACAAAGCCACAAGATCCACCTGCTGTAGTTGCAGCAGTCCCATGTATATACACACCTGAGCAGGCTGCAAGCTCTTACACAGTTAGCAAACCAGCCACGGCAATACCAAGCTCACCGAGCAACAACCTAGGCAGCAGCAACGCTAAAGTCCTGCAACTGGGCGCTAGATTGGGGTGGAAAAGGGGGTTTCCTGTGCCAGGGAACCCAATAAAGAGCCTGGTGGGGCCCTCGCACCGAAGAAAAACTGGCTGCTCTCGCGAGCGAGGCAGACAGGGCTTGGGTGTTGCTGGGGCAACCGCGGGAGATTTAAACGGGCAGCTGGGGAGCGCGGTGACCAGGACGGGCAAACAGGGCGTGGCGCGTCAGAAAGGATGTGGCGCGGCAGTTTGCGCAGCAGTTCGAGCGAGCAGGCAGCTGGCAAGCTCTCCTTGTGGTCTACGCCCTCCTGGAAGAGACTTAGCCATGGTCTCCACTCGGACAAGAGCCATCACCAGATGGGATGTGGCGATGCAGACGGAGCTCCCACTAAAACATGCAGCCACCCAGGTCTCTGGCTGCAGGGAGTGCCAGAGCCTTGCTCTGGTGATGGAGGGCTGCCGAGACAACACCTGCGTGAGGTGCGAGCAGGTGGAGGATCTGCTCAGCATGGTGGCAGAGCTGAAAGAAGAAGTAGCAAGACTGAGGAGTATCAGGGAGTGTGAGAGGGAGATAGACTGGTGGAGCCACTCCCTACCATCCCTGAGACGATCACACCAGATGGAAGCATCAAGAGAAGGAGAGGCTCCCCTGCCCTCGTGCTGCCAGGCGGAGGGAGGGGACCCAAGAGACAGAGGAGGATGGATGCAGATCCCAGCTTGGCGCAGCAGGTGAATCCTCTCCTGGCCGACCTCGCCCCCTCAGGTGCCCTTACACAATAGGTATGAGGCTCTGGAACTCTAGGGCCAGGAGGATGAAGATACGGACAGTGATCCATCCATGGGGTTGACTGGGGGGAACCAGTCAGCCCCACGCATTACAACGGCCACTGGCAAGAAAAAAAGAAGGGTAATTGTCATAGGCGACTCCCTTCTGAGGGGAACAGAGGGCCCGATATGCCGACCGGACCCATCCCATAGGGAAGTCTGCTGCCTCCCTGGGGCAAGGATAAGAGACATTACCAGGAAGCTCCCTAGGCTGGTAAAATCGTCCGATTATTATCCGCTAGTGGTTGTTCAGGTTGGCAGCGATGAGGTAGCTGACAGAGGCACAAAGACGATCAAAAGGGACTTTAGAGAACTGGGGCGATTACTTGAAGGATCAGGAGCGCAGGTAGTGTTTTCCTCCATCCTGTCAGTAGCCGGGAGGCATATGGAAAGGAACAGGAAGACCCATCTCATCAACACATGGCTCAGAGGCTGGTGCCAGCAGTGGAATTTTGGGTTTTTCGACCATGGGGCAGTTTACATGGCAACAGGCCTGCTGGAGACAGATGGGGTTCACCTGTCGCAAAGGGGGAAAAGGATCCTGGCCCAGGAGCTAGCTGGCCTCATTGAGAGAGCTTTAAACTAAATGCAAAGGGGGAAGGGGATAAAACTAGGCTTGCTTGGGATGAGCCTAGGGGTGGCATTCCTGTGTTGGAGAAGAGATCTATAGCCCAATTAAAGTGCATTTACACCAATGCACGCAGCATGGGCAATAAACAGGAGGAGCTGGAAGCCACTGTGCGGCAGGAAAACTGTGATGTGGTCGCCATCATGGAAACATGGTGGGATGACTCACACAACTGGAGTGCTGCAATGGACGGCTACAAGCTCTTTAGAAGGGACAGGCAAGGAAGGAGAGGTGGTGGGGTAGCCTTGTACGTTAGAGAGTGTTTTGACTGTCTAGAACTCAGCGACGGTAATGATAAGGTTGAGTGCTTATGGGTAAAGATCAGGGGGAAGGCTAACAAGGCAGATATCCTGGTGGGAGTCTGTTATAGACCACCCAACCAGGACGAAGAAACAGATGAAGCATTCTACAAGCGGCTGACTGAAGTCTCACAATCTCTAGCCCTTGTTCTCGTGGGAGACTTCAACTTACCAGATATCTGCTGGAAATACAACA
Source organism: Nipponia nippon (assembly GCF_047370975.1). Lineage (NCBI taxonomy): Eukaryota > Metazoa > Chordata > Aves > Pelecaniformes > Threskiornithidae > Nipponia > Nipponia nippon. Next base: position 1,598,388 of record NW_028262346.1, read on the forward strand.
CAGCAGAGAGGAAGCAGTCTCGGAGGTTCCTGGAGTGTGTGGGAGATAACTTCCTGACGCAGCTGGTAAGCGAGCCAACCAGGGGAGGCGCCCCGCTGGACCTGCTGTTTACAAACAGAGAGGGCCTGGTGGGTGATGTGGTGGTCGGAGGCTGTCTTGGGCTCAGTGACCATGACATGACAGAGTTTTCGATTCTTGGAGAAGTAAGGAGGGGGGTCAGCAAAACCGCTACCCTGGACTTTAGAAGGGCAGACTTTGGATTGTTCAGGAGCCTGGTTGAGAGAGTCCCTTGGGAGGCAGTCCTGAAGGGCAAAGGAGTCCAGGAAGGCTGGATGGTTTTCAAGAAAGAAGTCTTAAAGGCGCAGGAGCAGGCTGTCCCCATGTGCCTTAAGTCGAGCAGGCGGGGGAGAAGACCGTCCTGGCTGAACAGAGAGCTTTGGCTGAAACTCAGGAAAAAAAAGAGAGTTTACCATCTTTGGAAGAAGGGGCAGGCAACTCAGGAAGACTACAAGGATATTGTTAGGTTATGCAGGGAGAAAATTAGAAAGGGAAAGGTCCAGCTAGAACTTAAACTGGCCACTGCAGTTAAGGATAACAAAAAATGTTTTTACAAATATATCAGCGACAAAAGGAGGGCCAAGGAGAATCTCCATCCTTTGTTGGATGTGGAGGGAAACATCACTACAAAGGATGAGGAGAAGGCTGAGGTACTTAATGCCTTCTTTGCCTCAGTCTTTAATAGTCAGACTGGTCACCCTCAGGGTTTTCAGGCCCCTGAGCTGGGAGATGGAGATGGGATGCAGAATGAAGCCCCAATAATCAAAGAGGTGGCAGTCACCAACCTGCTCCTCCACCTGAATACTCACAAGTCCATGGGGCCAGACAGGATCCACCCGAGGATACTGAGGGAGCTGGTGGAGGAGCTTGCCAAGCCACTCTCCATCATTTATCAGCAGTCCTGGTCAACTGGGGAGGTCCCAGATGACTGGAAGCTAGCTAATGTGATGCCCCTCTACAAGAAGGGTCAGAAGGAGGATCCGGGGAAATACAGGCCTGTCAGCCTGACCTCGGTGCCGGGGAAGGTCATGGAACAGATCATCCTGAGTGCCATTACGCGGCACGTGTGGGACAACCGAGGGATCAGGCCCAGCCAGCATGGGTTTATGAAAGGGAGGTCCTGTTTCACTAACCTGGTCTCCTTCTATGACAAGGTGACCCGCTTAGTGGATGAGGGGAAGGCTGTGGATGTTGTCTACTTGGACTTTAGTAAGGCCTTTGACACTGTCTCCCACAGCATTCTCCTGGAGAAGCTGGCTGCTCACGGCTTGGATAAGTGCACTCTCCGCTGGGTAAAAAACTGGCTGGACGGCTGAGCACAGAGACTGATGGTTAACGGAGTCAAATCCAGTTGGCGGCCGGTCACGAGTGGTGTTCCCCAGGGCTCAGTTTTGGGGCCAGAACTGTTCAATATCTTCATTTGTGATCTGGATGAGGGGATTGGGTGCACCCTCAGTAAGTTTGCAGATGACACCAAGTTGGGTGGAAGTGTCGATCTGCTGGAGGGTAGGAAGGCCCTGCAGAGGGACCTGGACAGGCTGGATCGTTGGGCCAGGGTCAACTGTATGAGATTCAACAAGGCTAAGTGCCGGGTCCTGCACTTGGGTCACAACAATCCCATGAAACACTACAGGCTGGGGGAAGAGTGGCTGGAGAGCTGCCTGGTGGAAAAGGACCTGGGGGTGTTGGTTGACAGCCGCCTGGACATGAGCCAGCAGTGTGCTCAGGTGGCCAAGAGGGCCAATGGCATCCTGGCTTGTATCAGGAATAGTGTGGCCAGCAGGACCAAGGAGGTGATAGTGCCCCTGTACTCGGCACTGGTGAGGCTGCACCTCGCGTACCATGTTCAGTTTTGGGCCCCTCAGGGGCAGGCAGCAGGGAAATCCAGTTCCGTTCTGCTAGCACAAGTCTATTCCCTTTGGTTGTAAGCTCATTCTCATGAGAAGTTCCTTTACCTGTGCCATACTGTGTTTAGCCCAATGGGCAGATACTGATGGAAACCTAGAGTGGGAGGGAGTAGGGGCACCCACTCCTTGTTTAACCATTTGCTTCCCAAATTGTTAGATGTTGCGTTTCCTTCCCTCCACCCTTCATCTCCAGTGAATGGTTTCTTTCAGTGATTTCCACTACAGTTGTTCTTACCTTTTTGGGCTGCGTAGGGTGTCACAACAGCTTCTCCAAGACAGGATGAGACGCTCTGGCTGTGTGTTGCCATGACCACAGGAGGAACAACTCAAGGAGGCCATTGCCTCAGCTCTGGTTGCTAAGGAAAGGATGGTGTCACCAGCGAGGTCAGCCTCACCTGACGCCTGGTGGAAACCGTCCCCATGTGCATCTTGGTTACCACCTTCTGGTGGGAAAATGTTTTTATATGCTTCCTGGGGAGAGCATTATTGTCTCATTGGACAGTGTCCAGTACCGGAGGAGGCTGCAGTTTATCAGCTCTGTCCTCACCACTCCACTCAAAGTGTCTGTGCCATCAGGGGGATTGACGGAGTTGGGAAAGCCCCTAAAACCATATAACTTGACATTAAAGACAGGCTGTGAAGCTCTCGCAACAAAGAGTACCTTTCAGGGAGACACGCAGAGAAAACTGCTCTGTCTCTTTGGTGGATGCGTTTTATCGTGAAGCTGCACAAAGCTATTACTGAAGAAAGGCACAAATTTGATGGGAAAGGGGAAAGAACCAACAACAATAAAAATAAGACACATGCTGCTCTCTTTTCTCTTCAGAGGTTTTTGGAGAATCTCCTGAGGACTGGAGGCAGCTGTAAAGGTGTTGTGAGGAGGGGACAGTGCACAGGACCTACCTGTAAATTGACCCAGAGTAAGCACTGCAATGGATGGTACTCCTGGGGTAGGACTACGCATCCCACCCTGATAAATTCACCTGGATATCTCTTCCAAGAGTCATAGAATCATAGAATCATAGAATCATTAAGGTTGGAAAAGACCCTTAAGATCATCGAGTCCAACCGTTAACCTATCACTGCCAAGTCCACCACTAAACTATGTCCTCAAGCACCACGTCTACCCGCCTTTTAAATACCTCCAGGGATGGAGACTCAACCACTTCCCTGGGCAGCCTGTTCCAATGCCTGACCACCCTTTCGGTGAAGTTGTTTTTCCTAATGTCTAACCTAAACTTCCCCTGGCGCAGCTTGAGGCTGTTTCCTCTCGTCCTATCGCTCGTTACTAGGGAGAAGAGACCGACCCCCACCTCACTACATCCTCCTTTCAGGTAGTTGTAGAGAGCGATAAGGTCTCCCCTCAGCCTCCTCTTCTCCAGACTAAATGACCCCAGCTCCCTCAGCCTCTCCTCGGAAGACTTGTTCTCTAGACCCTTCACCAACTTCGTTGCCCTTCTTTGGACACATCATTGCTGAACTTGACTTCTGATATTCAAAATCAAACACACACGCACACAGAATTACATTTTGCAATGGGCTGACATAGCACTAATCCAAATTACGCTTTATTTATCAGTAGAAGTACATTACATATACCAGAAGGAAGTTTTTTGTTGTTTTTTATTTCTTAATCACATTCTGAAGAGGTCATATGCGAAACAGCTGTGAGAAAAATGGGTTTTTCTCTATTTTTTATCAGCCTTCCTCCTCATTTATTCTTATAACATTGTACAGCTATCTGCTTTTAATTTCCTATTTAAAGCATATCTCCAACTTGTAAATAAATATTTTTTTCTGGTTCAAGTCAACTTTTAGTCTCTAGTTAATGGGGAAAATGCCTTGAACACCAATGCCCTCTTCTAGGATTGTTGATAAAGTGAAATCTAATTATGTTCTGGTCTTTGCACTTGCTGGAGATGGTTAGAACTTGTTTATACAAGTCTCAATTCAAGGTAAATCGACATATCATGTTTGTGTTTTGAGAACGTGCATCAGCTTTCACCACCTGAAGAATGTGTTAGTGGCCTAGCATCAGTATGGACAGGGCTGCAAATGGAGAAGAGGAAGGAGGCCATTTTTGTGATGTATGCAGTTTAACCAGGGAAAACTAAGTCCAGTCATCTGAGGATAGTGATGCTTGCCAAACTTCCAAATAAATCCACTTCCATGAAAAATCTGTGACACTGGGATAAGAATCAGGGAAGGATCCAGCCATTCTGATTAATGCGTGGCTCAAACTTGCAGGTAAATCTCTGATGGACTTACAGGTAGTTCTTTCCAACAAGAGATGGAAAGAAATTCAGCTATGTCGAAGAATTACTCATTGTTTCCCCGGGAACAAAAACAGCTTTTGTTTCAGTATCTAAACTCTGATGTGCAGTGGGTAAAAAGAGAGTCATCCATGCAGATAAGAAGATCCTCAGATGCTGCTGCAGGGCTAACTCAATTGTTTTCCTCCTGTGTTTGCTAAAATTGGTACCTCCTGTGCAAAAGCCATGATAAACAAATAGCAGTATCGTTCCAAATGCACTGTCATCATCACCACCATCACAGGCCTCCTCTTGGCCACTACAAGATGAAGGCCTGACCTTAAAAATGGCACCCCTGGCTCAGAGCAAATGTGACCACTTTTGTCCCTGCCATCTGTCTATTCATCTTGGTGACAGTCAGCCCTGGCTCTGCTCACTGCCCATCCACTATGAACAGATGAGTGCCTGCAAATGAGCTTTACATAAATGGAGGGAGTTGATACCAGCCTCAGGAAAGTAGTTTGCACATCACAGTAGGAAAGGGCCATTGTTTTTGTTCAGATTTGGGTTTTATTTCTTGCTGTGCTTATAAGAAAGGAAATTTTCTTCCTTGGGGGTAATGCAGAAGTGAGTTCACTCTTTGTATGGGTAGATAGTTAAGGGACAATAAAAAGGTTTCAGGGATGTGGTCCAAGCAGAAGGGGCAGCATGGGGCAAGGATTGGAGATACCTGAGAGAAGAGCAAATGAGTGTTTTTTTCTGAAGCAAATACTCAGAAGAGCAGTAAGACCATAAGGAATGTAATAAGTCACTGGAAGGAACTTGGGATTTGTTTTCAGAATCATCTGATTAAGCCATGTTCCTCACACAGCCAGTAAAAACACTGAGCTTTATTCTCACAAAAATCTTTCCTCCTGGGAATGAATGAAAATTTAGAGACTGGCAATCACAGAGAGAGAGGAAATAAAGACCAGTGATCAAGATGCAAAAAGACCTAAACTAATGTCTCTGTTCTGCCGTAAGTATCTTTTTTATAAATCTGGACAAAATAACTCAACCTTTCTACACCAAAGTTTCACAGGCAGAGTCCTGTGAAATGGATGTAACAACATTTATTTACCTTTCCAGAGCTTGGAAAGGGCACACAAACTGGAAGAATCAAATATAAGGGCATCACTTTTCTACTGACATCATTATCTTATTATGCTGGGTCACTTTAATAATATAGTGTGCTGTTCAGGTCCCAGATTTCACCATAAGCTCACACTGGTTTCTATTTCTACCAGGACTGCAGTTGAGCATAATGTGCTCTTTGACCATATCATACTGATCCTGTAAGTCTCTTCTGTCCTTTATGCACGAGAACAGTGCTGTACTTGTGTTCCCTGGATAATGTGTCTAATGGAGGAGACAGGAAAAAAAAGGGCAGGTGTTAGGCAGGATGTGGAGAACATATTTTGGGAGGCTATGAAGCAACCAGGGGAAAAACATTAGTGGGGTAGGAATGGGGAAGAAGAGAAGGCTGCATTACGGAGAGTAGACTGGAGGACTGACAAAGTGAGCTGTGGGTACTGGCTGGGAGCGGGGAGGATGGCTCAGACAAGAGTGTCATTGTGTGCTGCTTGGCTGCTTCTCCATATGGAGACTTTTGAGGCCAGGTGTCACTGACCATAATTGGTGTGCCAGCATCTGAGATATTTATTAGGTTGGCACTATTAACCCCTCACTTACACAAGCACTTAAATTCACTGACAATTGTTTAAAAGTCATTAATAACATTTAATGGTGGTAAGATGATCAGCTTTTTGTTTTGCCTCTAAGCATCACTAATGTAGGGGACAAAGCCAGAGGAATACAAAACAGGTGTCACATCGGTACAAAAATATTGGCATTTTGCTTTCAGCGTGATTATTATTATTTCGGCAATGATTGTGTCTAGACAGTTCACATGAGACTGGGGTCCACTGGTGATCAGTATGCAACAAAACAGACTGCCTTGAAGAGCTGGTCATATAAATGGGCAGGGCAAAGGAAAGGTGAGAGGAGAAAAAAGTAATGCAGAGAAGAGATTTTTTCCAGGAGGCACAGCAGGTCTCTGGCCAAGAGAGGAACAATATTCAAATCTCCTGATTACTAAACTGCTATTTAATCTACTTCCACAGACTTCTGGCACTGGACTGCAGCATGACTGTCTAGTGTACTAGGAAAAAATTATCAAGATTGCATTATGGGATGAAGACATACTTCCTCGATTGCATTGTGCATCCCCATACAGACACTTGGTCAGATCACTTCTTTTCTTGGGGTTTTTTCTGGTAGTGGGTAAATTTGGATGGTCTTCATGTGAGAGGGAAGGACTGGGAAAAATTGCATGCTTTGTATGAAAATACAGGGCACAAGAAGGACCTGAGGGATCTGATGAAAATGACAGTACAGTTCCTGTAAACCTGGACAGTTCCAGTGAAAATGGTTATTTCACTGGTCTGGTCTGGTTGCACTTTACCAAGGTGAAATGCCACCTCATGAATTCTTGTCTGAATTTGGAATTATCATCTGCCCTTTTGAAAAATGTTAATGCTGCCCACCACTAATTAAAGCCACAGTGTGCAGCATCTGGGGTCTTTATTGGGCAGCTGGATTGTCATAGAAAACATGAGATTGTCTCAGGAATAACCCAAATTCATGAGTACATCTGCCATTCATGCATCTCAGGGACACTCCCAGATGAACTCTGTTTTGGAGCTCCTATTCTTCAAGAAGTGAATCTCTCCCCTTTCTTTGCCCAGATCCCATGACAAGACCTTTCCACCACAACATGGTTAAGGAATCTTTTTCTTAACAGTAGTCTGGTAGGACAGAACTGGTTACTATGTACAGAAGAGAGGAAAGACACCCATATTGGTGTTTAATAGCTCAACCTACCTGAATGTTGGCCTGAGAGTCTCCATGTGGTGACTGGATCTAGAGGTCTGGCATTATATATAATGTCCCCAGATACCATTTGTGTGCCTCTACTGCCCATTTGAGACTTTGGATATGTGTGGCCAGGAAACTATGCATTTTAAAATGCAAATCCAGGAAGGCATGGGCCACAAAGGTGGTAAATCCAGGTCTAGAATGGAGAAAGAAATGGAAACATCACCTTAGCAAGGAACTGAGATTTTGCTGCAAGCCAGTGTACAGCATTTTAGCACGGCACATTACCTAGATTTAGGTGGCAGCTTGTCACTGTGGGACCTTGCGCTGTCTTTCTGTTGTGACTAATGAGGCTGAATAGCCAAGTGGGCTCCTTGCACAGCTACTAGAGAGAAAAGAGGAAAGTGATCTTAGAGTTTACGGGGTTGAATAGAGCCCTTGAGCATATAGCCTCACTTTTTTCCTCCTGTTGCAGCTCCAGATTTCATTTTACTTTATAAAGGAGAGAAAATAGCAGCAAAGAGGTGAAATTCATTAATGTCTCTGGGTTGCACAGATGGGATAATGGTGAAACTTTGACAGATTACACCAGAGGTGAGCAAGCATGGTGATCTCATGGCCTTGGTGTAGGCAGGAGAACCTGGGTGTGGAGTTTTGGTCTTGGTATACATGACCTAAACAAGTTACTTCAGTAACCGGTTTCCCCCTGCATGACTATGCATCTGTTGTTTCTACTGATCAAGTAGAAAGGAAGGGTTTCAAATCAAAGCTGATTTCTAGGAATGTGTGTACCTGGCCCAGGGATCATCTTTGTGATGGGGGGCTTGACTTTGAGATCCCAATTCAAACAACAATAAGAATGAGGAGAAAAAAAGTCTACTTTAGTGAGGGAAACACACAGTTTAGATCTTTTTAGTAATACTGTAGAAATTTGCTGCCAAAATTTTTTTCTCTCTGCCTTTATAAAAAATTACTCTGGATGCAATAAGAACAAGGTGTTCTAATTAAATAGATTTGTTTACATCTTGTAGCATGAAAAACTAATTCAGTCTGATAAACTGTAGGTTCTTGCACTCTCTCTCTCCCACTTCATGTAAAATTACCTGTTTAAGTACTATTTTATTTAAGAATATTTAAAAAGTGGCCTTGATTAAAGAAAAACTGATTTAAGTTCCACAGTGTTTATTTCTTAAAATAAAGGTTTCACTTCAGGGTGCAAGAAGATGGGAGGGGGAGAGCAGAAGCTGTGCTATCTATCACAAAATTTCCTCCTTGTTTTATTGCATTGCAAAGGTCCCTACCTTTACTAGTCATGAGAACTCATAGCCTGTGGCTAGAACACATTTTTATTAAGTGAAGGTTAAAGTCAGGGCCAAAACAGATCCACTCTAATATGCTTACAAACATAATTCCCTGACCCAGACCTGTGCCATAGTATCAACTCCAAAACAGAAGCAAAGGCAACACTTCCTGATTGTAACTGTGTTCCTACCAGTGTAAAGACTTCTGCATGTTCTCCACCCAGACTGAGCTGGAGCATCCTTAAAGGTGCCACAACAGGAATTACATGGAGGATAAACACTGCAGGTAGTATGGGATCCAGCTGCAAAAACAAAGAAATGAGAACAAACCTCAGCAACTCACAGGACAGGCCTGGCCATCAGATTCTCTTTTCATAGAACCATAGAATCATTAAGGTTGGAAAGGACCTCTGAGATCATCGAGTCCAGCCACTAACCTGACTGCCTGGTCCACCTCTATACCATGTACCTAAGCACCACATCCACACGTTTTTTGAACACTTCCAGGGACTGTGATTGCACCACTTCCTTGGGCAACCTGTCCCAATGCCTAACCAATCTCTCCAGGAAGAAATTTTTCCTAATATCTAATCTAAATCTCCCCTGACACAGCTTGAGGCCATTTCCTCTTGTCCTATCACTTGTTACTTGGCAGAAGAGACCGACCCACACCTGACTACAACCTCCTGTCAGGCAGTTGTAGAGAGCGATAAGGTCTCCCCTCAACTCCTCTTCTCCAAACTAAACAACCTCAGCTCCCTCCGCTGCTCCTCGTAAGACTTGTTCTCCAGACCCTTCACCAGCTTCATTGCCCTTCTCTGGACATGCCCCAGCTCCTCGATGTCCTTCTTGCAGTGAGGGGCCCAAAACTGAACACAGGATTCTAGGTGTGGCCTCACCAGTGCTGAGTACAGGGGCACTATCACCTCCCTAGTGCTGCTGGTCACACTATTTCTGATAGAAGCCAGGATGCCATTGGCCCTCTTGGCCACCTGAGCACACTGCCAGCTCATATTCAGCCAGCTGTTGACCAGCACCCCTAGGTCCTTTCCTGCTGGGCAGCTCTCCAGCCACTCTTCCCCAAGCCTGTAGCATTGCATGGGGCTGTTGTGAGCCAAGTGCAGGACCCGGCAATTGGCCTTGTTGAACCTCATACAACTGGCCTCAGCCCATCAATCCAGCCTGTCCAGATCCCTCTGTAGAGGCTTCCTACCTTCAGGCAGGTCAACACTTCCACCCAAGTTGGTGTCACCTGCGACAACTTGGTGTCATCTGTTTTGCAGGTATATAGAGAAAGGCTGGATGAAGCTGATGCAGGGAAGAATAATATCCCAATGAATTTATTTCTCAGGTTGTTGAGGTGTTACTCACAACTAGATAAACATGAATTTTTACTACCACTTAGACAAATTTCAGTTCAGGGACAGGGAGCTTAGATGACCTGCCACAGAGAGAAGCAGAACCCTAGTGTCTAGTCCATCCTTGAACCAGAAAGACAGCAGTGTCTGCATGCAGCACAAATCAAGCAACGACCTTCTGTATATTACAGTCCCATCTATGTGGGTTGTAAGTGGTGAAAATAGTGGACTGCTTGAAGTAGGGTTCAGTCTGCTCAGAACTCTCTAAGAGAAATTCCTCCTGTAGAAACCCTGGAGTAGGTGCATTTCCTGAGACCACCAAATGCCATTTCAGCAATACAAAGGAGGCTCAGGACCCTCAGTAGGTAACTGCTGCACCATCCTTTCATCGTTGGCACTGTGCATGGCCATTGTAGGCAGCTGTGGTCATCCTGAAACTGGAGAGAGACTTGGGCAGCTCTTGGCCACAGACAGAGGACTGTCTGTTAGTGTGTATCCCCAGCTGTCAGAGGTGTGCAGTCCTTGCAACAAGCCATAGGAACACATCTATTGGAATACAAGAAAATTGAGAACAGAACTTATAGATTGTTAGGTATAAAGACAGTCTAGTATTGAATGAAGATCTGTGTCATGTTCCTCTTCTTTGTAGATTGAGTAATCAAAGGCATTTTTAATATAAGTGCATTAATGTATATCTAGGGAAAACAAAGTTTTGTAACAGTTTTTTTTAAATCCTGATGTCTAAATGAAATTATACTGTGCTAACTTCCAAAGTTCTGTTTTTGAGGGGTAAGAAAATTGCTTTTACAAGTTCTCACTCTGCTCCAGCTCTCTGGTAGCCAGAGTTGCAGGAGATGTGGGGATGCTAAGCAACTTGGGCTTGTGCCTCCCTGGCAGCTGGAGCTGTAGAGAGGCTGGAAGCTGGGCAGGAGGTGGGTGCTCAGCCCCTGGCCCCCTGCCTGCTGCAAGGCTCCCACTTTTGTGTAGTAAAGATAAGGGCTGGCGACCGGAAGATCACGCGCTGTACGGAAAGAGTTAAGGGTCGACCCTCCCTTGTCTCCGCCCCTTATAACATGACACGCCTACTGCTGGGGGTATAAAGGTAAACTACTGCGCAATAAACGTGGAAGCTGAACACCCACACTGTGTGTGCTGACTGTTCCTTCCCCAGCCCGGGTCGGCTGGAGATCCGCCGGTATAACCTTGATATGTAACGAACGCTACACTTTTGTCAATTGCCTGTCTGTGCACCGAAAGTTAAATTGACAAGAACCTTCTGGGGGGAAGGATAAAAGGAACAGCCAGAGAAAATCACTGCCACCTCTCCAAAACCAAAAAAGAATTTAAAAAAGGGAAAAAAAGCCACAAAATTGTCACTGAAGTTGAAAATTTCCACAGAAATTTCATTTGGATGACAAGAGCATGTTCAACCAGGAAATCGTTCAAATGGGCAAGGGAAGAAAATTAATCATGCAGAACTCTCCCAAGCTCCTGATGGTCTCAGTGAAACATGCCCATCACCTTTCAGGATAATGATCGGCACTTTCCAAGAGACACTTAGCACTGTCCCAGGATTTTGCCTTAAGTTTGGTGTAACTTAGAGATAAGGCACACAGAGGGTAAGAGCTACAGGGAAGAGTAATTCTCACCTTTCTGGTGCTTACAGCATTATAAAAAACTTTCCTCCGTGCTTTTGAATTAATTCTTCAAAAGTTCCAATGCCTGCACACCCATTTGTTTCCTCATTGTTTTTATTAAACAAGAAAGGCGAGCTTTATTACTGCGCAAATGAAAGCATCACCAGAAGACAGATACTTCCCAGATTCTTATTAATCTCTAAGACTTATGAGGCTGCCTAAGTTCCACAGAAATTAACATGCTCTACAGATTTCTTCCAGCAAGTCACTGAGCCCTTGCTACCCTATCTGTAGAGAAAAGGGAAACCAAAAAAACAAAACCAAAGGAGAATAAATCTGTATTATTAGGAGGTTGTTGCAAGTCAAAATGTGCATGTGCATGCATGTCTTTGTCTACAGATATAAGGCAAAGCTATGTGCATCATCTACAGCACCATTACAGTAATCTACCATAGACTGTGGTTGTATAGATTGAACTATGTGCCACAAAGTAGAGGTCATAATCATAATTAAAGTACAGTTGGATTTGCAATTCAAAATAATTTAAGATTAATCTCCAAAACTGCGACTGTGCAAATTAATACGGTAGGGCATTGAATTTATTCTTTTCCCTACTTTTCAGTGTAAGATTACCCGCGCCTAACTGCAGGCATACTTAATGCCTGTATTGTAGCAGCATTTAATATCCCTAGCAGAGACCAAGGTCCCATATCAGTAGCTATTACACACGAGACAGATCCTACCCCAAACAAGAAAGAACCCAGAGGCATAGCAGGTAGGTGAAATGACTTAATCACCCAGGTCAGCGGCTGAATACCCAATTGAATACTCAAACCAGAGCATTCTACCTCTAATACCTTAAAAAAACAGAGTAAGAGAGAAAGAGAGAGAGAGAAGCACAAACAGCACATCAAGCCCTATCCTAAGCCAGGAACAACATACAATTAGGGCAGAAGAGACTTATGGCACTGGCAATATTCTTAATATATTCTGCTCTTTTCCAGTGGCAAATTCCACTGTTTGTAGCTTTTGGTTTCTTGTGGTGCAGAGATTGAGTTAGCTAGATAAGGATGTTGTGCAATGCTGGGAAGGTTTTTGTACTTTTTTTTCCATTTGAAGTAGATGTTTTGTTAATTCTTGTGATGTAAGTGGCTAGAACAAGGTTTCCTGAGACAAGAGGAGACTGAAGTATATGTCCCTCATGGTCCTCATGTGGCCTGTGCTCCCCAGTTACTATGTTCCCGTTGACACTTCAACTCCCATAAAATCTCACCCACTCTGCTAACTTTAATCTATGCATCACATATTTAATGCAGGTCAATATTGGTTAGCCAGTGAATATGAAACAGAGAATGAGAAAATTAAAGAGTGTTGATTGATTGCTAAATATCATGAAAGATGTTCCTCGTGCACCAGCAACACCTCACTGAGTCATGTAAGGTGTATCTGGACTCTCAGTGACTGTAAATTGGCATAGACAGCTCTGTTGCTGATGTTGATCACCAGTGGATTCAGTCTCATGGTCAAAATGCTTAACTTAACCACATGATGCCTAAACTTCAGTAAGTGATTGTTGCCACATGATCTTACTCAATGGCAAATGAAAACAGGTAGGATGAAACTGTATGCAGTCTCATACAGACACTTAAGCTCCACTGTGCAGGTAGAGTTTCCCAAAGGTCTTTTGCAGCACAATATTTGTTGCTATGGTCTTTGCATAACTAATGGGAGGCCCCCAAAACAGCCTGAACAGGGATCTAATGGGCAACAAACTAAGAAAAAGAAACTGATCTTGTAATAAAAAATCGATACTTGCATTTTAAATAATTCATTGGTAATTAAAACAAAATTGAGCAATCTTGAAGACTGCAACAAATAGGAAGAAATATGAAATGAAGGCTTTCTGTCTGTGATAAAGCCTGTGACTGGATGGAATGAATCATAGAACCATAGAATCATAGAATCATCAAGGTTGGAAAAGACCCTTAAGATCATCGAGTCCAACCGTTAACCTATCACTGCCAAGTCCATCTATACCATGTCCTCGAGCACCACATCTATCTGTTCTTTAAATACCTCTAGGGATGGAGACTCAACCACTTCCCTGGGTAGCCTGTTCCAACACTTGACCACCCTTTCGGTGAAGAAGTTTTTCCTAATATCTAACCTAAACCTCCCCTGGCGCAGGGAGGGGAATGAAGTAGCTCAGGTTAGCATCCACAGCATATAAGGGATGCCTGATTGGAGTAGGGGTATGGAAAGGAAAAAAAAGACCCTGACCTAATGTCATCAAAGAACAACATACAGCACACCATCAAGAAAGGACAGGAGGGCCTGGGTTCCCCTGAGATAGCACAGAAATCATACCTTGCATGTTCACAATCTATATCATTGCTTATTTGTAATACATGTTGAGATATTTCATCACGTCATGCAGTTTTTGATAATAAAGTCACACTGATAATAAAGTCACACACTGGGTGACTTCTGATATAGTCTCACGATCTCTAGCCCTTATTCTCGTGGGAGACTTCAACTTACCAGATATCTGCTGGAAATACAACACAGCAGAGAGGAAACAGTCTCGGAGGTTCCTGGAGTGTGTGGGAGATAACTTCCTGACGCAGCTGGTAAGCGAGCCAACCAGGGGAGGCGCCCCGCTGGACCTGCTGTTTACAAACAGAGAGGGCCTGGTGGGCGATGTGGTGGTCGGAGGCTGTCTTGGGCTCAGTGACCATGACATGATAGAGTTTTCGATTCTTGGAGAAGTAAGGAGGGGGGTCAGCAAAACCGCTACCCTGGACTTTAGAAAGGCAGACTTTGGATTGTTCAGGAGCCTGGTTGAGAGAGTCCCTTGGGAGGCAGTCCTGAAGGGCAAAGGAGTCCAGGAAGGCTGGATGGTTTTCAAGAAAGAAGTCTCAAAGGCGCAGGAGCAGGCTGTCCCCATGTGCCTTAAGTCGAGCAGGCGGGGGAGAAGACCGTCCTGGCTGAACAGAGAGCTTTGGCTGAAACTCAGGAAAAAAAAGAGAGTTTACCATCTTTGGAAGAAGGGGCAGGCAACTCAGGAAGACTACAAGGATATTGTTAGGTTATGCAGGGAGAAAATTAGAAAGGGAAAGGTCCAGCTAGAACTTAAACTGGCCACTGCAGTTAAGGATAACAAAAAATGTTTTTACAAATATATCAGCGACAAAAGGAGGGCCAAGGAGAATCTCCATCCTTTGTTGGATGTGGAGGGAAACATCACTACAAAGGATGAGGAGAAGGCTGAGGTACTTAATGCCTTCTTTGCCTCAGTCTTTAATAGTCAGACTGGTCACCCTCAGGGTTTTCAGGCCCCTGAGCTGGGAGATGGAGATGGGATGCAGAATGAAGCCCCAATAATCAAAGAGGTGGCAGTCACCAACCTGCTCCTCCACCTGAATACTCACAAGTCCATGGGGCCAGACAGGATCCACCCGAGGATACTGAGGGAGCTGGTGGAGGAGCTTGCCAAGCCACTCTCCATCATTTATCAGCAGTCCTGGTCAACTGGGGAGGTCCCAGATGACTGGAAGCTAGCTAATGTGATGCCCCTCTACAAGAAGGGTCAGAAGGAGGATCTGGGGAAATACAGGCCTGTCAGCCTGACCTCGGTGCCGGGGAAGGTCATGGAAGCAGATCATCCTGAGTGCCTTTGACACTGTCTCCCACAGCATTCTCCTGGAGAAGCTGGCTGCTCATGACTTGGATAAGTGCACCCTGCGCTGGGTTAAAAACTGGCTGGACAGTCGAGCCCAGAGAGTGGTGGTGAATGGAGTCAAATCCAGTTGGCGGCCGGTCACGAGTGGTGTTCCCCAGGGCTCAGTGTTGGGGCCAGTCCTGTTCAACATCTTCATTGATGATCTGGATGAGGGGATCGAGTGCACCCTCAGTAAGTTTGCAGATGACACCAAGCTGGCCAGGAGTGTCGATCTGCCTGAAGGTAGGAAGGCCCTACAGAGGGACCTGGACAGGCTGGATCCATGTGACGAGGCCAATTGTATGAGATTCAACAAGGCTAAGTGCCGGGTCCTGCACTTGGGTCATAACAACCCCATGCAACACTACAGGCTGGGGGAGGAGCGGCTGAAGAGCTGCCTGGCAGAAAAGGACCTGGGGGTGTTGGTTGACAGCCAGCTGAACATGAGCCAGCAGTGTGCCCAGGTGGCCAAGAGGGCCAATGGCATCCTGGCTTGTATCAGGAATAGCGTGGCCATCAGGACCAGGGAGGTGATAGTGCCCCTGTACTCAGCACTGTTGAGGCTGCACCTCGCGTACTGTGTTTGGTTTTTGGCCCCTCACTACAAGAAGGACACTGAGGTGCTGGAGAGTCTCCAAAGAAGGGCAACGAAGTTGGTGAAGATTCTGGAGCACAAGTCTTATGAGGAGTGGCTGAGGGAGCTGGGGTGGTTTAGTTTGGAGAAGAGGAGGCTTAGGGGAGACCTTATTGCTCTCTACAACTGCCTGAAAGGTGGTTGTAGTGAGGTGGGGGTCGGTCTCTTCTCCCAAGTAACAAGTGATAGGACAAGAGGAAATGGGCTCAAGTTGTGCCAGGGGAGATTTAGATTAGATAGAAAAATTTCTTCACGGAGAGAGTGGTTAGGCATTGGAACAGACTGCCCAGGGAAGTAGTACAATCACAGTCCCTGGAAGTATGTAAAAGACGTGTGGATGTGGTGCTTAGGGACATGGTTTAGAGGTGTACTTGGCAGTTAGGTTAACAGTTGGACTCGATTATCTCAGAGGTTCTTTCCAACCTTAACGATTCTATGATTCTATGATTTTATAGTGTGTCACTATTTGTTCCTTGAAGTGTCATGGTAGGCTGGAGTATCTATCTGAATATTGCTTGTGCAGACTCCCTCGCTCACCTCATGTAAGTACCAACCAGTCTGCACATGTTTTCCCACAGTCATCTTCCCTGGCTGGTGAGTAGCAGAAGACCACAACTGATGTACATGAAGTTCAGTTGCCTTCTACTTGACCCAGATCAGGAGAGTGCATAGACAATTATAAAGATGAGCTGATCTGCAGCAACTTAGGATCAGGTAAAACCTACAACTTCAGACCTAAGCTGATCTCTTTCAGCTGAAAATCTTAGTCCCTGCTAACTAATTTAAACTTCTTCCTGAAGAAATGAGACACAATTGTTTAGTTGTCCTCTATTTTGTGTGTTGTTGTGGGGGTTTTTTGTTGGTTTTTTTTACCTTCCTCCCCCTCCTCCCCGCCCTCTTTGATTTTGGGTTGCTGAGGTTAGCATTTGCAGTGTTCCTTCTTTAACCAAAATTCCAATGTATACGCATTATGTTCCTCATTTATGCTTCCCCACTACCCAATTAACGTTGCACTAAATTATATACCTGCAACAGATTTAATTCCAGACCACTGAGCTGTCGCTTTTAACCCTCTGCGTGTATATCTACAATATTTATGAGAAAGCTGTACTTACTTTAACAAGTAATGAGAGATTTCTATAGGTTTTTATGAATTCAATTTGTTATAGGAAAATATATTCCTCCACTGAAATCTGTGGGATGGTTCCAAATACATACAGAAGGATTTTGATATCTATTCAGTTCTCAAGGTTTTAGAATATTTTCCAAATCCCTATTATGCTGCTATGGAATGAAAATGGATGGATCTATGGCTAGAGTTAAGCAGAGATCTGGGCTCGTATCCAAGCTCCATTGAACTCTTCTCAGATGACCTTGAGCAAAGCACTTGAGATGTGGTCCAGAGTGTTTATTTCAGTGTCCAAATGGGGCTTTGAATGAACTTAAAACCTTAAATTCCAGGAAGCTGTTTTTAAGGGATTGCCTAAGCTTAGAGCCACACAAATCTCACTGCAAATTTCCATGATGCCTGAACTCAGAAAGTACAGGACAATCATGAGTTGCCTGGCCTGATGCATTACAGTGCAGCGAGGTCCATCACATACATAGACTTCATCAACCAATTTCTAAACATGAAGTGTGTCTCACCACTCCGTTATTCAAGGTACAACTTGAAATGTAGTTATTGTCCATATCAAGGAGAAAAAACCCCGACAAATCCAGGCCCTCAGTTAATTGGTACAGACTGGTTTGTGCCTGTATTTTCTGGAGTGGTCTGGCTGTGGCCATTAAGTTTATCACTTGGAATGAAACCTAGAGGGTTCTGCAGCATTCTGCTTTTAAGAACTGGGCCTGTGAATGGACTGTCCTTTCAATAATATTTTTGATATCTTGAAGAGAGACCTTTCATCACACTGAGTATACAATAGTTTGGTCCTACCTGGAGGGAGAGACCTTTCATCTCCCTCCAGGTAGGACCAAACTATTGTATACTCAGTGTGATGAATGGCTAGGTCTCAATGCAAGGAGTGAACCATTTTTACAATGCAGGCATATCCTCAAAAAAGTCTACAGGTGGTAGGCGACTCTTGAACAGTTCCTACAGATCTTCTGACTTGAGAATCAGGAGCTCTCCCTGATCAATGACCAGCATAAAAACAATTAAATTGATTTTTGGCCATTATGATGTGAAAGTGAGTACTCTGAGTCTTGCTTTTAAACTTTATAGCTACATCTCCAAAGATATTGCTATATGATGATTTCAAAAGGAATTAGGAGATTAAATACCTTTTTGGTTTGGCCCTCTCTGTCTCAGTTTCTTTCACGCAAAATGGAAAATGACATACTTCCACTACCTTCCATAGCTGTTGAAATGGAAAAGAAATGGTTGAAGAAATCAAATCCCATACTTCTGAGAACATAAGCAACTTGCATAGATAGACACTCTTCGGTTTTCACACCACCAGTTTTAAGAGGACTTTTTCTGAAGGGAGACACAATTTACCTCAAATAAGGCAAGAATGAGAATTTTCAGTTCTCATACAATCTTTTGAAAGTTTTTTGCCACTTCCATCCTATCTTGTCCCATGCATGTTCTTCCTGCTCATTTTTAGTATTCGTGTAGTGGTTACAGTCTTTCAACTTCACCAGACTTATCTGTAGCTGGTAATCAATCCTTTGTATTTCCTTTATTTAATAGGAAGACAAATGATCTCCTGGTATTTCTTAAGAAAACAAACAAACAAAAAAAAACCCCAAAACCCAAAAGCATTAGCAAACGTTTCCAACAAGACAAAGTCCACATAGGCAACTGTGAAGAGCTGAAAATTACATTTGCTCACCCTTTATGTCAGATCAGCCAAAGCAGGTCTGATTCAGATGCTATTGCTCAAGCTTAGCAGGATTTCTAAGTAGTGGCATAAAGCTCTGGTAGTAAGGTTACTGATGTGGTTTAATCCCAGTCAACAACTGAGCACCACACAGCTGCTTGCTCATCCTCCTCCCACCCCCAGTGGGATGGGGGAGAGAATCAGGAAAAAAAAAAGTTAAAATCATGGGTTGAGATAAAGACAGTTTAGCAGGACAGCAGAGGAAGAGGAAATAATAATGAAGAGGGAGAGAGAGGGAGAGGGAGAGGGAGAAACAAAACAAGTGATGCACAATGCAACTGCTCACCACCTGCTGACCGATACCCAGCCCGTCCCCGAGCAGCGATTGCTGCCCCCCTGGCCAACTGCCCCCAATTTATATACTGAGCATGATGTCATATGGTATGGAATAGCCCTTTGGCCAGTCTGGGTCAGCTGTCCTGGCTGTGCTCCCTCCCAGCTTCTTCTGCACCTGGCAGAGCACGGGAAGCTGAAAAGTCCTTGACTAGTATAAGCACTGCTTAGCAACAACTAAAACATCAGTGTGTTATCAACATTATTCTCACACTAAATCCAAAACAGAGCACTATACCAGCTACTAGGAAGAAAATTAACGCTATCCCAGCCGAAACCAGGACAGTTACCCAAATCCTCAGCCAGGTTTGGCCAGTACTCTTAACCAGGTGAAGTAAATAAGCCACTATTGCTACTTATTCTGTAGCTGTCTCTTAATACTTCTGTTACTTAGCCACTGTTGACGAGGAAACAGAGCAATCCACATTTTGAAGTTTTGATTGGTATTTAATGACCATTCAGAATGACAAAGCAAATCTCCATGTACATGAAACTGGTGTTTTTTCAAGGAAGCCCAGGAAGAGTTCCTGATTTTTTTATAATTCTTGCAATTCATCAAAGTTCTAGGCAGAAGAAAGCAGTATCGTCATCTACTCTTTCCAACTAAGGGCAGATGAAAGCATAAGAAGGCTAAAAAATGGTACAAAGGTTCTGTAGTTTTCAATTAATTTATCCTAATTAGGAATCTAAAAGTGGTGTGATTTGGCTCAGGGATTAAGACATCTAATCTTAGGTGTCTGCATGTGAGCTAAATGCCCAAGTTCCCATTATAGAGAGTAGAAGTCTAGTCAATACAATTAGTGGTTTAGAAAGAGATGAAGCAAATGTCTATATCTGGTCAACCAATAACTCTCCAAACTTAGACACCTAGCTCATACGTAAACACCTAAATTTAGACATATAATGGCTTGAGTCAGTTGCCTGAAAATAGAAGTCTGACGACACTTGAAGTGTCCTTGCATTTTGGAGACAGAGCTGGCCCGTGTGGCACAGGACTTTAGGGAGATGCCTGATTTTTTGCATCAGTCACTGGGGGCCAGATGTCATGCCCTACCCCAATTCAAGTCACACTAATTGCCTTTTTGTGGTCTACTGAAAAAGTCCCCCAGCCACTGACCTTAGCCTAGATGAGTCCTGCCCATGCACAAGTATCTAGTGCCACTTGAGATGTTCTAGACTATCTGAGACAGCTAAAAAGGGCTGGCAGATACCACATAGGATCAAAGGGATGCTGCACCCAGAAGCTAGAGGTAGACCAGAATTGCCCAGGCACTATGTTTAAGCAATTGAATTGAGCTCTAAGTGTTAAGCTAATCACCTGAGGCTTGTTTTCATAGTCAGTGGAGAGAAATATTGAGAGACGTTCATCCCATTCTAAGATAAAGGTCAAAGCCAGGTCAGATGAATTGCCCTTCCAATTTCTCTCAGCTGGCAATAAAGGGAGCCCAGTATGGCTAGTCTCTGATTCCAGTTTGAGAGACAGAGGTGATAAAAATGCAGGTTGCATGGGAGTCCATGTAGAAGCCTAAGCAGCCAGGACCCATCGGCCTTCTAATAAAATACTCAGATATACCATATGCATTTATACTGTCACTATATGGTGCTGGGCCATCTCGTCTAGATTGTGCTCTTGCCTAGAAAGGTTGGACCAGATGATCCTTGAGGTCCCTTCCAACCTGGTATTCTATGATTCATGATTCTATGATAAATGCCTTTCAAACTCTATTACCGACAACTGACTGAAGAGATTGACACACAATGTGTATTACAAACATCTATATTGGGATGGAATCCCTGGCAACAGTGCCCATCAGTATAAAACAAACCACCACATCTTGCGGTCCTGAATAAGTTCCAGTGCATAGATTGCATATGACAAATTTGCAGACAGCTTGTTTATGACCAACAGGCCATTTTTTTCTGTTTGCTTTGCAAGCTAATGTGGTTATACTGCATGGAGCTTTTCTCCCAGAATGATCCCAAAGCATTTTGTAAATTGAAAAGATGAAAAGGAGCTGGGGCGGGGGGGGGAGGAGGAAGGAAAAAAAAAGTTTCACCTCTGCTGGGAAAACGAAGTCCTTTTTTCTGAGTTAGGAGTCAGGCAGTTAAAATTGGTAAAGGACATTGGTAGCAGATATCATCTGTGAGCAACATCAAAAGGTTAGTTCTTCTCAGATATAATGTGGGATCTTTTAGTAATATGATGTGGTACAGACTGGAGGGGTAGGGCCAGAGGCATTTGCTGGGTTTGATTTCCCCTTTGATTTCCCCTTAAGCACAGGATCTGATTTTCACTGCACCTTTGAACCAGTTTGGCTAGTGCAGGGAAAGAAAAGAAAGGCCCAGTGAACCTTTTCACACTTGCTGCTAAAGCCATCTGCAGAGGGTATCATATGCCTTATGCAGCTGATCAGAGGTTGGGGTGTGTTATTTGTCATTCACATGTAGCGTATAATGCAATACTGTTTAGGTTTCACTATGCAGATTCATATCTTCAGCCTGGAAATCCCTGTGTAAGTCCCACTCCCTCATACTAGCTAAACTAACAGACATCTCTAGGGTTGCAGATGAGCATGTTTCAATCCATGTCATAGATGGTTCCCTAAATTTCACCTGCCTTGTTACTGCTTTTTATGGGTACTAAGTTTAATGAATGCTTAGAATCAGCAGATTCCCTTTTTCTTTTAGGTTTGAGTGGTGTGTACATTGATATTACTACACCAAGAGCTCTTACAGCTTCTCTCAGATCAGAGATAATCACCAAGTTCATTAAACCCAGGCACTGTGTTAGCCATGGTCTTTCAGATACAACAAATGAAGCAAGAAGACCTCTTCTTGCAATAAAAATAACAAGGGATTACAGATCTAAAGTCCGAAGAGGCAGATGCATGAGAGGCAAAAGAGGGAAGCTGACTGGCCCAGAGGGTTCTTCTACTGCAAACCCAGGACCAAAGAGTTGTGTGTGCAGCCCATGTAGCTGGAAGCTGAGAAAAATCAGACTGGATCCAAAGTGAAATCAAAACCATGGTTTAGAGCTTATAGGAGATGCAAGCAGGGTTTTAGAAAGAAACAAAATACTGCAGATACACTCACTGCCTGCAAGAAAATGAGGTTTCCTGGTCCTTTTTTTGTACAAGGCTTCCACTGCAAGATACCTGGTTTCTGCCACTGTGTTCTCATCTTACCAGACAAAACTGTCTGAGACCACCTAAACCAGAAGACAGAGGGATGTGAAGTTCTTGTAAGTCCACTCTCTTTTGATTGACAGCACTGAGACAACTGCTGTAGAAACAGGAATTCATCTGGGGAAAGAAAAGCTCTCCTGCTTCCAGAGAAGAGTGTGCAGGATCTAAATTAAAATAAATAGCTCCTAAAAGGGGCATCAATGTCAAAACAGCTCAGTAGCCTTATTCCAGCAGTCAAGCCCAGCATCTGCAGTTTGGCTCACTCTGGAAGTCCATTTCCTCCATGGGTAGCTCTGATCACCCACCTGGAAGCTTCTCCTCCTTTGCCCAGAGGACAGACAGCTCTGTCTGTCCACAGCCTCTCACCATGCACACCCTTCACAAAGACACCAGTTCTTCTTTCTGCTCCGTTCCCGCTCAGTGCCCTGTGCTGCAGCACTGGTGACATTTCCATGTGCAGGTTAACATTTCTATTTGGAAGAAGCTACTCACTTTACAGTTCCTTTTATTTATTGTTACTTCGGCTCATGGGCCACCATGGAGGTTACTTTAACATAGCTGTAATTAAGGATCTATGATGATAAGGTCCTTTAAGTAGGGATCTGCTATTTTTATTCAACTGTAAAAATTACATACACCCACAGGGACTGTGTAAACCATAAATATAGACATGGTTGTGATTCAGAGCTCAGCAACAGTGGTGTAAATCACAGTAAAAGCACTGTATTTAGGAGAGTCTTACTGATGTAAATTAGAAATAACTCTATATAGTATTAAGCATTCTATATGTATAAATTCTGAAAGTTTGTGCTGGGAAAGTACCATCTTTTTTTTTTAAAGATGGATACAGATGCTTTAAGGTCACATTCTAAGTCAGTCTGGTAAAGAAACTAGTCTTTTTGAAATCTAGGTCAACAAGTAGTATTTTGGATTAATGCAATCAGTAACTTATTGGTAGAAGAGTAAGAATACCCATTATTCTTTATTTGTTTTTTTTCTTGAAGGTTGAAATAGAAAACTACAGAGTTGGAAAGGAGGAAAAAGCATCAGTGTGAAACTGTTTTCATTATTTTCATTTATTTTCATTCACATATATATATACAAAATGAAAAGAATTGCAAACAAGATTGAAGAAAATATTCAAATAAAAAAGTTAAACTTTTTCTTTCATTTGAAGACACAGCAGGAAGAAAAGGATTAATCTTTGGAGGGAATTACAGAAAATGATATTTTGAAAATGGAAAGCCATAATGTTTCATTCTCAAATATGTCGAAATATGGTATCATAATAAAATTGACACTAAAACTTTATTTTTATTCAGGCTACAATATTTTTTTTGTAAAAACAAAATAAAATAAAACAAACACATGTAAAAATAACAAGTGATAGGATGAGAAGAAATGGACTTAAGTTGCACCAGGGGAGGATTAGGTTGGATATTAGGAAAAATTTCTTCACTGAAAGGGTTGTCAGGCATTGGAACAGGCTGCTCAGGGAAGTGGTTGAGTCTCCATCCCTCGAGGTATTTAAAAGACATGTAGATATGGCACTTAGTGACATGGTTTAGTGGTGGGCTTGGCAGTGTTAGGTTTACAGTTGAACGCGATGACCTTAGAGGTGTTTTCCAACCTAAATGATTCTATGATTCTATAAAAAGTTTTTTTACTGGTCTTAGAAATTCCTTGTAAATCCAGATTACTTAGTTCAGAAAAAATATTGTTTTCTATGAAGCAGTATAAGAGAGGGAGTACTGAACTGAAAGGACTTAAGAGTTTTTCATATACAAATTATGGTGTTCTTATGTAACATTTTGGATCACTTAGTAGGCCTTGATTAACAGATTTCGTTTGAAAAAAGAAGTGATCCATTACATGCTGCAATTATTTAGCTACTTACAGAATCATAAAAATATTGGTTGAGAGACATCTTTTAAGGTCTCTAGCCTGGCTGCCTATTCAAAGTAGGACAGTTGCCAGCATTGTATTAGGCCGGGCACAGCTTTATCTGCCTGGTCTTGAAAGCATCCAAGGATGGAGACTCCTTCAATTTCCTGGGTGATTTGCTCCAAGGCTGCACAATCCCCAGTAGAAGACATTTTCCCACTGTTCAGCCTGAACTGCCCAAGCTGCACCTTGCAGCTGTTCTGCTTGTTATAATAACTGCTACTGCCAATAAAAGTTCATCTTTGTAAAAGAAACTTTGTCAAATTATTGTAATTCATTTATTTTGTTAATATTTTCTAATATTTTTTAAAAGCAAATTTAAGGTTAATAGAAGTAGTTCCACAATCCCCTATACAGACTCTTCTTCGATGATCTTGCATTCTATCCAGTGAACGGTGTGTTAAAATAAAATAAATAAAAAATAAAATAGCAATATTATTATAAAATTTTCTCTTATTTGACTGTAAAGCATGTAAAATTGAGCATTCCAGGCAAATTTTTACTGAAGTGTACATGGTTTCGTCACCTTCTCTTCAGGGCAATTCAAAGTGTTTTACATCAGAGTGGTGCAACATAGGTAATCTCAGGCAGAGGTTTGCAGACTTAAACCAGTTGTTCATTTTTCAGGAATATATTGAGTGCATCTTAGTCCTTGGAAAATTTACCCCCTGAAGGCTTATAAAGTGAAACAGGCTAGAAACAACGAGAAACTAACTGAAGTGTTTTCCAGTGCTACTGAAAATCCTGAGACATTTAAACAAAACTGAATAAAAAAATGTCAATAACATTTATCACCCTTTATATTTTTTTCACCTCTTCTGTCTAAGCTTTAGTCCTTTGAAAATATATTCTTGAGGCTCCACACGGCACAAAGACTTTTTGCAAAAGTAAAACTTGTAATTGTAAATTGTTATTGAAATCCTGATCCGAACCCTTTTATAGCAAAGATTTGTTCCTGTAGAAATTGCTGGCCTTTGGATAAGGTCTAACAATAGTAAATTCTATTTCAGCTGTAAACTCTTTGGTGCTACCATTGCATTATGTGTCTGGTCTGGGTATACCTCAAAGGAGACTGAGACCAAACTGAGGACTCCAGACATAATCATATTCCCATCATGATCTGATGTTTACTTTTTCTATATAAACTTGACATGTTTTTTTTCAAATGGCTTACCATGAATACTGGAAAAAATAGGGAAATGCATTATTTATCTTGAAAGGTCATTCTGCAAACAGAATCCCTTCTAATGCAGTGAAAAGGATAAAAAGAGGTCAGATTCATTTACACTTTGGTTGTCCACAAATCTGAAATGTAATAAATACTACCATTCACTGAAATGGTAACACTTCTAAAAAACTAATTAAAAAGCTGGACTAAATCACAAATACACTGAATGAATTTTGAAGCAACTTTCGAATGGGAGTGCATTTTTTCTTTAAATTTACACAAAGAAATACATGTAAACTTGAAGAACGTATTTGTTTATTTCTACATCTTTATAGTGTCCATTTTTAAAAAAAATCAGATCTGCTGGAAGATGCAGTATAGTGATCAACTCTGAAATATCAAATCCAGATGCTAAGGAGGGGGCTGTGCTTAAAGAAAAAAAAACGCACATACTACTAATAAATAAATTTTGAAACAGCCTAAACAAAAGCCAAACAATGCTTTCCAATTTTTGATTACATTAACCAAAATAATCCCATTGGTTCCATCTGTGCATTTCACTTCTTTGTTGTAATAACCTGTTGTTTTCCACTACCAGTTGCAGGATCTCTGGAATAAACGACTTTTTCCAAAAGATAGGTATGCTGTGCTTGATATATGTGGACCATGGTTCTCATTTGGCATGGTGTCCCGATCCAATGTCGGGGGAGGTTTTGATACGATCCCAAGGACGAGACTAAGACGCTGGAATCGGTCAGATGTCATACAACCTTTTATTTGAGGGGAGAAGAGAACGGAGGGAGGAGGGAGGGCAAGGGAGGAGAGGGAAAGAACAGGAGAGAGCGAGAGAAAGAGAAGGAGGAGTTTATCACCACCACTTCGAGTCCGATGATCTCCCGCTGGGTCTTCGGTGGCCTCAGGCTTCGTCAGGGACCAAAGCGGGGGGGGGGGGGAGGGGGGGGCCTTGACGGTGCAGGAACGAAGGGAGTGGTCTTGCGTGCTGCTACTGCCCCCGCCGAGGGCCACGTGTGCTCCTTATCTAGGGGCTCTCACGCATGCGCGGATCATAAATGCGTACGTGCGGCTCGCCACGGATGTGCTGCCCCCGCCTCAGCTCTTTTCGCACCTTTTTGTCCCTGCCTCTGCTCTTTTATCACCTTTAGTCCCTGCGCAGGCGCACGAGGTTGTTTTTCTCAAGGCTGTGGAGAAGGTGGTCTTTTCGAAGCGCGACGCTGGATGGCGCTACAGCGGCAATGTCGGGACAAAACCACATTTTTCTACTGGTCCTTTACACCACCCCGTGGCTCGACATTGCAGCTTGGTGGCATAAGGGAGAGAGAAAGAGGATAAAAAAGGGAGAAAGGAAGAAAACGGGGAGTTGAGGGAGTTGGGGATAAGGGTGGAGGAAAATTGTGGGAAGGAAGAGGGGAGCAACATTGTTTCGGATGAAGGAATACCTTAGCATAGATTAACTGAGGTATTGCTCAATGCAAACTCATTCTGGAATGACTTTAACAATTCATTAACTTTGAAGGGCAAACATTAGAAATGGGGTTAACAATAACCGGCAATATGCAATTTCTTCCTTCAGGAGGAACTGGGAATGGGTTTAAATGATTGGTACGGAGGTTGGTTGTGGCTGATGGATGGTACGGATTTTTGTTACACCATCAGGTGGAGCGCTAGGAACAAATTGCATATTTGACACAACGTGTTGAATTAATTGAATAAAACATGGAATTATGCAGGGTAGGAACAGTAAGGTGGCAGTTGCACATAGCAAATACAATATTAATTGTTTGACCCATGGTGCCCCTGGTAACCAGGACCACAAATCGCCATTCCAACCACTCCAGGTTTGAACAGGGACGTGGGCTATTTTCCTGATATCTTGGGTCAATTGGAGAACTACTTCTCCCACATCATCTATTTCTAGGCAGCAATTAGAGATATTTAATTTTCCACACACCCCTCCCTCCTCAGCCAATAAATAATCTAAAACCATACGGTGTTGAAGGATTGCCATGCACATTTGTTGAGATTGTTGAGTTAATAGGTCTATGGCGTCAGCGTTTTTGTTGGTGATAATTTCTAGGGCCACTTGTAGTCTAATTATTCGATTTAGATTATAAATTGGTTCTGTTGCCCCTGCAATGGGCTCGTTAGGATTCCAGGTTGCTGGCCCATAACGTTCAATTATTCGCTCAGGGGGCCATTCGTCATTTCCCCATTTTTGTGTCTCACCTAAATTTACCTTGGTAGATCACATCTTACGGGCAATACTTCTATCGTCGAGGTTATTATACACCTTTACGCCTAGTTGGGGTCCACCAGTTTCTGGCAGGAGGAAAAATAGGGGCCTTATGATCCCTATATGACAAACTCCCGACCACCCCGCGGGTAAGAATTTATATGCCGTATTCCCACAAATCCAATAATGCCCCTTTTTGGCTTTATTTCCCTGAGCAAATGGCCCGTCTTTCCCAGGTGGAAACTGAAAGTAAGTTGTGTCTTTGTCACCCAGAGGGCTGAAAAACGTGGTTGCCCCATCCCTTATTCGGCCAGTGCAATACCAAGCCCCATAAGTACTCCTCCATTTACAAGTTTGTTTGTAATGCCGGAGAATTGAAGTTTCATTTTTGCTTGACCAATATCCCTTACACCCCTGGTTACGCCCTGTTTCATTAAGCCACACCCACAGGTCCCTTTCCTTGTTGAGGGGCTTATGTGTGAGAGTCCATTAACATTTGCTTTCTCCCACTTCGACCCCTCCTTTCTGGGTGCAATTCAAACAATATTGCCCCTTAGTTGGAAACTGAATTGGCCAGGTCACACTGTCATCCCATGGATCGTCTGCGGCTTCGCTATATTTGCTTACAATTTGGTCTGGGGTGAGGGGTGCGGATGTCCACGGCCAACTTGATAGCCCTAGGGGTCCTCCGCAAACCCAACAGTGGCTCAGATTGAAAGTTTGACTCACGGCTTTCGCCAATAACACGAACTCATTGTTCTCAAAGGGGTTGTATGGAGGAGGGGAAGGTAGAGGGAGTGGTCATTCGTCACTTTCATGGAGGTGTCCCTGAGTTAAAATGATCCAAAGTAGCAGGTGCATCGTGATCATATCAGCGCCCTTAAAAACAGAAACAGGAACAAAACTCGCGCCTTGGGTTAGAAGGAGGGAATAATCCATTTGGTGTGGATTTTGTGGGTTCTCCCACTGGTGTCTTTTGCTTTCCATGTATGTTTGTTTAGAGGGGTATCTAATATGAGAGGCACAGCTCTCACGGTAGGAAGCTCAACCAGAACCAGCTGGCCAGGAGAGTAAAATGGTGCACTGGGGGAGTTGGGGTTTCGAGAGACAGGTACCATGGTTGGGGCTTGCGGACAAAATGCCGCAATTTTCGGGCACCGGTTTGTACCCCAGCGATTATTGACATTGGTCACCACCTCCCCCACCAGCTCGGCCCAACCCGGTTGGTGGTGTTTTAAAAAGCGCTTAAGCAGCCCGTTGGTCCATTCCACAATCCCTTTTGCCTGTGGATAATACGGAGTGTGGAACATCCACGAAATCCCTTCCCGAGCCGCCCATTCTTGGACTATTTTGGTGGTGAAGTGCGTGCCGTTGTCTGACTGGATGGTCTGTGGTTTAGGGAAGGTCCCGAACCATTCTTTGAGGGTCCTTACAGTATTTTCCCCAGTTGCTTTCGCACAAGCCCGGGCTTGTACAAGTCTGGAGACTATCTCAGCCCCCACCAATACATAACATTTCCCTGCGGACTTTTGGAAGGGCTTGATATAGTCGATCAGCCAGGCCTCCCACAAACCTTTCCCTTCCCTGAGGTGCAGGGGCTCATTTTCCAGGGGGTGTCTGTCCAAACCGACACGGCATTGTTCACAAGAGGATATACAAGTCTTGCACTCCTCCCTGGTGACTGGCCATCCCCGAGCTTGTGCTTCCCAGTACAAATCATTGATCCCTGAGTGCCTCCACTTTACATGTAGCCACTCTAGTAGGTGTTCCCAGTTCTCCTGCACTTGGGTGCTCTGTAGCTGGGCTAGTCGGGCCAACTCGTCTGCCTCTGCATTCCACCGGCCCACCGGGGTATCGGTTTGTTGGTGGGAAGCTACCCACGCCACTGCGAATGTCCCCCGTTTTGCAATTTCGAGAATATCTTGCCACTTCTCCTTCTGCCAGATTGGTAGTCTGTTGACTTCCCAGCCATTCTGCTCCCAAAACGGGAGCCACTCTGTGCAGCCCTTGAATACTGCATAGGAGTCTGTATAAATGTGCACAGGGGAGGTGGTCTGGCTTTTGCGTTGAAAAACGCTCCACACTGCGACCAGCTCTCCTACCTGTGCACTGCCTTCTCCCTCCATTAATTATTTTCTCCTTAGTTGCTACTTGAAGGGCTACAGCCCGATATTTCCAAACCTTCCCTTCCCGCTTCAAGGAAGCGTCAGTGAACCATGCGTTTAGGACCTGCTCTGAAAACGGGGGAGCTACTTTGACCACGGGGGGAAGTGGAGGGTTTTCCCTATTGAAGTCTGCCTCGTCTTGTATAGTTAGCATTTTAGCGGCCCCTTCCGTAACGGAGAAGACCTCACAATAGTGTTCTATCTGAGCATACCATGTCCTTACGGACGCTCGCTGAGCCACCCCGTCGGGGGGTGGGGTCCCTGCCAAGACTGCTTTAGTCACCTTAAACGGGCCCCGAAGAACTATCGGCTGTTTCTGAATAGTTCGTTCAGCCTCCTGTAAAGCTAGGCTAACTACAAACAACCCCTTCTCCCAAGTAGTGTATCGCTTTTCGGCATCCTTGAAGCTGCGCGAGTAGAATCCGATGGACTGGGTGGGCCCTTCAGGTCCCTTTTGCCACAGGTGGATGGAGAGCCCGGTACGGGCAAATCCCCATTCAATCTGAACCGGATCGGTGGGGTGCATTGGCCCTAGGGCTTGATGGGCGTTTGCCTCAAAAATTAGTAGCTGCAAGGCTTCCTCGTGGATTGGGGTCCACTCCCACTGAGCCTTTTTCCTTAGTAGGTCGTATAGTGGTCTAGCAATAATCGAAAAGTCAGGAATATGTTTCCTCCAAAATACAAGCAGCCCTAGAGTGTGTTGCAAGTCTTTTTTGGATTCGGGCATTTTGAGGGAGTCTAATGAGGATAGGGTATCTGGGGGAATACAGGCCATCCCCTCCATCAGATTCCTAAAAATTTTACCTCACTGGAAGGGGTTTGGACCTCTTCTGGTGGGATTGTCAACCCTATCCGTTCCAGGTGGGTGACAATATCACGTTGCGTTTTTTCAACATCCTCTGCCTCGGTCCCTCCTATAAGCACATCATCTATATACTGATAAATTTTGACTCCTGCATGTATGGGGATAGTTTCAAGTTCTTGTGCCAGTGCACAGTGGGCCAATGTAGGGGAGTGTTCATATCCTTGGGGCAGTCGAGTGAACGTATATTGTTGTCCCTCCCATGTGAAGGCAAAGCGCTCCTGGTCCCCAGGCTGCAGCGGGACCATAAAAAATGTGTCTTTGACATCAATGGTTGCCATCACTGGATGGGCTTGCTCCTGAATGGTTGCAATTAATTCGGCAATATATGGCATGGCGGCTGTTAAAGGGCCGGTATTGCTATTGAGGCGCCAGTAATCTATGGTTAATCTCCACTTACCATTGGGTTTTCTAACAGGTCACACAGGAGAGTTAAAAGGGGACTGTACGGGAATTACGACTCCTTGCTGTTTCAGGTCCTCTAGTACAGGGATGATGCCGTCCCTTGCTCCCAAAGGTAGCAGGTAGGGTTTCACATTGGTCAACCGGGAAGGAGGAAGGGGAGGCGCTGCTTGCAGCAGGCGCATTTCTGCACTAGGGCTTCTGGCTAATCTTCTGACCTGGGAAACAACGAAGGACCATGACTTCCCCTGGGTGTCCTGCCACTGTTTCCCTTTTAAAACATCTGTTCCCAGTAGATTCATTTGAAAAGGTCCTACAGCTGCCATGGTGTTCACCGGACTCTCATCTCCTGGTAGCCATAAGGTTACTGGGGTCATGAGCACAGATTGGGTTTTTCCTAGGGCATTTAATACTATCAGGCGCTTAGAAGGGGTTGAAATGCCGCACCGTTCTGCCTCACTCTGTTTTATTGCTGTAATTTGGGCCCCCGTATCAATTAAAAAGGTCATGGGCCTCTTCCTCGGCCCTACTGCGACGGTAATGAGGAGGTCCCCCTTTATTGTTGCAGGTGAGTTGTCTAATGAACATCCACCCCCTGCCTCCCCCCTCATCCTGAGGGGGCAGAGGTTTTAGTTTCCCGCCACCCTTTCGTCCCCCTTGAACCCCCCCTCCCTGTCCAATGCTGGGGCGGAAGGTGGGTTCGGTTTTGGAGGGGGTCCTTGCCAGGACCACCTCTGCACCAGGAGCTCTAACTTTTTGGTGGGGAGCCCATCCATTAGGTCTCGGGGCACACCCTTTTGCAGTCCCTTCTGCCACAATTCTTGTTGGAGCAGGGGTTTTTCCCTTTTTGTTGGGTGAGGGCTTCCCCCTGAAGAAGCCAGCAGTTTATTTGC
Source organism: Nipponia nippon (assembly GCF_047370975.1). Taxonomy (NCBI): domain Eukaryota; kingdom Metazoa; phylum Chordata; class Aves; order Pelecaniformes; family Threskiornithidae; genus Nipponia; species Nipponia nippon. The sequence goes on from NW_028262346.1 coordinate 1,630,262, forward strand.
TGGCTCCACTGCCTGCGCAGCCCTAGTTTCCACCTTGTGGTAAGTTCTGCCTACTGGCCCATATTTCCTCCCATAGTTTATCAGTTCCTGAGCTATCTCCCCCCAGGTCCACACCTTCCTCCCCCACTGCCGCTGTTCGGGGGTTACCGTTCCCTCCAGGGCAGCTGCGATTTGCTCTTTGCAAGGCACATTTTGAATTCCCCCCTGTAATTGGATCCCGATAGGTTTTGACGAGTCGGGGAGTCCTCTTATTAGCGGCGTCAGCCGCTCGGAGTCTACTGGTAGCAACATCGGAGAGCTTAGATTTGGTTTAAGTTCCCGGTCACACATCATTTGCAGGCATGCCGCCTTTTGTATGTTTTCTAGTAGTTGATCAACCGAACCAGTTATAGCTAGGGGATCCCCCCTCTTTAATGGGTTCAGCCCCCCCACCCAATATGCAGCCCTCTGGGTCAGAGACCATGGGGCGCAGTGATTACCTGTTGTGAGGAAGACACCGGGGCCCCAATACCCCTCTGCTTCCTTTTCCGATAGCATGATCCCGTCCCCCCCCGACAGGGATACCCTCCACATGTATTCGGTTTTGGACTCCCTTGCCGTCCTAGCAAAATCCTTTCAGAGTTTAGCCAATTCGGTGGCGGTAAAAGGGATTTCTTTGCTTACAACTTGGGGATGGTTGTCGCTATCGTCCTCATATATGTATTCTGTCTTTACCAGCGGGCACATTTGGGGAGGGGTTATCCACAGTCTCCCTTTATCACTTTAAGTCTTTCTGGGGATAAATTTTGCATACCCCTTTCTCCTCCAGCATTACCTCCGCCTCAGCGGGGGTGTCTGCCTCCCTCAGGAGCTGAACCCTCAGCTCCTCCTTCAAAATCATATTTTGGCGCTTCTCCTCCTCTAGCGCCCGTTTGGTCTCTAGTAATTGCTCTCGCAGCGGTGTTATCACCGCTTGCAAAGCAGCAGCCACAGCCTCCGATTGGCAGGGCGCTCGTTTCTTGTCCTCCTAACACACGCTCCTAACACAGCACGAATGATGGCTTTCCCTTTCCCCTTCTTCACTCTAGCTTCTTTATGCAAGACTGCTATTCGGTCCATAACACTTGGCAGTTGGAACCAGTGGTCCCATGCCCAATCTCATCCCGGGGCGGAGGGGCGAGAGCGATATGTTTCTAAAAACTCATATAATTTCTCCGTCTCTTCACAAAAATCGCCTGCCTTTTGGGCGGCCATGTCCTACACAGGGGAATTCGTCCTGGGAGGGTCAAACCTTAGAAAAGCCAAGTTTCCCCTATACGCCCCCAGGAAGCCAATCCGCACACTACTACAAGACAAAGACAAGCCTACAAAGGGGACATCGTCCTGAGGGGGTCACACCGTAAAATTCAAGCTTCCCCTATACTCCCTCAGGAGCTCAAATCACATACTAGTACGCGCGTTTCAGACACCCACTCCTTCCTTGCGCTTCGTTTGTCTCTGGCTGCTTCCCTCGCAGGAGAGCAGAACCGCAGATCAGAACTCCGCACTCTCTTCGTACTTATTTGTACATCTCGTTCGCACAAAATTGCTCATCACATCATAAGGTTGTATGACACTCTCATCTCAAGGGATCCTGTCCATGACACCAATTAAATGTCCCGATCCAATGTTGGGGGAGGTTTCGATACGATCCCAAGGACGAGATTAAGACGCTGGAATCCATCAAATGTCATACAACCTTTTATTTGAGGGGAAAAGAGAACGGAGGGAGGAGGGAGGGCAAGGGAGGAGAGGGAAAGAACAGGAGAGAGCGAGAGAAAGAGAAGGAGGAGTTTATCACCACCACTTCGAGTCCGATGATCTCCCGCTGGGTCTTCGGTGGCCTCAGGCTTCGTCAGGGACCAAAGCGGGGGGGGGGGGAGGGGGGGGCCTTGACGGTGCAGGAACGAAGGGAGTGGTCTTGCGCGCTGCTACTGCCCCTGCCGAGGGCCACGTGTGCTCCTCATCTAGGGGCTCTCACGCATGCGCGGATCACAAATGCGTACGTGCAGCTCGCCACGGAGGTGCTGCCCCCGCCTCTGCTCTTTTCGCGCCTTTAGCCCCTGCCTCGGCTCTTTTCGCACCTTGAGTCCCTGCGCAGGCGCACGAGGTTGTTTTTCTCAAGGCTGTGGAGAAGGTGGTCTTTTCGAAGCGCGACGCTGGATGGCGCTACAGCGGCAATGTCGGGACAAAACCACATTTTTCTATCGGTCCTTTACACATGGTAAATGCCCTCATCACCATCATCGTTTTAATAAAAAAAATAACAATCACCTGGAAGTAATAGAAGGAGGAGACATTACACAGAACACCTACAGCAACTACAAAACCTCACAAGATGCAGTCTATATAGACCATCAGTTTTAGCGGAAGGGATTGCAGCTGTGGTTCATTTATTGACAAAGAACAGCTGTGACTGATGAGTTCACTATGTCATTTATGTTGAATTGAAGTTCTCCTCAACTCCTGGTTAACCTTGCATCTGGCATAGTCTGTAGGTAACCATTATCTCTGATAGCTTCCAGGCTGGTATGCCGAGTATGTGTTGTAGCTTCTGTGAAGTGTCTGCTTGTAAAGAGAAATGCAGCAGGTGTCTAGTAGCATATTAAAACTCATGCCATAATTGTGCATGGGACTACATAGGTTTCCTACAGAATAACTGGTTGAGAAAATTACCGTAGTTCTTTTATTCAGGATGCTGGGGTTCACAAATCCAAAACTCTGGTGACACAGCTAACATTTTATTCATCTAGTCAAGCTTTTCATAAAGGAGGCAACTGTCTGTTACGGTCTTTGATGAATTTTAAGAAACATTCACCTGTAACACTTTCATTTTCTAGTTCCTTTTTGTTTTGTCGCCCATTTTTCTCTGAATTTCATTTAAAAAAAAAAGAAAAAGCAAACAAAAAAACCTCAGAAAAGAGATCTAGAACTCAATTACTTAATGCCACATATATATATATATAATATTTGCCCTTAAAATTGGCAGGCTGAGCTCTGTGAACTGTAAACCCTGAAACAAAATTTCTGGTGCTGTACCAGGACAAAGTTATGTTAATATTGTATCTCTTTAGGGTTATAAAACATCTCCTCATTTACAAGAAAGGGTATTTCTGTAGGATGCTTCACAGAAAAAAGACAACCTTCATTTCCTTGTGCCAGCTGGAAAGCACAAAAATGAGGCTATTGAGACTGAAGCAGTAATAAAGGGGCCAGATTCATTAGCTCAGAATCATCACTGTGCTAACTATATTCACTCAGCTTTTGGTCATCTCAATGCATGTCAAGAGAGATTTCCTATCCACCTGTACCACCTTGACCATGCACAAACCTGTGCTGAGCTATGCTTTCTCCTTAAGAAATAAAACTTCAGCCAAAACACATCTGAAAAAAATCTTTTATGATTTTGAAGATATCAAGCAATGGAGAAAACACTGTTTCCCTCAATAGTTTGTGCCGCTGGTTAATCATCTCCTCTGCTGTGCCTAATTTCTAATTTGAATTTGTCTGGCTTCAGCTCCCAGCCATTAGTTCTTGATGTGCCTTTCCATGCTAGATTAGAGAGTCCATTAATACCCAGCGTTCTTACCCTGTGAAGGTACTGATACGCTGTACTGCAGTCACCTCTCAGTCTTCATTTTAATAGGCTAAACAGATTGAGCTCTTTAAGTCTCTCTCTGCGAAGCATTTTCTCTGGACCTGAAATCATTTCCATGGCTCTTTTCTGCACCCAGCTCATTTTTTTTAATAAACTCCTTATTTTTATTCATGCAGATGCCACAATTATATTTTACAATCAGTCCTGTGAATGCTGAAATAAAATATTTTCTTCACTCCTTCCCCCTTCTTCCCTATTTATGTGGCCCAGGATCACACAAGCTTCTCTTCTATCAGTGCCACTCTTAACCATTGTTACACTTATCCTTTTCAAAGTCTTCAGTCTCCAGCATCCTGTACTTCATTCTGTGTCTGGGGTTCATACACTGTTTCCATATATATAATTGAATTTAGAGAACCAAACACAGCAAAACTAAATATCATGGGTGCCAGAGACTGGTTTACCAAGCAACCCAGATGCCTTTGTATGGCTGCTTGGATATCATTAATATTTATCACTCTACCAGCTAATGGAAGGATAAATATTGTGTTATCTGCAAATTTTATCAGTAATGATTTTATTTTTCCTTCCAGCTCCCTGTTTAAAATGCTGATGAGCATTAACCCTTTCTCTAAACTTCTAGTATTCACTGGTGATTCCTTATTGATAACAATTTTTTTCACAGCTGTCAGTTAATCAGCTCTCAAGCTAGTAGAGAGAACTGGGTGTGCTTTATTGATACTCTGAAGTACATATTTTTAATCAATAAGGAATACTATAACGTATAGCATAGTAGTAGAATTACTTTTATCAAGCAACTTATAAGCACCTCCAAATATAAAACCAGGTTTGCTTTATGGGACCTATTTTCCATAAAACCTTTTTTTTAATTTTTATTATTGTTTTTTATTATATTCTCCCACTTTAATTTTCTATTTGCTGAGTGTCTTGTAAAATTTTCCATTGTCTTACCCAGAATTGACATCTAACTTTTTTTTTTTTTAAATAATGGAACAATAGTGTTATCTTTCTAGAATGCTAGGGGTTTTTTTTCCCAAAAAACTATTACAAATTCATATTAACAGGAAGATGGGCACTTAAGGCCCACACTCAGGTTCTTGAGATGAGAATTCCAGCCTCCCTGATTTGTAAATGTCTATGCCTAGAAATAATATTTGTCTATCTTTATTAGTTACTACTGGACTGAAAAGTATTTCATTGACCTCATCTGATACAAGTACTTCATATTACCTCTTTCAATATGAAAGCTAACTTTTCATAGAAAATATCTCTTTTTGTGTATCCTTATTATCATTTTGTCTATTACCATTTAGTAATGGAAATATTCCACTCTTAAGATCTCTTCTACTCCTACTATGCTTGAAAAATTCCCTTTTTTATTGTTCTGAGCCCTGCAAGCAACATAATTTTTCCTTGAGGACTTTATGAATTTTCTTTACAGTTTAGCTTCTATTCCAGACAAACCAGAATACTCATAATTGGGATATTCAGTTAACATACTGTTAGTGTCGGCTGTACCTGGTTCAGATGAACTTCAGTTTCCTAGAAGCACTGGGGATGTCTCCAGGATTGAGCCATTCCAGATATACTGCTTTCAAGGTTTTCAATTGCTAATATATCACTTTTTGAATAAATATTGTAACATGTAAAAGAGTAGGGGTTTTGACTGCAATGCTTCTATAGTGCAAAACATGCTCTAAAATTAAAAAATAACATGGATATTTTATAGTTAGCAATCCTCTTTTTATTTCTATTTTTGTCTAACCTTTCATCTTATATCTGACAAATTTTTCCTACTTAAAACAACAAAGACAAAAGATTTAGGAAATTAACATTTACTGATGGGGTGCAATAGGCTTGGGTTACTGGAAACAGCCATTTGTAAGGCTATCTGGAAATTTATAACTGACCTACTCATGGCATTTTGCAGGAAGCAGCCTTAGTTTCTGTCCCAGATGCTAAGTCAATTTGGTTAAATAGGAAACATCTCCAGATCCCTACATGATCCTTACTTATCCTCATCCCTGCTTCCCTTGAGGCTCATGTATAAATAATAAAAAAAGGAAATAATGGCATTATCTGGCAGCCCAAAAGCAGAAAAAACTCTGAACATTGCATGAACATTGTATTGATAAACATGTTGAAGATACAGCCATTTCCACAAGAATTTGACCCCTCCTCTTATTATTATCACAATATCTTTCCCTAAAATTGCAGTGTGGCAAACCAAAGCCTGTCCTGTGTTACCAGTTCTTGGGCCTGGGCATTTAAAGTGTTTGGCATGCCTTTATTTTGCTGTGGTAATTTCTTATACTTTTTTCTTTGTCCCAACAAAACATTCATCTTTTTGACAGAGACTGGAGAAGGTAAAATATGAAAGTACTGAAAAACCCTATCCCTAATGCTCAAACATGCACAAAACCACATAAGTAGTAGTCTGAATAGGCATTAATTATAACTCTTTGAAATGTTTGCATGGCATATTTCTTCTTTCCCTATGTGCATACATGTGCATATTTATATTTATCTGCATGTATTTTTATATATACACACAAAAATATGTACATGCATATAAATGAATACAGATTGAATGTGCATCAGTCTGATATCTCTCTCCTTCTCTCCCTCTTTCTGCATGAACTATTGGGAAATTTTAACTTTTCTTGGTTAAAATTACCTCTATTTATTTGTTACTTGAATGTATATTCAGATATGAGTAGACATACATCTGTTTTCCTGAATGACCTTTTATCAGTTATGCTTCTCAGATTTCTCAGGGAAGACTATAAAACCTGTGTGTCTTCCAAAGAGTCCTGGTCCATATCAAGGGCTGTCTGAGGGACTGCAAGAACATGGTCCACATTGACAAAGTAACAAGTGAAAGGATTTGAAATAGGCAGTGAGAGAACACACACAGGAGGTATCTGTTATTTTACCTTACAGAGTCTCTCTTGGTATTTTTCCTCTTTACATTCTCAACCTTAACATGTCTTGAACTTTTGTGGAAAAACCTATGCAAAGTGGGATCTTGCAACACGATCATGTGATAAATGGGATGCCTCTCAGGAATATAAATCTGTGCTGGCGCATCCTGATGCAGAATTGGTGTTGATGATAACATGTCATTTTCCCAAATGCTTCAGAGTCCTTTGGGCTTGCCATGAAGGTAAGGATTTATCTTCTAATCTCAGAAACACTTTTCTCTGTCTGGATTAGCCATGAGCAGGAAAGTCATTAAAATTTATGAACTGGGAATTAATAACACTCCAGAGCATATTATGTTGTCTGTATATCCCCTGCCCAGCCCCTTAACCTATGTTTGAGATATAGGTAGAAAAAAAATTGGTAGCACAAGCCCCTACTCATTTGGAAACTTAACTGAATCACAAAATAGCTGAGGTTGGAAGGGATCTCTAGAGATTGCCTAGTCCAACCCCCTGATCAAATAAGGGTCACCTACAGCAAGTTTCTTAGAACCACGTCCAGAGGGATTTTGAGTATGGCCATGGATGGAGACTACGCAACCTCTCTGAGCAACTTATTGCAGTGTTTGATCACCCTCACAGTTAAAATGTTTCTTCTTATATTTAAATGGAATTTTCTGTATTTCCATTTGTGCCCATTGCCTGTCATGTGCAAACTTGCTGAGGTTGCGTTGTCCCAACAGTCAATTAATTAATACAGATTTTAAACAGTATTGACCCTTCTTATAGACCACTTGGATACACCACTAGTAACTGGCCTCCATGAACTTTGCTGATCACAAACCCTTTAAGAATAGCAGTTAGGCAGTTTTCAGACCACCTCACTGTCTATTTAACCAGCTGTCCTGGTTTCAGCTGGGATAGAGTTAATTTTCTTCTTTGTAGCTGGTATAGTGCTGTTTTTTGGGTTTAGGATGAGAACAATGTTGATAACACACTGATGTTTTGGTAGTTGCTAAGTAGTTGCTAAGTAGTTGCTAAGTAGTTGCTAAGTAGTGCTTACACTGGTCAATGACTTTTCAGCTTCTCATGCTCTGCCAGGTGCACAAGAAGCTGGGAGGGAGCACAGCCAGAACAGCTGACCCCAACTGGCCAAAGGGCTATTCCATACCATATGACGTCATGCTCAGCATATAAAGCTGGGGGAATAAGAAGGAAGGGGGGACGTTTGGAGTGATGGCGTTTGTCTTCCCAAGTAACCATTACACGTGATGGAGCCCTGCTTTCCTGGAGATGGCTGAACACCTGCCTGCCAATGGGAAGTAGTGAGTGAATTCCTTGTTTTGCTTTGTTTGTGTGCGCAGCTTTTGCTTTACCTATTAAACTGTTCTATTTTATTTTACTTCAATTATTAAACTGTTCTTATGTCAACCCATGAGTTTTCTCCCTTTTACCCTTCCGATTCTCTCCCCCATCCCACCGGTGGTGGTGAGTGAGCGAGCGGCTGTGTGGTGCTTAGTTGCTGGCTGGGGTTAAACTACAACAGTCCTTTTTGGTGCCTAAAGTGGGGCTCGAAGGGTTCGAGATAACGACAGATTTAATTGGAATGTGCTAGATAGATTGAATTTATAGCTGTTATTGCTCTTCAGCTATTAATCGGCAAGCTTCTGTGCTTGCCACGGGGTGTTGAACTCCTTGCTGCAGGAACGTTTGGATATTAAATATCTGTATAGGTTCATAAAAAGCCCTTCATGAAAGAAAAAGCCATCAAGGCTAACACATAAAAAGGCCACCCCTTATCTCTGCACTGCAAATTGCAGTTAGCATTGGAAACTGAAAGAGTATTCTGACGAAATGCCACTATATGTTTACTTTACCTGGTCATCCACCAATTGTCAGTATTAGAGAGAGGATGCTCAGTTTGGTGGATTCCAATATGCCAAAATATTGTCACACAGTCCTGATGTAAGCTTCTAAGGTGCTTGGGGCAAAATATCTGAAATGACTGGGAGATTTGCCATTATTTTCAATGGAGTTGGGATTCAGCTCTCACGAACTCATTTTGGGAAGTCTCTCCTACTTTGATGTTATAAACGAAAGACCTGTGGATCAATCCATTATGACACTGTGGGTCAAATTTGCAGTGTTTCATACTTGTTAAAAGGACCCACTTTTCTAAAAAGAATGAAATTTGGGGTGCTTTTTGGACACCTCTCCCATCATTAAAATCTGAGCTTCTCAACAGAGTGGAAAAGTAAGAAGTGCTACTCCTTACAACAAATGCCAAGAGTAAATATGATGCAAGAAGGTTAATCTTGGCATTTAGGTTGGTATAAAATAAGGAAATAATCCCATTCTGAAGTGGTTTGTTGGTTTTCCTGTTAGTATTTCTTTTATACAAGTAATTTTGTAGGTCCAGATTAATTTCTGGTGCAAGTCTATGAAAAGCTCTGCATCAACAGAAAGGATAGATTTGTTGGTAATCTTTTTTCATTCCAGTCAATGATAAGCCCAGCACTTTACTCACTGATTCTCTTTGTGAGTTAATACACAGTATTGGATTTCATCTCTGTATTTTCATTCTTCCTTTCTGTAGGCATTTGGTTTGTTCTTTTTTTTTTTATGTTAGTTTCCTCAGGGGATGAGGCAAAGGTGTCATTACCAAGAAAGCCTTCATTAAACAGCTTTTAAAAAAAATTAAAATAAAGTATGTTTCTCCTTGTATTGAGCAACATTTTACAGCTAATAATTTTTGTTGTATTGCTGGACAGGTTATTGGAATTATTAGTAGCCAGGAGGCAACATGTAATTTAATGATGTAAATCACAATTGGATTAAGGAAGAGAAAGAGGAGAGAGAAAGGACAGAAGAGAGAAGAGAGAAAGGACAATGCCAACAAAAGCAATGGACCATATCTTTCACTGTTGTGAATCATACCTATGCTTTTATTAACAAATCTAGACTAGTTTCTGGTCCTATTTGCTATTGTGTGAATCCAAAATCATTACAGAGCAGTTTTGTATAATTACAACTGAGATCAGAATCTGGATCATGTGGGAGGAGTGAATGACATGTCCTCTTGTACACGCTTGTACACAGACTCTTTCTTGCTTGCTCTGTTGTCTGAGGATAGGAGTGACATTTTCATTTGTATTTATGTGCTGGTTTTGGCTGGGGTAGAGTTAATTTTCTTCATAGTAGCTAGTACAGGGCTATGGTTTGGATTTGTTCTGGAAACCGTGTTGATAATACAGGGATGTTTTAGTTACTGCTGAGCAGTGCTTACACAGAGTCCAGGCCTTTTCTGCTCCTCACACCACCCCATCAGCGAGCAAGCTAGAGGTGCACAAAAAGTTGGCAGGAGACACAGCCAGGACAGCTGGCACCAAATGACCAAAGGGATATTCCATATGGCGTCATGCTCAGGAATAAAACTAAGGGGAAGCTTGGCCAGGGGGCTGCTGCTCGGGGACCGGCTGGGCATCAGTCGGTTGGTGGTGAGCAATTGTTTTCATTTGCATCACTTGTCTTCCTTGGGTTTTATTTCTCTCTCTTTGTTATTTTCCTTTTCCTTACAATTTTAAAATTATTATTATTATTTTATTTCATTTCAATTTTTAAACTGTTTTTGTCTCAACCCATGAGTTTTCTCATTTTTACCCTTCCAGTTCTCTTCCCTCACATCCTGCTAGTGGGGGGAGTGAGCGAGCATCTGCCTGGTGCTTAGTTGCTGGCTGGGGTTAAACCACAACAGTCCTTTTTGGCGCCCAATGTGGGGCTCAAAGGGTTTGAGATAGCAACAGATTGACCAGAGTGTATTAGAAGGGATTTAAATCTTTTAACAGTTGCAGTTCACGATATTGATTCTTCAACAAGGAAGAATCCCTGAGGAGAAGGACCTGGGGGTACTGATAGATGAAAAGCTGGACATGAGCCGGCAATGTGCTCTCGCAGCCCAGAAGGCCAACTGTATCCTGGGCTGCATCAAAAGAAGCATGGCCAGCAGGTCGAGGGAGGTGATTCTGCCCCTCTACTCTGCTTTTGTAAGACCCCACCTGGAGTCCTGCGTCCAGCTCTGGGGTCCTCAGCACAGGAAGGACATGGACCTGTTGGAGCGGGTCCAGAGGAGGGCCACAAAAATGATCAGAGGGATGGAGCACCTCTGCTATGAGGAAAGGCTGAAAGAGCTGGGATCGTTCAGCCTGGAGAAGAGAAGGCTCCAGGGAGACCTTATCGCAGCCTTTCAGTACTTAAAGAGGGCTTATAAGAAAGATGGGGACAGACTTTTTAGCAGGGCCTGTTGCAATAGGACAAGGGGTTATGGTTTTAAACTAAAAGAGGGTAGATTCATACTAGATATAAGGAAGATATTTTTTACAATAAGGGTGGTGAAACACTGGAATGGGTTGCCCAGAGAGGTGGTAGATGCCCCATCCTTGGAAACATTCAAGGACAGGCTGGATGGGGCTCTGAGCAACCTGATCTAGTTGTAGATGTCCCTGCCAGTTGCAGGGGGGATGGACTAGATGACCTTCCATCCCAAAGCATTCTATGATTCTATGATCTGTTCTCGATATTAGTTTATCTGATCTGCATCTGATCTAGGACAGTGGGCACCTCCAATGTTTTGGAACTTCACCCCTGAACAAGCGCAGAATCCTGAAAAACTAGTAAAGTATTTGGAAAAAGTATGTTGTCACCCTGGCAACTCCAGAGAGACACAAATCACTGCAACGTGCTGGGGCCTAGACCATGCCTACCAAGCCCTATTCAACACTCTTCAGAACCCGCAAGGGGAAGAGAAGGTCTCTGGATCTGACGACAAAACGACAGGCACTGCAGCTACGCCAGCCCTCGCAACAGGGGCTGCGGCTATGCCACAGAACCAACCCATGCTAGTATCAGTTGCCCCTATACAGAAGAAAAAACACACAAGAAAATCAACTCGTTTAGTAAGGGCTGATGATGAGCCAGGGCCATCAAGAGAACAAGAGGAGGAAGAGGCAGAACCTACAAATGAGATGGTAACCACCTGATCCCTGTCCCTGAGTAAGCTGCGAGATATGCGAAAAGATTTCAGTTGTCGTCCAGGCGAGCACATCATCACCTGGCTGCTCTGATGCTGGGATAATGGGGCCAGTAGCCTGGAATTAGAGGGTTGGGAAGCCTAGCAGCTGGGATCCCTTTCTAGGGAAGGAGGCATTGACAAAGCGATTGGAAAAGGGGCAAAAGCCCTCAGCCTCTGGAGGCGACTCCTGTCAGGTGTGAAGGAAAGGTATCCATTCAAGGAAGATGTTATATGTCACCCAGGCAAGTGGACCACCATGGAGACAGGTATCCAGTACCTGAGGGAATTAGCTGTGCTGGAGGTGATTTATAATGACCTGGACAACGAGCAGTTACCCAAAGATCCAGATGAAGTCCAGTGCACATGACCCATGTGGCAGAAGTTTGTACGGAGCGCACCATCATTGCACGCAAACTCATTGGCAATAATGACTTGGAAAGATGAAGAGGGACTAACGGTGGATGAAATGGCTGGCCAACTCTGACAATACAAAGAAAGTCTCTCTTCCTCCCTACGGGCCTGCATCTCGGCTGTGGAGAAACTGTCCCAGAAGGTCCAGCAACTTGAAGAGGATATATCCTACTCCTCACCTGTATGGGCCAGTATCTCAGCCATTAGGAGCAAGCATCCCTCTGCTCAAGAGAGAAGATATAGTGGATACACACCACGGGGCACCCTGTGGTTTTATCTGCATGACCACGGAGAGGATATGAGGAAGTGGGATGGAAAATCTACCTTGACCCTAGAGGCACAGGTACGTGAGTTGCAAGGAAAAACAACTACAAAAGGTGGTTCTCCCAGGAGAGTTGCGGCTCCAGTTTCCAGCGAGCAGTTCCCCAGACAGGGTAGAAGGGCTGATTCTGTTTCTGATCTCAATAAAGGGATTTTTGACTCGCATTTACAAGAAGTGAGTAACAAATGCTATGACCAGGACTAGAGGGGCCCTGCCTCCAGCCAGGTGGAGGAAAGGGACAGCTGGGTTTACTGGACTGTGTGGATTCGATGGCCTGGCACATCAGCCCCACAGGAGTATAAGGCTTTAGTAGACACCGGTGCACAGTGTACCCTCATGCTATCAAGCTGTAAAGGGGCAGAACCCATCTGTATTTCTGGAGTGACAGGGGGATCCCAACAGCTGACTGTATTGGAGGCCGAAGTGAGCCTAACCAGGAATGAGTGGCAGAAGCACCCCATTGTGACTGGCCCAGAGGCTCCATGCATCCTTGGCATAGATTACCTCAGGAGAGGGTATTTCAAGGACCCAAAAGGGTACCGGTGGGCTTTTGGCATAGCTGCCTTGGAGATGGAGGAAATTAAACAGCTGTCTACCCTGCCTGGTCTCTCAAAGGACCCTTCTATTGTGGGGTTGCTGAGGGTCAAAGAACAACAGGTGCCAATTGCTACCACAACAGTGCACCGGCGGCAATATCGCACCAACCGAGACGCCCTGATTCCCATCCATACGTTGATTTGTCGACTGGAGAGCCAAGGAGTGATCAGCAAGACTCACTCACCTTTTAACAGTCCCATATGGCCAGTGCGAAAGTCTAATGGAGAGTGGAGACTAACAGTAGACTATCGGGGCCTGAATGAAGTCACGCCGCCGCCACTGAGCGCTGCTGTGCCGGACATGTTAGAACTTCAATATGAATTGGAGTCAAAGGCAGCCAAGTGGTATGCCACCATTGACATCGCTAATGCGTTTTTCTCAATCCCTTTGGCAGCAAAGTGCAGGCCACAGTTTGCTTTCACTTGGAGGGGGGTCCAGTACACCTGGAATCAACTGCCCCAGGGGTGGAAACACAGCCCCACCATTTGCCATGGACTGATACAGACTGCACTGGAACAGGGTGGGGCTCCAGAACACCTGCAATACATTGATGACATCATTGTGTGGGGCAACACAGCAGCAGCAGTTTTTGAGAAAGGGAAGAAAATAGTCCAAATCCTTCTGGAGGCTGGCTTTGCCATAAAACAAAGTAAGGTCAAGGGACCTGCACAGGATATCCAGTTTTTAGGAGTAAAATGGCAAGATGGGTGTCGTCAGATCCCAATGGATGTAATCAACAAAATAACAGCCATGTCCCCACCAACCAGCAAAAAGGAAACACAAGCTTTCTTGGGTGTTGTGGGTTTTTGGAGAATGCATATTCCAAATTACAGTCTGATCGTAAGCCCTCTCTATCAAGTGACCCGGAAGAAGAACGATTTCAAATGGGGCCCTGAGCAACGACAAGCCTTTGAACAAATTAAACAGGAGATGGTTCATGCAGTAGCCCTTGGGCCAGTCCGGGCAGGACAAGATGTAAAAAATGTGCTCTACACCGTAGCCGGGGAGAACGGTCCTGCCTGGAGCCTCTGGCAGAAAGCACCGGGGGAGACTCGAGGTCGACCCCTAGGGTTTTGGAGTCGGGGATACAGAGGATCTGAGGCCCGCTATACTCCAACTGAAAAAGAGATATTGGCAGCATATGAAGGGGTTCGAGCCGCTTCAGAAGTGGTTGGTACTGAAGCACAGCTCCTCCTGGCACCCCGACTGCTGGTGCTGGGCTGGATGTTCAAAGGGAGGGTCCCCTGTACACATCATGCAACTGATGCTACGTGGAGTAAGTGGGTCGCACTGATCACACAACGGGCTTGAATAGGAAACCCCATTCACCCAGGAATCTTGGAAGTGATCATGGACTGGCCGGAAAGCAAAGATTTTGGAATATCGCCAGAGGAGGAGGTGACACGTGCTGAAGAGGCCCCACCGTATAATAAACTATCAGAAAATGAGAAGCAATATGCCCTGTTCACTGATGGGTCCTGTTGTCTTGTGGGGAAGCATCGGAGGTGGAAGGCTGCTGTATGGAGTCCTGTACGACAAGTTGCAGAAACTGCTGAAGGAGAAGGTGAATCGAGTCAGTTTGCAGAGGTGAAAGCCATCCAGCTGGCTTTAGATATTGCTGAATGAGAAAAGTGGCCAATGCTCTCTCTCTACACTGATTCATGGATGGTGGCAAATGCCCTGTGGGGGTGGTTACAGCAATGGGGAAGCAGAACAACTGGCAGCACAGAGGCAAACCCATCTGGGCTTCCGCATTGTGGCAAGATATTGCTGCCCAGATAGAGAACCTGGCTGTAAAAGTATGTCACGTAGATGCTTATGTACCCAAGAGTCAGGCCACTGAAGAACGTTGAAACAATGAGCAGGTGGACCAGGCTGCTAGAATTGAAGTGGCTTAGGTGGATCTGGATTGGGAACATAAGGGTGAGCTATTTCTGGCTCTGTGGGCTCATGACACATCAGGACATTTAGGAAGGGATGCAACATATAGATGGGCTCATGATCGAGGGGTGGACTTGACTATTGATGCTATTGCACAGCTTATCCATGAATGTCAAACATGCATCATAATAAAACAAACTAAGCAGCTAAAGCCTTTTTGGTATAGAGGACGATGGCTGAAATATCAATATGGGAAGCCTGGCAGATTGATTATGTCACACTACCATGAACCTGCTATGGCAAGCACCATGTGCTTATAGTGGTAGAAGTGACTACTGGATGGTTGGAAACATACCCTGTGACCCATGCCACTGCCCGGAATACTATCTTGGACCTTGAAAAGCAGGTTTTATGGCAACACGGCACCCCTGAAAGAATTGCATCAGACAACGGGACTCATTTCTGAAACAACCCCATAAACACCTGGGCTAAGGAGCACGGCATTGAGTGGGTATATCACATCCCCTATTGTGCACCAGCCTCTGGGAAAATTGAAGGATACAATGAACTGTTAAAGACTACACTGAGAGAAATGGGTGCTGAGACATTCAAGGATTGTAATACACATTTAGTAGAAGCCATTTGCCTAGTTAACAGTAGAGGATCTGCCAGTCGACCTGGCCCTGCCCAATCAAAACCCCTGTGCACTGTGGAAGGAAATAAGATCCCCGTAGTACACGTAAGGAACTTGTTGGGAAAAACAGTCTCGGTTATTCCTTCCTCAGGAAAGGGTAAACCTATTCATGGGATTGTTTTTGCTCAAGGACCTGGCTGCACTTGGTGGCTAATGAAGAAGGATGTGGAGTCCAATGTGTACATCAAGGTCATTTAATCCTGGGTAAAAATAATCCATGATTTGAGTTGAACGTTATGGGAATTACTATAGCAGGAACCCCTTGTTGCTAGCCAGGCTAGGAGCAAGGGGAGGAGTTCATTGCAATGTTAAACCCAATGGTCTGGTCCAAAGGGGCCAGGGGTGGAGATTGTGATGGAAATACCTTTAAATTGTTGTAACCTGGGATTTGAGTTGCATGTCATGGGAATTACTATAGCAGGAACCACCTGAACCAATGGAGGAGAAACCTTACAAGAAGCAGTGCAAGTGCAGCAGTGACCCGACCTGAGCTGGCTTTGGTGCCCAATAACTCCATGCAACACACCACCTCTCCTGTCCTGAGCGACCACCATCACAGATGGAGCCCAAAGTCATGGACTAAATGAACTCAATGGACATTTTGTGGACATTTGTGGATGTTTATGGACATTTTACAGACATTTCACAGGGGTGGTCCATAGACTAAGGGAATGATACCTGTGTATTGTATCAAAGGATGGGAAGGGGGGTGGTGGTTAATGAGGATGTATTGGATAGTGTGGGACCTGAGCATGATGTAAATGGTATGGCATAAGGGGTGGAAAATGTGCTGGTTTTGGCTGGGATGATAGAGTTAATTTTCTTCATAGTAGCTAGTACGGGGCTATGTTTTGGATTTGTTCTGGAAACAGTGTTGATAATACAAGAAGGGTCGGAAGGAGGATCCGGGGAACTACAGGCCTGTCAGCCTGACCTCGGTGCCAGGAAAGGTCATGGAACAGATCATCCTGAGTGCCATTACGCGGCACGTGTGGGACAACTGAGGGATCAGGCCCAGCCAGCATGGGTTTATGAAAGGGAGGTCCTGCTTCACTAACCTGGTCTCCTTCTATGACAAGGTGACCTGCTTAGTGGATGAGGGGAAGGCTGTGGATGTTGTCTACCTGGACTTTAGTAAGGCCTTTGACACAGTCTCCCACAGCATTCTCCTGGAGAAGCTGGCTGCTCACGGCTTGGATAAGTGCACTCTCCGCTGGGTTAAAAACTGGCTGGACGGCCGAGCCCAGAGAGTGGTGGTGAATGGAGTCAAATCCAGTTGGCGGCCGGTCACGAGTGGTGTTCCCCAGGGCTCAGTGTTGGGGCTGGTCCTGTTCAACCTCTTCATTGATGATCTGGATGAGGGGATTGAATGCACCCTCAGGAAGTTTGCAGATGACACCAAGTTGGCTGGAAGTGTCGATCTGCTGGAGGGTAGGAAGGCCCTACAGAGGGACCTGGACAGGCTGGATCGTTTGGCCAGGGCCAACTGCATGAGATTCAACAAGGCTGAGTGCTGGGTCCTGCTCTTGGGTCACAACAACCCCATGCAACGCTACAGGCTGGGGGAAGAGTGGCTGGAGAACTGCATGGCAGAAAAGGACCTGGGGGTGTTGGTTGACAGCCAGCTGAACATGAGCCAGCAGTGTGCCCAGGTGGCCAAGAGGGCCAATGGCATCCTGGCTTGTATCAGGAATAGTGTGGCCAGCAGGACCAGGGAGGTGATAGTGCCCCTGTACTCGGCACTGGTGAAGCTGCACCTCGAGTACTGTGTTTGGTTTTGGGCCCCTCACTACAAGAAGGACATTGAGGTGCTGGAGAGTGTCCAGAGAAGGGCAATGAAGCTGGTGAAGGGTCTGGAGAACAAGTCTTATGAGGAACGGCTGAGGGAGCTGGGGTTGTTTAGTTTGGAGAAGAGGAGGCTGAGGGGAGACCTTATTGCTCTGTACAACTACCTGAAAGGAGGTTGTAGCAAGGTGGGGGTCGGTCTCTTCTCCCTAGTAATGAGTGATAGGATGAGAGGAAACGGCCTCAAGCTGCGCCAGGGGAAGTTTAGGTTGGATATTAGGAAAAACTTCTTCACCAAAAGGTTAGTCAGGCATTGGAACAGGCTGCCCAGGGAAGTGGTTGAGTCTCCATCCCTGGAGGTATTTAAAAGGTGGGTAGATGTGGTGCTCGAGGACATGGTTTAGTGGTGGACTTGGCAGTGATAGCTTAACAGTTGGACTTGATGATCTTAAGGGTCTTTTCCAACCTTAACGATTCTTTGATTCTGTAATACATAGCTTTTTTTGTTATTGCTGAGCAGTGCTTACACAACGTCAAGGCCTTTTCTGCTCCTCACACCACCCCATCAGCGAGCATGCTAAAGGTGCACAAAAGGACACAGCCAGGACAGCTGACCCCAACTGACCAAAGGGCTATTCCATACCATATGATGTCATGCTCAGCAATAAAACTAAGGGGAAGCTTGGCCAGGGGACCGCTGCTCAGGGACTGGCTGGGCATCAGTCGGTTGGTGGTGAGCAATTGTTTTCATTTGCATCACTTGTCTTCCTTGTTTTTTTTTTTCTCTCTTCGTTATTTTCCTTTTCATTACAATTTTAATTTTTTTTTAAATTTTATTTCAATTTTTAAACTGTTTTTGTCTCAACCCATGAGTTTTCTCATTTTTACCCTTCCAATTCTCTTCCCCCCCATCCTCCTGGTGGGGGGGGTGAGCGAGCGGCTGTGTGGTTGCTGGCTGGGGTTAAACCGGCTTAGTTGCCAGCTGGGGTTAAACCATTACAATTTATTATGTACTAAATGGTAAAAGTAAATCTAGGTGAGGTTTCTGAAACTGACACTGTTACCTGGCAATTCAGGTAGTTGTCATCTGGCATGGTACGCTTTTAGTGACAGGTTAACAGCAGTCTGATTTCTGTTATACGGCACCAAGCAGAGTGTGGGGTCTGGTCCAGAACAACAGCACTGGGTACTCAGGAATACAAGTATTGTAAAGCTTACTGAGTTTTAAGAGTTATAACATGAAAAGAACCAAAATAAAATACCCAGAACCTTTCCTGTCCTATATTCTTATTAAAATAAAATCTTTCACACTTTTATCCTTCCTTTGCATTTCTGTGATGAAGCAGCAGAATATATACCTGGTAGGATAGTGAGCATCCTCTCACCATAAGTTCATCCTATTTTATGACTCATGAGATGAATCCTCTGGTGGCACCTATTTTTCTCACTGATCACAGAGATGATAGTCTAGATACTTTCTTAGAACTATTCATGTCTAACAGTAGATGACATGAACCCCACTTCATGTATCTACAAAATTGTCCACTCACTTTTTGACCAATATACTTTTAAAAGTACAGCCTGGCTACAAATGTGTTTTCTGTTTCACAGAAAATTACATTTTTTTCCATAGTGTTCACTCTTTTTAACTGGATAATAATAATAGAACAAATGTGACATTTACTCGGGAATGAGAGTCTGAAATAAAATAATGATTTTTATTTGAAACTTGCTTTTTCAAAGAAAGTGAAATGATTCATTGCAATGTTCCTGTTTGATTTTATACACTATAAGCAGCTTTAAAATGATACAGAAAAGGTTGTACTGAAATGGAATCAGCTGAACATTCTGTTCCATTACAAGCTCATCAGAACAATCTTCTCAGATTTCTTCATAATGCAATTTTATTAGAATTGATCAATTTTCACACAAGCATGCAGTTCTGACAAGCATTTTCTGAAAGAAAGAAAAAGAGGTTGGTAGAGGCCATCCTGCTAGCTTTATTTAAAAATCACTGTATTATATTAAAAGAAAAAAATAAAAAATAAAAAAGCAACCCCACCAAAAAATTCTCTCTAGAGACTTATCTACTATGGTTCTTTCACAGAAAGATTTAATTACTTTGTACCTAAAGAATATTTTTTCATTCAAGGATCTTTAACTAACATACAAACTTTTGTTCTCAAAACAGCTCCAAAAGTTAGTCTAATATAGCTGTTCTTATTTTCCCATTCGCATGCTAAAGATAAAGAGATTTTAAATGATTTGCAAAAATGAAACTTGAGTTTGATGCAGAATCCAGATTGAGGTATTGCCAAATTAGACATCATAGGCACCCCTTCCTCTCTTTTTTAAAAATAAAATGAAAGAAAATTCATCTTTTGTGGATGAATGTTACAGCTCAGCCATGTGCAGTATGAAGGGAGAGGTTGCTCTATCATGTTGAAGAATCAAAGAAACACTTGAGGGAAAAAGAAGTGGAACATTCCACTTTTGCTTCTCCTGTATAAATAATGCAACACAAAGACAATTAGCAATTGGAGAGTGGTTTCTTGTTGTATCAAGCACCACTTCAGAAGCCAAATGATATAGACAAGTCCCTATTACAATGGAAAACACAATGGGACAAAGGAAAATATTTCACTTCACTAGGTAAAATCCTTTATTTAAAGGCCAGCTACAAAAGAGACAATGATCTTTGCTCCTGGACACCTACTAGCCATTAATGGGAAGTTCCTCTGAAAACATATATATGCACTTACAACTTGGGCTCTAATGAGGGCTTTGCTGTTTGATGACGACACATCTGGCATGCTTTCAGAACTCTGCAGTCCCAATTATAAAGCTGTCCAGCAGGAAAATCCATTACAGATCTGAGCTGCCAGACCTTCGAAATGAGGTTGAAGTAAAAAAGAAAAGAAGAGGCAAAGGAAAGGGGTTAAAGATGAAGAAAAAAAGTAAGAAAAGAAAGGAAAGTAAGGCTAGATTTGGGGAAAAAAAGAAAAAAATAAAAGGTAAAATGCCTTTAAAGAAAAGTTGTTCCTAGAGCCCCCTAGAGCTAATTTGTGCCGTCAAAGATCTAAAGAGCCTGCTAGCTGCAGGTGGCAAAGAGGTTACTTCTGGCATGGACTGTGGGCGTCAGATAACATAACACAGAAAACTTCTGTCCCCCATGGAAAAGTTAATGAGATCAACTCTTTTAGGATCCCTAAAAGAGTTCCTTCAACCTCACCCCATCCACATCTCATTCTTGCAGCCAAACAAAAAGTGTCTAGTTGAGTTTAATTGGCAAACCAATGCTTTGATAGCTGGTATTTTTTCCTTGCCCTTGGGGTTACTCAGTGCAGCAGAATTAGGCCAACATGAAGGTCCATTTTCATCCTTTTTTTGTTTTGTTTTGGAGGGGGTGTGTGCATTTTAATTGCTATTGAAAATCTAGGTTTGGCAATAAATTTCCATAAATAGCAAACCTTTTAAATCTGTCAGCTTTCTCAGTGTGAAGTCTCATAATTTCTAGTGAGGTCCAATGATTCTCCAAGGCAGTTCTAAGCAAAACATAGAATGAGAAGTAGTACATCTGTTTCACAATGTGGTATGATCTAATTTATGTATGTAAGAGACACAGCTTCAGTGTTACAGGACTCAACTATTACATCCACAATGCATTAAACATACAAGCTATAGAGTCAAAACAGGAGGATGACTGCATTGCATGGAGCTGTGCCAAGATACCCTTTTTGTAGTACATGGATCAAACAGTAGCCTTTGCACAGAAAAACTGTACAAAGTAATTATTCAGCAAATTTATTCCACATTCCAGAGGCCACGATACTGGTCTCTGTCACAGACCAACAAAAGATCAGATATATAAAGCTAGAAGGAGACTACATTGTAGTAAAGATAAGGGCTGGCGACCGGAAGATCACGTGCTGTACGGAAAGAGTTAAGGGTCGACCCTCCCCTGTCTCCGCCCCTTATAACATGACACGCCTACTGCTGGGGGTATAAAGCCCGGGTCGGCTGGAGATCTGGTGGGATAACCTTGATGTGTAGTGTTTGCTACACAGTGGTGACCCCGACGTGATCAGGCAACAGCGATGGAGCTCGCAGAACTCATAAAGGTACTAAAGTCGGTAACGACAAGGGTGCTCAAGAGGGGGTTTGCAGCAAGGCGGCGCCGACCTGCTGCACGTGGTGTGCTGATGGGGCAGGAATCTCCTGGGAACGAAAAGCCAACAAGTTTAGTTTCGGAGGGGACACAGGCTGGCTGGGAAGGAGTGGCCTGTGGGACACAGACGGAACCGTTGTTACTGGGGGCTGAGCCAACGGAGGAAGGGGAGGTGCAAGGAGACTATGGTGCAGCAGGAACAAAGGAGTCGGGAAAGGTGTTCCCGATACAAGTGGGGAGTTTAGAGCGGCCGCCCACGGAACCTTCGGCACCTCCTGCACCGGCGGATCTGCCACTTCCTCAATACCCCTGGGGCGAGTTGCAACAATGTGTGGAAAGGGAGCTGACTGATAGGTTGCTGGATTGGGTCCCGGGGGCTGATGTGGGATCCCAGCAGTATCGTGAACTACGTGAAGGAAGATGGCGGGAAGGAGAAAAAGAAGGCAAAACACCTGAGGATGCCCCATTGTATCCCAGTGATCGACGAGTGCTGGACACACAGAGAGCGGAGCGCAGGACATCGAGGGGGGGTGGTAGGGCTCCCCCGGCACTGCCAGTGATACCTGAGCCACCAGAGGGAACCCCTATCCCTGGGGCAATGGGAAATCAAACTGGTATTCCCTCACAGTGGAGGGAGCCTGTACACGATTACCCCATGAGCTCTGATAGCAGTGAGGGCGAAGGGGGTGACGAGGGATCCTCGATTGTTGCTCATCCGCCCCCGCTTCCGAGACGGACTAACGAGGTTTCAAGGGAACTCGAGGCATTGATCAGCCGATTGAGAGGGGTGGTGGCAAATGTAGAAAGTCTTATGCCAGGGGGAATGCCGAAAGAGAGGGCAAACGGGACGGACTGGCAGATGATTGCAAAAAATTGTGTCTTGGAAGGAGTGCGATTCCAGGCCCCTCCGATTCAAGCATTTCCCATCCGAGCAGCCCCAGGTGGAGGATATGAGTGGCAACCGTTAGATGCAAAGTTGGTGAAAGAATTGTTCACAACGGTGAAAAGTCATGGATTAAATTCCCCAGAAACCCAAGTCCTACTAGACTGTGTTTTTGCAACGCCGCTTGCACCTTTTGATATCATTCAGTTGATGCGGGCCGTATTGATCCCCTCGATGATGGTATTGTTTAGGGAGGAGTGGAGGAATCGGTGCACCCAAGTTGTTATCGAGGCGCAACAGGCCAACCATCCCATGGCAGGAGTGACTTTAGAGCAGCTGATGGGTGAAGGGCAGTTCGCAACTCCTCAGGCACAGGCTCAGCGAATGCAGGGGCGCGATTTTGCTGCATCTTCGAAAGCTGCCCAGGAAGCGATACGCTTCATCGCGGCTCTTGATAAAAGGGAGCCTCCATGGGTCCAAATACGGCAATCGTTAAGTGAGCCCTTCACAAAGTTTTTAGACCGGCTGCAAGCGGCGCTCCAGGTTGCTCGACTTCCTGAGCAGGCTAAGGAGGCGATATTGCTTGACTGTGCACGTACACAAGCAAACCCACAAACCGCAGTGTTGCTAAGACAGTTACCCATAGGGACCACGCTTTCACAGATGATTCGTTACGTGCTGGAACAGGAACAGGCGCAAAGTATGCAACCGGTAGTGGCCGCAGTCCATGCGGCCTGCTGCGGCGCACGACTTATGTGCCATAAGTGTGGGGGGCAAGGACACATGGCGCGACAATGCCCTTCAAAAATAAACACCCCCGGAACAGGGGAAGGAGAGAGAGACCTACGATGCTGGTGCTGCGGGCGACTAGGCCACAGAGCTCAACAGTGCAAATCGGGGAGTCAGCAAAGGAGACCGGGCTGGGGAAACGAGAAGAGGGGATGGCTGAGGGCCGTGCCATCCCCACCTGCCCCAGTGATCAGCTCAACAGGCCCGACGACAGCAGCGCAATGTATGGCACAGGGAGTCTCTCCTTCCCCGGGACCAGCACAGTCGCCTGCGGTCCCAATGATGCAATATCCAACTCAGCTGCCTTGGGGAGATGGGAGCGCGCAATAGAGGAGGCTGGGGATAGAGCCTCGCCGTATGTGGCACTCACCCTAAACATGACCACACAACCAGAAGTAGATATTATAGTTACCCCATGGCTCCCAGAGTTGGGGGGAACACCACGCCTCGTGTTAAGAGCCCTTTTAGATACAGGAGCGGATGTTACAGTAATCCCATCACATCTATGGCCAGATGATTGGCCACTCGAACCGAGAGGTTCGCTGCAAGGCGTGGGAGGCATGCAGACCTCGCATCAAAGCAGGAACCCAATGCAAATTATGTTGAAGGATCCGGAATCCGGACAAGCTAGGGTAGCATGGTGTAACCCCGTCATTGCTGAGTTACCCATTGTCATCTTGGGACGATGTTGCTTGCAGAAGATGAATATAGTGCTGCGTACAAATTTATCATAATGGCCACTGCCTGTGTCCGCCCATTAAAACTCACCTGGTTGACAGATAAACCAGTGTGGGTAGAGCAGTGGCCATTGACAGAGGAAAAGAGGGCGGCTGTTCGACAATTGGTACAACGAGAACTTGACGCAGGACACATCGAACCCTCTACAAGTCCCTGGAACACCCCCATTTTCGTGATAAAGAAAAAATCGGGAGCGTGGCGACTGCTACATGATCGACGCGCAGTTAATGCATGTATACAAGACATGGGTCCGCTACAAGCGGGCCTCCCTTCTCCGGCCATGATTCCACCTGACTATCAAATAGTGGTTATAGATATTAGAGATTGCTTTTTTAGTGTTCCCTTGCATGAAGAAGATAGAGTACGCTTTGCCTTTACTGTTCCTGAGCCTAACAATCAACACCCATGCGCCAGATATCAATGGAAGGTGTTACCCCAGGGCATGAAAAACTCACCAGTCTTGTGTCAAATTGCTGTAGCTGCTGCGATACGCCCTATTCGAGAAAATTTCCCTACGGTCATCATTTTCCATTACATGGATGACGTGTTATTGGCGTCCAACCAAGAGGAGTTACTGGAAAAGGCACGCGTGCAGCTGATAGTCAGTTTGGAGCGACATGGGTTACACATTGAGCCTCGGAAAACACAGGTAGGGCGTGCAGTAAAGTATTTAGGTACTCAACTGAGGCCACGAAGCGTGACAGCACAATCATTTGAAATTCGGACTACAGTGACAACACTCCATGAGGCACAAAAATTAATTGGACAACTATTGTGGCTTAGAAACTTTATTCCAATATCTGAGGCAGAAATGACTACCTTATATCAACTCCTGAAAGGAGGAGATTCCCCCCTAGCTCCAAGGACTCTTTCAAGAAACCATCAGGAGATTCTTAGGACAATTATGGAGCGAGCCCAGCATTGGGGTCTCGCTCGATTTACACCTGAACAACCGGTCACTGCCCTGATTTACATGACCGATACCGCTGGCCATGGTTTACTAATTCAAAATAATGGTGAAAAAGGCTGGCCTTTTGCTTGGTTGTATCAAGGCAAACCAAAGACGGCTTTAATTTCTTGGCCAACATTATTATCCCAGCTTATTCTCCGCTGTCGGAGGCAAACTCAACACTTAACAGGGAAGGACCCGGAGGTCATTGCATTGCCCTGTTCTTTGGCACAGTGGGAGTTGGTACTTCCACAAGTGGGGCTCCTGCAAGCGGCGATAGCTGAATTTACGGGTCGTACTGCTATCACTACCACCTGGAACTGTTTAGAAAAATTTCCATGGAGAATTTTATCAAAATTAGCACATTCCAGAAACATTTTGGTTTTGCTTAAATGGCATTTTCAAGCAGAAAAAAGTTATATAAAAATAGTTTGAGCAGTTATATGGCTTATTTTATTTTTTTTTTCAGTAAACCCATTTCCTTGGATTTTTAAAACCAGAGATGGAAGAAAATCACTAGACAATATAAGTGTGGATAATAATCCTACCCTGGGAGAGAAATGAAATATTTTAATAATGTGAGGTCCTTATGATCTCTGCCTGCTAAGATTATACGGTAATAACATTTTTGATGCAGAAACAAGTGCAAAGTCTTTACTGTACAAAATGCCATGGAGTAGAAACAGTGCCATATAATATCAAAATGGGACCTGAAAAAACATTTAGAAATGCCTTGCTATGAACATCCATAAACATACTTGCTTCAAATCTATCAAAACATTTTGTTTTAAAAACATATATATATATATATCATTCTGTTTATGTGGGCATTTATGCATTTCATATGAAATAATTTTCTTTGTGCAACTGTATTTTGAAATGTTAAATTTAAATATTCCATTCAGATGTTCAAACAGAACAGGTAATGGTTGAAGTTTCTCCTAATGTACTTCAAGTGAAAATTTTCAGCACTATTTCATACACATGTACATGTACATGCACCTGCATACACACACAGAGTATTTCTTTTGAAATAACGTTTCTGATGGAAAACAGTTTTAATCATTTTTTCTGACCAGTTCCACTGAAGAGCTAGAGGGTGAGAAATGTTGCATGAGAAGAGGATAAGCATGTAGTGCTATTTCTCCAGAATATTCCACAAGGATTTCTTGTTTCAGGCTGTTCCTGGTCCAAAGGCAGTATCTTTGGGCATAATAACTCTCAATGGATTTTTATCTCATTCCATCTCTTTTTTAAATCCATAGGAAATTTAGCATACACGACATCCTGTGGCAAGGAGTTCCAAGAAGTACTTCCTTTTGTTCATTTATAAATTCCCATCTTCCAGTTTCATTTCATGCCTTAGTTCATATTTTGAAAGATCCAGCAAACAATGTTTTCATAGACCCTTATCATATCATCTCTCAGTCATCTCTTTTTTTAGGCTTTGGAGTTTCATGCATGGATGCTATTTTATACCTGTGATCTTTCTTGCTGCCTTATTTCTATATCTTCTCCAGTTCTCTTACTTGCTGTAAGAGATGAGGAAAAGTAGAACTGCACACAGGATTGTGTGCAGGGGCACTGAAGACTTGTAGGGCTGTTCTCTCGCTTTCATTCTTAAATTTAACTACAAGTAAGCTGGTATTTTCTTAGCACTATCTTTTATCATCCCAAGACCTCATTTCTAAATGGTTCTGAGCCCATCATGGCATAAATAAAGTGAAGATTTCTGTTCCCATGTTCAGTGAAACCTAGGACTGAGTTCTTTATGTAAGGAAAAAGGAAAATAAGGGACAAGAAATTCTAGGATATAGTAATACCTCCAGACAATAATCCTAGACAAGAAGTTCAGGGTGAAGACCCTTACAGAAAGATGTTATCTACAAGAAAGGCTGAGTGAGCTGAAAGATGATGAAGAGCCTGATGCCAAGGGTATGAACTATCAGAGAATAAAAGATGGGGAAAAGTTTAAAAAGGAATTAAAGAAAGATTAGCATTGTTTGGAATCGTATGTCTAGAAGGCAGTCTGCTAAAGGAGAGCACTATGATTAAAAAGCATTCAACATAAAGTCTGCTTACCCAGGGAAAAAGAAGAAACTGAGGCAAAAAAAAGTGCCCAGAGCTAGACACTGTCATCTCTGCTGCAGAACTGGCAGTTCATTTAATAACTTTCAAGCCTATGTCTTGGTATTACAAGCTTTAAAAGCTCCAGCTGAAAACATTCGCTATTAATAACCCCCCTGCTTTGCAATATGAAAGCAGCAGGTACAACAGTGAGACACCTATAATCTCCCCATGTTAGACAGCAGCAGAACAGCACTCAGCCAACCATGGAGGAGAATCCTATAAAAATACCCAAATCCATCTCTCCATGATGGATGGTCTTTGTACAAGCACGTACCAGTCTATTGATGCTGAGCTACTAAGTAATCTGAGGGAAACTAGGAAGCAATTGGCATGATAAAAAATAAAATGGATTGGGGATAAAGCTGGAATTTCGTCAAAACCATCATGATCAGAACAATATTGCCTGAGAAATGGGGAGCTTTATATTTGTCAACATGTCAGTGTTTGGAGAGGAAACCAAAGCCTTGGAGATTGGTGTCAGAAGAGGGATCTTTTTCTTTCATAAGCACCATGCATGTACCAACATGAAATACAAATGCTATCTTGCTGACATGACAAGTAGCTCCTGTGAGAACAGTCTGAAACCAGTAAGACTGCTCAGATATTCCTGGAAGTCTTCCCATATATTCACTAAGCATTTATTCAGCCTTTACTCATGAAATACATTCTGCTAATTCATAGGACTCTTTTCTGAACAATTCAGGATTTATTTCTGAGTTTTGAATTGAGCCCAATCCTGCATACCTTGTGTGAACTAATGAGAAGGAATCATTAATGCTGAGAGAATGACTCACAGGATTAAAGGCAACAGATAGGATCAAGACCTACACAAGTACTAAGACTAAAATCCTGATAGTATGAGTGGGATCTAAAGCTGATTGAAAAAAGAATTAAAAACAACAAAAAAAAATCAGGAAAGATGTGTTGACACTGTGATTTTGACCAAGAAAAACTGTCAGTAAAGTCAAATAGGAAAAAGTTGACTAGTTGGGATTTGGCAGCTGGAGGCCACCGTATTTCTGAACAGTATGGGCACGGGGATGAATGCTCAAGGACAGAATCAACCATTCTGGAGGAATAATAGTGTAATGCTGGGAAAGTGGACTGAAACCTATTTCCTCTCTGCATGTGTGTTAAGGATTCAAATCAGGGAAGAATAATAAAGTCACAGAATAGGTGAGATTGGAAGGCATGCCTGGAGTTCCTCTAGTCTAACCCCCATCTCAGAGCAGGGTCACCTTGAGCAGGTTGTGCAGGACCATGTCCATTTATACTCATTGATATAAGATCCCCCTGAGCGCTCTCAGCTTCTCTTCATATGCCAAATGCTCTAGACCAAATGCTCCAAATACTCTCATCATCTTTGTGGCCCTTTGCTGGACTTGCTCCGGTATGTCCATGTCTCTGTATTGGGGAGCCCAGAACTGGACCCAGCACTCCAGATGTGAGCCTGCTTCCTTTTTCTGCACTAGAACCACATTAGGTCTCTGAACGGGAAAAAAACTGTGGAGCAAGATTTCATAGGCTTTTATCAGGATGATTTAAAATAATTCAATAGAACCACTGGGAAGAGATTGACAGAGAAAAAGAAAGTGAAAGCCATGTGAGCAACTTACATCAACAAGGGGAAATAGTGTCCACTTCCTGTTAAAATGTTTTTGAAAGAAGTTGATTGAAAACACAAGATTTCTGAGGCTTCCAGTTTTTTGAAGTCTCCAGAGGGATGTTCATGAGCAGTAAGCCTAAAGTTTAGCTGCTCTGAACTTGATCATTTGCTGCAGAGAGCTCCAGTGCCTTTCATGAGAGTATTGTCTGGCTAAACTCTGAATAAGACCCTTACTGGGTAGCCTTAGCATCTTTAGCAGTTTAAAAAACTTTTGGGGATGGGGAAGATTTCTCTAGGGTGAAATGCATCTCACTCTCTGAGATTAATAGAATTTTTTTGTTCATAAAATGCTTTAAAATCCCTAGGTTTGAGTTATCTGCGGCTGGGGAATTGCAAGTAGTTTTCATGCCTGAAGACCATTTCAGACGCGTTGCTTGTGCACAAATAATTCAGTGTTTGGGAAAGCAAAATCTTGGCATGGAGATCATCTGCAATGAGGAGCAAGAGACCAGCTTCTTAAGGAAAGGCATAAAAGGAAGAGAAATAACAACAATGGGAATATTAAGGTCACAGGGCTGGATAGCCTGTTTCTCCTAGAGGATGTCATGATTCAAAGGATGAGACATATACTCGGATAAGATGAATACCAAGAATTATAACAAGTATTTGCCATCTACCATCTTTGAGGGTTTAAGAAAGAATATTTTCTTGGGGGCAGGTTATTCAGTAACCTGTAACAACCTTTTTTATTTGGGTTTGGGTTTATTTTTGTTTGTTTGTTTGTCATTTTTTTTTTCTTTTCTGTCTTGTGTTGATGCTTCTGGTTTTTCTTTGAGGCAGACAAACTTCTTGTTATGAGAGACAGGACATTGAACCCATTAACTCTTGTTCTGACCCAGCAGAATGAGTCCTGTGTTCCTCTATTACACGTTATCTATTTTTGTTCATATGGATCATCCAAATAAAGCCAATGCATGGATAAGCATGTACAATCATCTGCACTCTGCAAGTGGAATAGGGCATATTTTCAGAGTTGGATTCAGGTCACCTAGCCCTTTCACATTTAAATGCTGTCTCTAAGATGGCTCACCTAGTTTTGCCAGTACTCAGTAGAGAGATGTAGACAGTGATCTATAGTTTCAATCTTGGACAGTGGTGTCAACCTAGGTTGAATCCTCTATTGCTCTTGCCCTGTTCCTTCCATTGATATCATCACTGCTTAAGTGAATAGCACAGACTAAATTGCTAGTGACAGGAAATCCACCCCAAAACTTGCATATTGGAGGATGATAAGAAATTTAGCTGTTTTCTGAAATGCCTGGGAGTGAGAGGACAGGGAAATAAGCACCAGGGAGGAAGAAGAAATTATTAGGTTAAAGGACACAAAAGTATCTGGAGGTAAATTGGCAATGAGTAAATGTGGGATGGAAAGTGAAAGAAAATTCCTAACCTAAAATAAAGTTATTTTTAATTCATGTTCAGAACATGGATTTTCCAGCTTTGTAATAAAGAAACCTATTTCTCTTTTAATTCAATATATAATGAAAGGAATTTTCTGAGGGAGTACCTGCACATTGGGACCAGAAAGTCCCTAGTTTCCTGTGGCACTGACAGTGCAAGCAGAATTTGGTTCATATAAATTTATTTCAATGTGTTTCATACATCTTATGGGAATTAATCCTTTTTTTCTTCATTAGTGTGAATATTCATTACATATTGCTTTTATTTCACTGTTTAAAGGTTTATATAACTGTAACAAAGTCAGGCAGAGTACCAAATTACATAAACTGAAGTAAAAATTTTCACTGAATTTTTAAAGAGTTTAAATTAAGTTAGTGAGAACTTTAGCATTCAAAATCAGGAGCCTCAGTATGTACAAGCCAACAGGGCTGCCAAACCAATTGAAAACTTCACCTTTCCTAATAGAAGGATCTGGACAACTGTCCTACTCTATGCCACCTGATCATTGCCCTTGAGGGTCTCCAGGCCTGCAGGGGAAAGATCAGGTTGCAGATTCATTTCAAAAAAGTTTTGGGCTTGTATGACTCAAAGGATCATGGGTTATGTCTTAATGCCACTCTTGAGAAATAAGCTCTGTCAGGAAAGCTTTGCATTGAACTGCAAGGTATGATGGAGATAAGATGGGGTGTTTCACATGCCTCAAATTGGTTAAGGATAAATTTAAGCTTGGTCCTACATATCAGTGTAGAGATCTTACATGATAAAATATGAAGAAATGAGATCAGCAGAGTAGATCTGAGCAAACAATTTTGCTTTGTGATATGCTTGTTAAAGTCACTGAGAAAAGCAAAATTCTTAATTCCCTGACTTTTATTCATATCAATTTTGTAGCTCTATAGTTGTATTACTTTGAATTTATTATGATTTGGAGGTTGATTTTTATGTTTTCAACTGCTATTAGTTTTAGACCAGAGTTTGGATGCTCAGTACACAATCTCTTTTCAATGCAGAAACCATAGCAAGATCAGTCTGTGTAACTATCATGTACAGGAAATTAGGATAGAGAGTTTTCATAATTCGTGGGCTTGCATACAAATCTCCAATTTCTGAAACACAGACAGCACTTCCCTCCCTCTGAGCTGAAGATAAAAGCTTGTGAGTGATTCTGAGGTACTAAAACATGAGGGAGACAAAGACCGGATAAGAACTTTGGCAGATAGGATAGACAGATATAAACACTAACCCTGGATAAGATTTCAAGCAATAATCTAATCAATAAACATATGTGCAAATGAAAATGCAAATGAACCACAGAGATATAAATGTTCAGGAACAAAGAAAGATTTCTGTAATACTTACCTGTATTGCATTGACTTCAAGTAGCCCTTAAGTGGAACTGACGGTATTACAAACACAATAAGCACTTCTAGACAAACTGGAATAACAATCACTTCAGGAGCCTAGAAGCATTCACAATTCTGCTGTTGTCAACTCTTTCAGTGGCTTTAATTTTCAATGGTAAGCACAACTCCTATATAGTGTTGTCAAAACCGCAATGAAGTTATGTCATTGAATATTAAAGCACTGGCCTGCAGAATGCCAAACACACAGATTTGAATTTCATGCTCTCTACTAACCATCAAGACAAATATGTCTAATTTCATAAAAACCTCACCAGCCCAGAAAGGCTGACAATCAGGCCCAGTGTCACCACTTTGCCAGCTGAAATAGGATTTTCTACTGTAAAAAAGCTCTTCCCAGGAAGTTAGAGGATGGGAGAACCAGCATGGGGTTAGGATTCATGGATGCAGCATGAGATGAAAGAATAAAGACGTTGGAGTACTAAAGGTGCAATTCATCACTGAACATAAAATGCACGTTTTTGTATGAAAATGTTCTCCTTGAGCTGTTCAGAATAGGTTGGGAGGCAATTCAACAAGTACTTAAGGAAATTGGAATATTTACCCCAAAAGATAGGAGCTTCATTTGCTGTGGAGTTTTCCTGATTTCAGCCTTGATTTGTAAGCCATAGCAGTGACTTGTTCAACAGGATGAGCAACACGTTTGTACTCCTCACCAAATCCAGAGGGTTGCTTCCTCCCTCGCCCATTCTCCCAATGCTACCTTATGCTCCAAGATGTACTCAGGGCCTGTGTCTCTCCCTGTCTTCCCACGTCTTCATGAGACTAGAGGTAACTTGTAGTAATCTTTTGGGAGCCTGTAGTCTCTCTGTTGAATCTACTTAGGTCTGATATGTGCTTTCCCCTTTAGGGTAGGTTTTATTCTGTGCGCTAGATTACAAATAGTAGTGAAGGGCTGTGACCACTGGAAAGACTTGGGAGGCCATATGAACATGAATTTCATGGTAATGTCTAGACTAGCAAGGTAGTTTTCTTCTGGGATGTTTTCTAAAAATGATTGGTTTGACCTTGAAAGTAAAATTTTGTACCTGCTTCTATTGGATGAAATGCATCTATTCAAGGAATAGATGCCCAAAGCTTACCAATTATACTCAGATGCTCAAAATAGTCTGGACACTGATATTCTGGACAGAATGAGTTCCACGTTGAAGTATTCCTGGCAGGCAACAAAAAAGAGAAAATTAATTGTTCAGTCTTATTTGGTCTACAGTTTATAGGTAGCACTGTGGAAAGGAGTGTTTGCTGTGCTGGGTTTGTGCTATGTGGCCTCTCCAGCCTGAGACTGATTAAAATCCACCAAACTGTTTCACCAAGGTATCCTAAAACTTTGAAAATTAAAAATCATTAATTACCCTGAGTGTAGTTTACTGCCTAACAAATAATCAACAATTATCGTAATTAATGGGATTTTGTTGTTGTTCCATAGAGCACCAAAAGCATATTAGAAACACCACATTTCTCCCAAAGTTACACTGGTTTCAAGTTTCCCTCTGATTATTTTATTTCCTTGGGGGGGCATCTCTATGCTCACAGAAATCTTTTGGATGCTCTGTTTTACCATTGCTTATGCCCTCTGAGATCTTGCATTATTAATAATACTAATTATTGCAATTATTTATTATTAGATGAAGGATGAGAGAGTTTCCAGCAATTCACAAAGCACAGAAGAGGATGTCAGCCTTATCCTGCAGGGGTTGTGGTTGAACTGTCAGACCCCTGTGTAGTGAGAAGCCCCTGATGGAGAGGAATTGTACTTAGCAAGAGCAGCTGCTAAATGGACACAGAAAATAAATAAATAAATATAAAAACCTCGTACATCGCTGGACTTCTTACTCAAAAGGTCACACCAAGGGGGCTGATAAAAAAAAGTATAATAGATGGTATAATAATCCAGAATACAGATCAGTATCTGGAGAGGATGATTAACATCTGATAATTTCATGAGGTATATTTTAATTTTGCATAGGAGATATCATGTATCTCTTCTGGAGGACAGAGAAGTCCTCTGGAGTCTTCTGGAGGACAGATCACAAAGATGCAGGTGTACTGAATAGCTCATAGTGTGCACTGCTATGCAAGGTTTCTGAGCTAGAGAGAAGAGAGAGATGCTATATCTGCAGATGCAGAATCAGAGCTCACAAGCCAGTAGGAGAGATGGACTTCAGATACCAAACAGCTTAGAGTAATGACCCAAAACGATGCAAGGTCATAGCATAGTCTGACCGGCACAACAAACTGTCCTAGTCAAAAAGAAAATTTCACATCTTAGATTTGCAACAAAGCCTTTTGTTGTGTAGGATAATGAAAGCTCAGAAATGGAGGATGGCGCTTTGATAAAAATTATCTTCAGGGAGCGTGATGTTGAGGAAGGAGCATGCTCTCTGGAAGGCTGTCCCATCACATCTGTATTTTTCTGAGAAATAGAGAAGGACATCTGTTTCTTTTCCTGTAACTTAAAAGTGGAGGTCCCTAACTTATCTAAGTGGTGAAACAAGAGCTTAAGCAGATCTAGACATACTTGTAAGTTTTTATATTTATTTTTCTAATTCTCGCTTCTAATTGTTAAGCAGATGTCTGTTCATCACTATGTAACTCTGATTAGAGAATGTCGAAGACTGTTATGGAACCAGAATTGTCTCGACATTGCCGTTCTACCGCCATCTTCTGGTTTCGACATCCAGCCCCCGACGAAACCACCACAGGATGCCCATGCAGAGACTAGGACACAAAAGGCGGGACCATGAACTGCACGTACGCCTGCGCAGAGGCCAGGACGCGAAAGGCAGAGGCCAGGACGCGAAGGGCGGGGCCATGGACTGCACGTACGCCTGCGCAGACACCAGGGCGCGAAAAGCAGAAGCGCAAACTGCGTGTACGCAGACCCGTTCTGCGCATGTGCATGGCCCTATAAAAGGACCGCGTGCACCTTTTGAGGCTCTCTTTCTCTTCTCGTCCTACCCCGCACACCTTCTTGGAAGCTGCTCCTGCGGACACAGAGGCTGGACCGACTGGACCTTTGATTGACGGGACAACGCCGGACTCGGAGTGGCGGTAGCTAGTTCCCCTACGTGGCTCGCTTCTCACCCGCCTGAGCACGCTCTTCCTTTCTCTTTTTTTTTTTCTCTCCTTTTCTTTCTTTCTTCCCCCCCCCCATCTTCTTACCCGGTCCTCACCCCTTCGTTCACCAAAATAAAGTCAAAAGGTTGTACGGCATTTGACCTCGTTTGTGTCTTAATCTCGTCCTTGGGATCGTATCGAAACCTCCCCCTACATTGGATCGGGACAGAGAATTTAAAAGAAAATTTATTGGTCTTCACGTAGAACTGGAAAGCAACAGGCAGTTGATATAGATCAAATATTTTGTCTTCAGCTTGGTCTAAAGCTGGAGAAAATACAAAATGCCACCTGGAAACTACAGAACACATGCAGCACACCTAAGCAAAGCATGTGAGGAGACCAGACAGAGAACACAGACAAAATTGTTTCTGTAACTATGACAGTGATGTTAGTGACTTACAGAAGATTTTAGGTATTATTACTCCCTTCAAAAGATGAGTGTGCTTCCCCTGTGCTTTTCTTTCTGATACATCCCTTCCTACCCAAACATACAGCAAGTGATTTTTACATTTGAAACGTGTTCTATGGAATAAAGAATGACAGATGTACAATTGGAAACGGATCCAATCCAAAAGGCTGCTTCTGAACAACATCTGACTCAGGAAACTTTTTCATGTTTTTTAATTAAACCAATCAAACCAAACAGAGTTGTTATTGGTTTTGTTTTTTTTTTTTTTTTTCACGTGGACCTACCCCTACTCCCCTATATGCTGAAGGAAGAGTCCTACTTTAGATTCCAAATGGCTTAATGCCAGCAGAGTATGTCTTAGATACAATCACAGAAAAATAGCATTGCAAAGGGTCTTAAGAAGGTGTGTAATCCATGTAGTTCTTTCCCCAAGGCAGGATCCACTACTTAAGCCATTTGCAAGAGAAGATTGTCTATCTCTTGCTCTCAGTAATGACTAGTGATGTATTGCAAACCATGTACTTATATATATTATACTAGAATTTGAAGAGTACAGGTCAGATTAAAGTCTCACTTGCTGAAACTGTGCAAGATCATAAGCAGCAGCAATTCCAGTTCCAAACAGCTTTCAGTCTCAGTAGACAAAGCAGCCAAGGGAAAGAGAAATAATATTTTATCATGCTTATGTTATATGGAATTTCTAACTTTTTAACATTAGCTTAATCCATCTTTTCTTAAGGCTGATAGTAAGCCTCCAGCTGACCACAACTGGAGTTAACAAAAGATACTACAGATTGCGCAGAGAATATGCAGAAAAGACAAAAAGTCCACATGGGACTCCTGTACAACCCAGATCTCTCACATCTCAAAATGGTGACAAAGACTTCTTACATAGCATGAAAGTCTTGTCTCACTACACATTTACAAAAGAAAATGATGATTTTAAAAATAAATAATAATTTAAAAAAGCATAGCACATGATGGAGTTTTCCCAACACAGCATGCAACTGTGGAGCCAAACAAGCTTATCCACATTCCCTGAGCGATGGTTTATGTTTTGACATTGACTAAAAGTCATCCGTGCTCAGGGCACAAGCACTCACACAATCTCCATCACCAGTTTCCTATTAGAAATCTTGATCTCTGCTGAAACAAGCTCAATTCCCTTCATTATTTCCCAGATGACAGACGGCTTGAGAGGGAGGATATTACAAGTGTCAGTCTCTTTGCCTCCAGACAGGCCATGGATGACACAAGAAGGAGAGAAACAAACAAATTAAAAATATCTCTGTTTATGTGGCAACTTTTTAATGTGTCTGTCGTACCACTACGCTTCATTCATTCTCCCAAAACTAGTTTACCAGGATTATATTCTTGGAAATCCTTCAGCAGAAGTGTTCTCTTCCCTTTTTCTCGGATTTTTTGTTAGGCTCTTGTTATTTCACTGAAAGAAGGAGCTGGAAATCCATCTTGAAGAGCTACTTTGTTATTAGAAGGAGTTATAGACCTCTTCAATTAGTCATTGTGTAAAATCTAACAAATATTTTTGAGAAGGGTGGTGTTTTCTTACCAAACCATGCAAAGAACAGTAAGATAAGTCTTAATGTAGACTTCTCCATAAATATCTTCAGAAGGATCATTTTATTTGTATTAATACTTGCATTACTTTGGCAATGGGAGGTCAAGTCTGAAACTTAATGAGAATTGTCATAGCTCCATTAACCGCAGTAGAGGTATGGTGCTATGTGCTAAGAGTTAGTCATAAACATAGTGAAAGATAGTCCCTGACCTGAACAACTTACTTTTCGAAGGCAAATAGACAAAACTGAGAAAAAGCACGAAGAGCAAAAAGAAAGTGTGTTTTCCACTCAACACGATTAGTATTGGTCATTTGAGGATGCGAGCTAGTTCTGAACATACGTGCAACCATTTCCTCATTCTCTGCTCTCGCCCCTGTGTGTTTGTGGGTATATCCCATAGCTTTCTGTGTGGAGGTGTTCCAGAACTCTTCTTAGTCAATCACATTAGAAGACTCTGTGGCTATGTCCATACAAGCAAACCAAACATTTATTGGTCCCTTCCTTGATACTGAGTCTGAATGTCATGAAATGGCCCTCATGCATACTACAGCACTTTCTTAGCTTTTAAAACAATTTTTTAACTGCCTGTTAAGAATAGTCCCTGATCCATGCTAGATGCCCAAACCATGCCAATGAATAGTTTTGGAGACTGATAATTGTTGTAAGCCAAAACCATATCAGGAACTTTTCTAACTATTTAGTAGTATCAGTAATCATGTTCTAATGCCTGTGAACGTTTCCAGAGAGTGTTTTATTCTTTAACGTAGCCAATCCCTGTCTGTTCCCTCAGGGGAGCTGCATGATGGCCAGTGAAAGAACATCAGCACACAAGTGAGTTTTATTAAATGCATATAAGTAAGACCATCTGAGAAGAAAGATAATAAAAGTTTGGTAGTGTGGGGATGTGACTAAGGTAGTTATCTCCAAAGAGAATCTGTAGCCTCTGGAATATGAAAATATTAGTATGGAACACATTAAAAATTAAAACACTTCCCCTTAGCCATTGACGTTCATCATTTTGATGAAAATTTTCATTTAAAAACTAATATTTTTTGAATATATTAAAAAAAACCCTCTAATAACAGGGAACAGAATCAAAACATCAACATTTTGGCATTAAAAGAAGGAGGAGAAAAAAGAAATACAGAATCATTAATAAAAGAAATGATGGAAAATAAAATAAGTCAAGGAAAACTAAGGGACGATGGGTGTAATGTCTCAAGAAATCTAGTAATGATGACCTGCTAGAGAATGGAGGAGAAGGAGGTGTGTTTTGCTTTATTGTGTAGAGTGCAGTAAAAGAAAATTCTACCATCTGTCATCTTCAAGAAATTGGCATGCTATGACATTGGACAGGTTTGTTCATACTTCCAATCTGCTGCTCGCTCATTTCTGCTGAACATTTTTGTTCTCCACTTCTCCCACGTAATTTTTATTTTTATCATTATTATTATTATTTGGAAGTTGTATCATGTTCCATTATTTTTCTATAACTTGAATTCTTCAAGCTAAAAGAAAATAAAATAATAATAAAAAAAGGACAATCTACCAAAAAATCCTAGACTCTCTCCATTACCCAGCTTGATCTTTCTTTTTGATTTTTCCAGATGTCATTTAGGTATACTTTTTAAGGTGATTAGGCTTCCCCAAACCACTGTTTGGGATACAATGTTAAATGAAATGCATCATAATGGATGTTAATGTAACATTAATTTTTACTTACATTAAAATCCATAAGGCAATATATATGAAATTTATGTAAGTAGGTTATATCTCCTATTAGGGAAAGTATATTTCTTCATGTTATATCAGGAAAATGTCTCTGTCAGAAGTTACAATTGCAAATCCGAAAGACAGGATTCCCTTGCTGTATGTCAAAGAAAGCCCTAGATGTGGATTTACTTAACCCAGGTGGCCCAGCTGGGTGTTCTGTGGTTATCAGTTCTCAGTTGATCACTCAGACTCTACAGCACATCTTGGGAGATCCCTGCATCCATTGTATGGTCCAAAGGGAGGACACTAAAAAGGAAGAACTTATTGTTTCTCACTGATAACCAAGAGGATGTAGACAACCATCTCAGGGTAGAGGTCCACCTTTTAGATTGTAAATGATAGAATAGACAAATCTATTCCTAAGTCACACCAGGAGTGCCAGGTTCCTAAATTGGTTAGGTCAGGGATTTGAGAGGGGAAAGCTTGAATATTGTAGCCTCTTATTCCAAGATGTAGATTCAATTTCCTTGATTTCCTTCAAACAGCACAACAGGTCCTGAATAGAAAAAGAGGTCCTGAATAGGGAAAAAAAAAAAGCTTGTAATTCCTGCAGCTACAAAAGTTTTTCTTAGAATTCACCTACTTCATATTCTAGATTTCTGATTATTGGTACAACTTCATATTTCAATCATAATTTAACTAAAAAGCAGACTTTAGGAACATGACAGACATGGCTTTCAACAGAAATTTTAGAATAAATGCGTAGTTTCAAGGTGAACCAAGTTGTTTTGTAGAAAAAATGTATAGGAGTAGAAGATGCAAATTCTGAATTGCTGAATTAAGCAGGCCCATATGATACATAAACATATCTGAAGTAGATTACTAAAAGAACATTCCCTTGGTGTTTCAGTAAAATAGGTTTTCAGCAAAATAGGTTTTCAGCATTATTAAATTTATTTATGGGCCAGATTTCTTATTGGTGCAAATTGGGATAGTTACATCAATTTCAGTGAACTGAAATTTTTGTAATTATAATTATATAATTAAATGAGGATTTAATTTTTGGGGAGGATGGATGTTTGTTTGGATTAGGGAATATTTTGTGTGGTTTTCTTTTAACCTGAAGGGAAAAGATGAGGATTTGGGATTACTGAGGAAGGCAAAGAAAAGCTAGGAAACGATTCATTAGGCTGAAGCAGAAGAGAGACCTGCAGGGAAAAACTCAAGAATCAAAACATTGAGAGTGGCGATGACTCAGGGGAGTTACACTAGACTTGGAGCAGTGAGTCTCATAGCACAGTTTGGCCCACGGCCTGGAAAAGAGTCCTCTTGCTGTCTGTTAATGTTCAAACCAATATTCTTAAAACTTAGCACTCTTTTTATAGTGTCTTCCATCTGGTGATCTGTAACATCAAGGTGTAAAAGAGATCACAATTTGGCCAGGTAGTTTATAATTCAGAGGAAAGTGCTTCTAGCCTGGTGACACATGGTATATAATTAATAAATAACAATATTTACAACATCTGTGAAAAGAATTGCCTTGGTAATTAAGATATAAGTAGACACATTTCTTATAAGTCAGGTTTAACAGATCAATTGTACCAGTATTAATGATTGAATGTAGCTTTTTTGGGGGGCGGGGGGCGGATAACAGTTAGAAAGTGGCATTTGTGGAATTTCCAGGAGAAATAACCGAGTTCTAGAAATTCCATCTAGTGAAAATTATTACAAACAAAGCAAAGAAATGAACAAAAAAGACAGACTAAGAAAAGACAAGGGCAAGCTCCTTGATTTGCCATAATCTCCCCTGTAAAGAATCTGTCTCCATATCCTTTGCATGACATGGTGCAATATTTGACCCACCAGTGGAAGTACACAAGTTCTGCCCACTGTCTCTGGAAAACTTTGATTATCTCAAATTACCTGATCTCCAAGTCATTGTGTGAGCTTCAACTGATATTATATTTCAGCTTTCAGTGATGGAAGAAATTACCCCTTTCCAAGGACTTCTAAAACTCACTCTTTGTTCCATCCCCTTCCTCTAATTAAACAAGAAACAATGAAGACAAGAAACAGAAGAGAAAAAATAACTGAACTTCTTTGGCCCCTGGCAACCTTCCTGGGGAAAGGTTCTTGCCTCCAGATCTGGTGCTGAGTTTGACACCCAGCTCATAAGAAGAGTAAACCAACCAAGAGGTACTTCAGCACCCTCCACAGGCTTCATACAAATGCTCTCATTCGTGATTTGTGGCTGATGTTCAGAGAAGGTGAACAAACTAAATTATTCATCAAGGCAAGGGTAGAGAAAAAGGTGAAGGGAAAAATCCTTCCTTGTCCATTCAGGTAGTGAGAAGAAACCATGAAGCATGGGATTAGCATATACCAGAAGACAACTGCCATACCTTCTGCCAGTATAATTTTTCTCATCAAAAAACCTTTGTTGTTCCAACTGTGACAATACTTGATTGGCCTTTTGTTACATTCTCATCTGCTTCTGGTTATCTAGTCATTAGCCATCAAACTCTGCTGCAATGAGCCACTACCATGCAATTTTTTGGTTCACTGTGGGTCAAGGAAAACAAATATTTTTGATTGCATCTTATTTTCTTGGTGTCTTGGAGGGGGGGAAAAAACAAACAGTTAATCTATTTCATTTTACTGATCACCATCAGGAGTTCTGGATGGGTAATTTTTTGTCGTTACTCTGTCCCCACCTCATAAAGTTTCATTTACTGCCTTTTTAAACAAATGATGACTCCAAATCTATTTGTCACACAATAGCTCTCAAACATGCCAAACAATAACTATTACTATTCTTGGCTTGTTTGATCCAAATGGCATTTGCAGACATTATTCCTCCCCTCTCCTTGATATGACTTGAATAGAAACCTTTAAATAAATAAAACAAAACCCAGAGGAAACCTTGAAAACAATAAACCAACATCCAAGCCCTGGAAAATAATCACAAAAACAGTGGCTGTTACCATTATAAGTGGGGAAATCCAATTATGAGATATCAATATTGTTCTCCTTTCAATTGCTTCAAAAAGATTCATACGTGTATAACTGTTAGGTTGATTTTATTGGCTTTGTCAAAAAGAAATAGAAATTATGTAGCTGAAAGAGGACTTAACCCCCCAAATTCTTCTTGTACATAAACATGCAAATACACGCACACACACACAAACATGCACACACACAGAGTGATCGATATAAATTTTCAAATGTACTATTGATTTCAGTAGCCCTTAATTTCAAGACAAACAATAGTTTCTTTTGTAATTTCCATGCTGCTTATATAACTGCCATCATTGCTGACCTGTATGTTGTCAAATAATATTGATTGGGTATGAAATGAAGCAAGAAGAGGCTGGCAACAAGGTGTGTGATGGGAAGGGAGAAGAATACAGGTGCCTTCTTGCTAACTAAAGGAATAAATAAAAGGGATGCAACAACTTTATAGGTCAAGTAGCTGAGAGGGCTAGGTCCTCAGGCTGGGCTTTGGTCTCCTTGAGAAACTTTACACCCCTGCACAAACTATTCTCCCTTTCTGTGCCTCTGTCCCCCCCTCTCCCATGGTGGTTTCTCCTATCTATTCAGACTGTAAATTCATGCAAGGGGATTTTCATCTTGAATTCATTAAATGTACTTCTCTATTAAGCCAGGGAAGAAGGATGTTTTTATGACTCAACCACTGGGGACTCAGGAACCCCAGGTTTTCTCTCTGTTCTGCCAGTGGTTGATGAATCCAGAAGCATGTTTCCAGATCGCTGACAATTCTGCATGATCCCTTTGTGAGACCTTCATTCTCCTAGGTGCAGCTACAAATTCTTTGTCTGCCTTATCCATTAAATTGTACAGTTTTTATGATAAGGGATAGTGATTCATACATCTCTTACGGGGCCCTGTCCTTGAGCCTCTGGAGGCTGCTGAGCTACAGATATGTTTCTGGAAATGCTTTAACTGTGGCAAGTGCCATAACTGCAGCTGCACAGCCTACAAACCAGGAGGGCAGCTCCAGGACTAGATTTCAGAGCTCACTTTGAGCAACCTGATCTAGTGGAATGTGTCCCTGCCCATGGCAGGGGGCTTGGAACTAGGTGATCTTTAAGGTCACTTCCAAACCCAACCATTGTATGATTCTCTGATTCTCTGATTCTATGATTCTATGATTCTATGATTCTATGATTCTATGATTCTGTGACTTGTCAGATTGTCAGATCCTTAGATTTACTTTGCAGGACTCCATCAAGCATCTTGTGCTCTCTAAATCAATATTAAATCCAAAGTATCCTCATAATCATGTCTAAACTTGGAGTTATAGATATTTCAAAGAAGCCTCTGGCTCTCACACAGAAAGGAGAATATTCATTCACTTGTCTGGACCACATGCTGACTGGTGTAATTATATTCTACCAGCTCAGGTTTCTCCTGCAGTATCTGCTGGCTTTGATATCATTCTTAAGTTCCTGTCCTGAGCTGCTTTGTAGTATTGCTGTGTGTTTTAAATCATCTGAATCAGCCATGTATCTGCAGTGATGGTGCCATGGCTGACTCATGCATTAGTGTACATATCTCAGCCCAATTAATCTTCCTCTGAGGAAACTGCATAAATAAGATCTTATGACTACATGTTATCCAGAACCTTTCATCCTAAAACATTTCACGATGTCTTGCTAGGCTATATCATAGAATCATAGAATCATAGAATTGTTAAGGTTGGAAAAGACCCTTAAGATCATTGAGTCCAACCGTTAACCCATCACTGCCAAGTCCACCACTAAACCATGTCCTCAAGCACCAGGT
Organism: Nipponia nippon; assembly: GCF_047370975.1. Taxonomy (NCBI): domain Eukaryota; kingdom Metazoa; phylum Chordata; class Aves; order Pelecaniformes; family Threskiornithidae; genus Nipponia; species Nipponia nippon. The sequence goes on from NW_028262346.1 coordinate 1,673,351, forward strand.
CTACCCGTCTTTTAAATACCTCCAGGGATGGAGACTCAACCACTTCCCTGGGCAGCCTGTTCCAGTGCCTGACTACCCTTTCGGTGAAGAAGTTTTTCCTAATATCCAACCTAAACTTCCCCTGGCACAGCTTGAGGCCATTTCCTCTCATCCTGTCATTTGTTACTAGGGAGAAGAGACCAACACCCACCTTGCTACAGTCTCCTTTTAGGTAGCTGTAGAGAGCAACTGTACATGTAGTTGTAGAGAGCAAATGTACATACACATATATACATTTATGTATATACACACACAGGGAGAGAGAGAAGAAAGGTCAGTAATGCAGTGTTTGGATCCAAATTTGGGTCACAGCTGTAAAAGATCCAGCTTCAGAGTATTCTGATACTCTGTGGAGTTATTTACACTAACAGTTCACTTAACTGACTTCATTAGGATTCAGGAGAATTTAGATGCAATATACCAGGTTAATCTGTAGCATAGATATGAGCCTATGGGTAAAATCCTAGGCCCTTTGGAATCAATGTAGAAATTCCCAAAGGACTGAAAACTTCTTTCTGTCTAGGAATCATTCCCTTCGGCATGACAGTGCACCCCTCACTGGAGTGGGAAGCAGCTGCAAAGCTTTAATGAATGAAAAAGAATATAATATCCAGCTAAAACTAGAGTGGGAATTATAAGTAGGCAAATCAACCAGCAGTTACTCAAATTTAAGTCTATTGAGGATGCTGGGGTTAATGACTAGTTTATGCACTACATTTCCTTCCTTTAATATTATTTTAATATTGTTGTATTTTATTTTAATTACATTCAATCTTAGTTTTTCTGTTACTTTATAGAGGAAGCACATTTATGCTTGCTAGCTTGGAAAAAAAGCAAGAAGCAAATGTCAAACATACCACCACATGGGATCTAAAGCTTGGTTTAATTCTGGTTAAGACAGATCTAAATTAAAACTACTTTCCTTTCCCTGCAGACCCCTTATTTAAAGATGGCAGGTCCCTGAGTGTGTGTGTTTGTGAGACTAAATGTGTTACTGAAGGATCATGAACAGAGCCCAAGAGAGAAGTAGAGAAAAGGAACAGATATATGTAAAGGATGATTTCAGATACTAGGTCTTGTTTGAGTTTCCTACCCTTTTGAAATGCATCTGTCCCTCTTGTTCTGTATGAGGATGTCTTTTACCTTTCAGTCTGCTTTGGAGAATAGCAAAGTAACTATAAGAATCACATGGGATATGGAAAATGATGGTATGCATGGAAGAAATCTATTGTAGAAGCAGCTGGTCAGGAGAAGTCTTTAAACTGTGTATTCTGGTGTATGAAAAAGAAAAGCTTGCATAGTTTCAAAAAATAACTACTATATTCTCCAAGGATTTCCTTATTTAGTGACTGGGAAAGTGCAAAATATTCTGGAGACCCACAGAGATAAAAATCTCAAATATTAGATCTTGGTTGCTAACTGCTAAAAAAGACTGTTCAAATTTTGTTACATTTATAGAAATGCGTGCCAGCAAGAACAAAATGGTTAAATAAATTAAAAAAGATAAAATAGATGTGAATGCAACTGTGAGCATGCGGTTGTTCAAATCCCTAGAAACAACTGACAGCTTGGAAAAGAAAATTTTATGGACAAATTCATTTTCCCCCACCCCTTAACTTCATGTGGTCAATGAATGGCATTCCTTCACCATTTTATCAATAGAACGTCATTCTGGCCAGATCAGTCTGTCAACAAGGAAAAACATCAAATCATTTTGTCCATATAAATAAATCACTTGCTGTTTATTATTTCTTTTCTTTGTTTGTGGATGAAATGGGGCTATTAAAATGCCTTCTGTACCCCAACATAAAAATGGGGAAAGACGCTTCATTGTAGACAAAGCACACAGTGCAGGCAAAATTGCCATCATACAAAGAACTACAGAACTCAAATGATGCAATGAAGTGAATGCAAAAGAACCTTTGATTGTCCAGTGCCTGATTTGTAAATTGGATCTGTGGTGAAAGCGATGTTTTGAGGTTCAGGTGTGAAGCTCTTTGTTATAAGCACACTAAGCACAGAAAATCATAATGATTGTTGTATTGAAGGGCTTGAGAGGCAGTTGTCATCACTGACTAATATATAAGAAGGCTGGGAATGTCCAGTTCAGTGGACATTCTTAATTAGATGCTATCTACTTTTCATAGAAATTTTTCCAATTTATCATCCCAAATGTTTACAGTTTTCTTATGAAAATTCAAAAGTGTTGGGGTGTTTGTGTGGGGGTTGATCAACTATCTTTTCTGAAAGTTACTTCCTCAAGCTCATCATTACAGAAGGACACTATCCCACTCCAGTCCTTTTTCCCACCCACAGGTTGCTAATTCCTGCCCCTTTCCATCTCCTTCTCAACGACCTGTGGCTCCATCAAGGGAACCACAGAGGTCAGAGCACCTCTGTTAGTACCACCCAACTCCTCAACAGTATGAGCTCTGCATCACAAAGCAAAGAAATACTGTAGAAGATCAAAACTTGTGATTTTTCCAACTGACATTGTTTCAAGCCAGAACCTCCCACATTTTTGTTGATCCAGGTTTATATACTTTCATACACCAATGGGAACCTCTTTGTCATGATCTGGCATGCTGTGAGAAGAGATGGGTGAGTGTAACTGTCTTTATCTCCTTGTAGGTCCCCAGAATTGGGTAGGACAATATGGTACAAATTGTGTCTTATATCAAACTAGGAAAGGAAAATTGGGACCTGTTTTGCTAAATAATAAGATATATGCCATCAGAAAAAAAAAAACAACAACAAAAAAACCCAAAAAACAACAAAAAAACCCCAAAACAGACAGTAAATTTATAAGGATAATGACTTTCATGTCAATAGATAATTCAGGTCAAGGACTCACCAGGATTCTTGATATATCACAGCAGAAAAGGAAATAGACCTAGCTGTCTGTAACCCAGGGTATGCTCTGGTCTTTGGATGATCCTTGCCCTCATACCAGGAGATTTCAGGCTCTGGGACTTTTTAAAACTAATTCTAGCTTTCTGCAGGGCTCTAGACCTTCAAAGAATACAGTCGCTGGAGCGATGAGCACAGCAGGACATAACTTTTACTGGAAACTGCAGCATGCATTGAGGTTACAGGGTTTAATAAGTTTAAATGAATATGTGAAGAAAGATGAATATTTGAGTTCATATTCTCAGAGCAGGACACAGGTAAACTAGTCAGTAGACTTAAAGCTGCCCTTCTCAGGAAGACAGGTGCCTAACTCTGGGTTAGCAGAATGACTGCCACCTTCTATTTAGCATTCATAGCTGCAAATGCTCTTTCAGGTCTAGCCTAGTTGGTAACTATAAGTTTACCGTCACCTCAGTAGTTGAATCACAGTTCAGCTTCCCCCTGTGTTTATAGTGATTTAAATTCAGACCTCCTCAGCTGTGGATGACTGCACTAGCTTCAAGGCAATACTTTGTTTCATGCATGGAAATCATAAATTTGTGCCCAGAATTTCTCAGAGGTGTTCATGAATGAGCTGAGAAAGTCCAATGATCTGAGAAAGCTTCAAGCCAGTTTTTTTCATTTTACCTAGGCTGGGAAAGAAGAGATATTAATGAAATTCCCTAGATAAAGAGTAGTCCCACTGCCCTTTTTGGTACCTGCTTAGCCCCTTGAATATTTTAAAAAAATCTGTACAAAATGAAATAGTTTCTAGCAGAGGACTTGAGCTCAAGCCTGTTCAGAGTGCCCAAAGCCATGCGGTTGGGCTATAGTCCTAGGAGATAAGCATAGGACAGATTCTTAACTTATGGGCCTAGGTGTTGTGTGACAGTGAATTTGGAGCCAGGTGAGTTAAGTGATAATTGGGCAAAGACTAACCACAAACTCCTTTCATTAATCTAACTCTGCATCAAGCAGCTGACCATTGAGTGCTGGAGGCTCTTAGCCTGAACCAGCTGTCCCTTAGACAAGAGCAAATATATCAGTTGTCTGCAACCTGGTTGCTGCTCTGGAAGAGAGCCAGAGTGGGATCGGGGAAGAGCAAATGATCCAGGCACTAAGTGAGGCAGGGTGTCTTTCACTCTGGATAGATTAGAAAGCTGTGCTCCCAGGGCAGAGGCCCTAGGGAATGATAATGCTTCCCTGTACCCCAGTCTTCCTGTCTCTAGATTTCTCAGTTATATTTCTTCTCCTCATTTTCCACACTTCCCCATGTTTGTTGGCAGGTCTAGTCTATGTGAAAACAAACTGTAAATGCCTTAGAGTTTGTTCATTTTTGTTGTTGTTGTTTTGTTATGTTGTTGCTTTTCTTCCTCAAGTCCCCAAAGAAACATCAAAGTACAAAGGAAAGAAAGCAATACGGAGAATAAGAGTGAAAACCAAACAAAAAGACAGAGGGGAAAAAAAAAGAAGAACAAAAGAAGCTAGCTATGGCCCTGGGGAACTTTCTTCAAGGGGGTTAGTCTTCCTTCAGAGAAAGTTTAGATATATGTTTGTTTGTTTGCATTTTCAAATTGGGGCTGCTTGTGCACATTCAGAGGAGAAGAACAAAAGCAATGCAAATTTCAGGGGAGGTGTTTAGTGCAGCAGGCTGCTGGCAGGGCCACCTGGCTACTGCAAGCAGCCCAGTGCCCGCTGTGCTCACCTGCTTAAATATTAACAACGAGGGGGAAGGCAGAAATGTATCAATTAAACATCAGGAGTGTCTGAGCAGGGAGATGGATTGTTTTCAGGACACAATCCAGGCAGTCACATACCCTGACTTCTGTTCCCGGCTAGTTAACTCTCTGAATATTAACCCATGTTAACCCATGTTAACGTGTCTTCCTTCCCTCCCCACCCTTCCCTATGAAGATGTGATTGCCACACATAAAGGGAACAACATTCATTTTCCAAAAGTGAGGAATAGAGATTCAGTATTAATCCAGAAGCAGACTTGAGTTGATTGCAGCTCCAGACCAGAATCTGTCACCTTTCTTCTACAGTGTCTCCACCCAAGCTGTCAGGTGTTTTGAGCAAAGTAGAAGGGAGACACACAAAATAATCCTTAGTGAGTGCAAAGTAACAACCTGACAGTTGCTGAGGATCTTGCGTTTGCTGTGTGGCAAAGGAAATCTGTGCCAAAGCCAGGAAGCAAACTCTGATCAGTCTGAACTGGAAAACTTTTCTCTACCTAACTAGTCCTAACAATAATAACATACTGGATCAGAGTTAAGGTCAATCAGCCCCAAATTCTGAATGCTGCCAATAATGGGTGCCTAGGAGTAAGTATAAGAAAAGAATAAGTATATATATATATGTTTATTCTGTACAGTCTCCTAGCCTCCTGAAAGATGTGCTGAACATAAAGTGTTTTCTATATAGTTAGTAACTCTTAACTGATTTATTTTCCATGAACTTGTTTTTCCTTCAATGCATGTGAACTTCTGACTTCCATGACACCCTGTGACAATGAGCTCCCCCATTTAACTATTCTAATTACACAGCTTAGCTTAGCTATTATGTTAGACAACACATAGATAAACCTGTGATCAGCTAACACAAGCACTTTAGGTAGTTGCACTCTTCCACCATATTCATATTGCCACATACATCAGGTTTTGAAAAATCTGCTTATGGGAGGTTACTCTAAATTATGGCACATTTGGTGAATGGGCTTAAAAGGAGGATAATCTGGAAAGTCTAAAGCAAAGGAAGCTCATACACTGTGATCTGGATGTGGAGTGATGGCTTGCAGTTTTGTGCAGTGTTACTCTTTCACCCACACAGATTTACCCGCAAACTTAGCAGTCATTATGGCAGATGGCCTGGTGGTCTTAATTTCCAAAAATCCTTTCAGTTCTTAGTAGTACCTTAATTTTGTACCATCCTCATTTTGGTTTGAATTTCAAGAGATTTAAACTAGAACATTTTTACCTCTTCAGCTGGACCATTTAAAATACTTGCTGATAGTTCAAATCTGCAGATAATTTACTCTCCCAGTATTTCTAAGAACTAATTACCTGTGTGTATAAAATGATGAAATCTCATTATATTTTTTTAAAAAAACCCACCATGCATTTCATTACATTATCCAATTATTGCTGTGCTTGTACATTATTGTGTTACTGCCTGATCACAGGCTATTTACTGTACAGATGTGTTACTTTAATTAAACAAATGCACTAGTCATACAGAGCAATGTTTATTGGGAACAAAATTCTCAAGTACTGATCTTGACTTGACTTTAACCAGTGAAGGGTGAATTCAAGGCTTAGTTTTGCAGAAAGACTGGTCTTTCAGTTTCCATAAACTTTTTAGCAGCAGTGATTGCTTGGAGTTTCTTCAAATCAAAGCTAACAGTCTAAAGCTGGATAAAAGATCTTTGTCCCAAGTTAAAAGCTAGAATAATGTTTTTAAAATTATCATTATTATTTTTCTATTCACAGTGGTAAAATCAGATGAAGTAAGGATGAATGAAAACATGAAGCAGAGACATCCAAACAAAGAAGATGCAAAACAATTGGAAAAGAGAAAGGGAGCAAAGAACGATAAAATTAGTTGCTCGAGGACACTCACTAAGTCAGTTACACAGTGGGGGGTGGACTTCAGTTCTCTAGAGGCCCAGAGTAGTGTTGTACCCTCTTGACCAAGCTAAAAACTTACAATAATCACATAGGATGAGCTCATCAACTGGGAAAAAAAATACTGTTGACTTCCAAGAGGATTCTCTATTTTAAAACAGCTGAGAAATTGGACAATAATATGTATTTGCAAAGAAAAAATATAAGAAATTTTTAAAGGGATTGGTTAAACAGTGCCATTTTTCCCCTTGCAGGCAGATGTCTTGGTCTTACAACTAGTCTTCTGCTGAAGGAGGAATCAATGACTCCATATAAAGGTTCAGCTCATATAATGTACTGATATTATGTATGTTAGTTGTTTAACAGAACTGATCAAATCAGAATTTGGACAGTCTCACTTTCAGAAACATCAGCCCATTTCCCTGTATGCAATTCTGTGTTACTTTGGAAAAGCTATGACGGAAAAAAAACCCTTCCTGAGCTGTTTGCCAGAGCTCCCCACAAAGGAACTGCAGCAAAGATCTAAGGATGATGCAGCATTTCTAAAAAGAGAAACTTGCCACTACTCCAGTGGTGTTGGCAACTCCTGAGGCTGTGTGTGAGTGCCATCTGCTGATCCCTGCCATGGGAAAACAACAGAACCCACTGGTCTCCTCACTGTTCTGGGTCTGCAATGCTCCCCACCACATTGAGAGCTCACCTGTTAACTTTCTCCATAATGTGATACATACTGTAAGGCAGATGCTTTCTCCAGTTATTCCCGCTTATTGTCTTCCCCTAAGAGCTCACAACTGTACAATCAGGTATCCACTCTATGCTGTAATTGCTTTATAATCTAAAACCCTGTACCGACACCCAACCCCTACTTACTGTCTTGACATAAGCCTGAAGATTTCTTTAGCTCCTATGAACACAATGTCTGCTAGAGCTTCCTGCAGCTAGGGCATACCTTCCTAGTACCACCTCTTCTTCTTATGTCATATGGAAAAAATTTAGCACAGTGGGACACCAAAATCTATGGATCCTTTAAATTTTGCTAATATAATATATGAATGATTTTACAGTAATAAAAGCACCACCCTGACATTGAACTACCTGCTCTGTATGTCCCAGCTTTGACACAGGTTGCTCATGTGACTTTGGGTTTGTCACTGAATCATCCAGTGACTCAGGTCTCTATCTGTAAAAGGGGGTTAAGAACATTTCCTCTATTTGCGTGCTCTGGGTGGATTGTGAGCTCGTTAAGACAGGCACTCTTTATGCATTTCTTACAGAATCTGCCACAGCATGTTCCCTCTGGCATTGTGAGGACTACACAGCTGCAGTACATACAAAAATATGGTAACATTAATTTAAAACTCTTTTGAGGACTCATATAGTACTGTTTTGGGATTTTCTCTTTTTTTTGCAAGTCTTCTTCACAGGGGAAATTTCACTCAGAAAGAACAATAGAGACTAAATTAAACTGTAAGACCATTGGGATTCAACCATTTCAAGTAACTGTATTGATACCTATATGCATGATCTAGCTACAGTGGTATAGGATTGGCAAATTAGGAAAAACAGAAAAATTGTCCTAACTTACAGAAACGGTAGTATCCCGCCTTGCTCACAGACTTCAGTTGTCAGAGAACATATTGCTTGTTCAGATTATCTTAAATTTTGGATCATTGAGTCCCTTCCCAAGAAAGCTTAGGGTCTACATCAGAGCAAGGATTTACTAACCTTGTTCCACAGACAGGAGTTAAAGGCCAGAGAACTGAAAGCACATGTCCAAGATTGCAAATACAGCCATACTGCCAAGAATGGGAATTGAACCCAGACCCTCCCTGTGAAAGGGTTAAAGCCAAGATAAACAAAGCCACTGCCTCAAAATGCCTCCTGAAAAGCCTAGGGGCAAGGAGTATATTTAAATATCTTAGTCACTTAACTAAACAAAAGAAAGGCCCTTGTGATTTAGGGAGTAGTTAGAACGGTTGTAAGATAAGGGGGCTCCGGGATAATCCCATCTCAGACAACTGGGCCTTGGGAGAACAAATGCAGGGAAGATAGGAAGTCACAATAGGATGACAACAGCCTTGAAGGACACCGTTTACGTGATCCTAGGATTGAGTTTGCGCAGAAGCAAAGGTCAATCAGCGAACACAGTGAAGAAGACTACGAGCCTTCATCTGAAGACCCCCAAAGACCACTTGAAGATACACCACGGGAGACGACTGCCCATGCAGATCATACATTTGCATATGTTAATGAGTTCCAGGAAATCTCATGTTTATGTAAATGGTTTCTCGGAAATCCTGTGAATATGTAGGATTTTATAGTATATAATCTCTGAAAGTCCACCAAATCGGTGGAGCACTTATGGTGGAGAATCCCCAGTGCTGCCCAGCGCTGCAATAAAGAATACCTGCTTAATAGTAACTTCGTTGCTATTGAGTTTCATTTCAGGGACTCACTGAATACTCCGTTTCTCCTTTGGGGGGGATTCAGACTGTGAGGAGAAGCATCCGTGAAGTTTTGTATCACCTGGATTACACTGCAAAGAGATGCACACACACTCTGAGCCAGCAGTATTTACATCTGTTGGTCCTCTAATACCGTGTGATTGTGTTTGCACAGAACTGAGCCCAGGTGAATAGGCTTTGCCTCTTGGCTGGGCTCGAAGGCTTAGACATGCTGACACGACGTGTATTTATACAGGTTTTAGTTGGCCCAGAATCAAGGCAGTGACAGCACTTGCCACAGCCCTCAGCGTACAGCATCAGCGCATCCCAACTCTCAAACTTTGGCCACAAGAACAGCTTTTAAGAATTTGCTTCTTTAAGGTAGAACAGAAAATTGAATAATACATTTCATCCTAAAAGCCACAGACAAAAGTGAGAAAGAAAGAAAAAGACTAACCCTCCCTTCCCCACCACCTCCAAAAAGCAACAAATTCCCACCTCTGTAGGCACCACATTTCCAGCCTTTAAAGAAATAACAACAGCAAGGCCAACCTTTCTATCTCCCCCATGTAAGAGAAGAAACATTCTAGCTTTGCCACATGTCCTGTAATTATGGGTCGAACCCCTGACACAGGGGTATCGATCTGCTGCTAGCTGAGTCTAACTCATTAGGTATTCCTTCATTGTTTCCTATGCAAATTAAGTTAATGAGAATTAGGAACATAATGGAGCCCATTCACCGTTCTAGTTGGTGGAAAATGGGTCTGACTACCAATTTTCCATTACAGCTGTTTTGTAATTACTCTGGAGCACTCTGCATTCTAATGGAGATCCTGAGCTGATCTGACAGTGGCTTAGCTTTTTTTTTTCATAGAATCATAGAATCGTTAAGGTTGGAAAAGACCCTTAAGATCATCGAGTCCAACTGTTAACCTATCACTGCCAAGTCAATCTACACGATGTCCTTGAGCACCGTATCTATCCATTCTTTAAATACCTCCAGGGATGGAGAGACAACCACTTCCCTGGGGAGCCTGTTCCAATGCTTGACCACCCTCTCGGTGAAGACATTTTTCCTAATATCTAACCTAAACTTCCCCTGGTGCAGCTTGAGGCCGTTTCCTCTCGTTCTATCACTCGTTACTAGGGAGAAGAGACCGACTCCCACCTCGCTACAACCTCCTTTCAGGTAGTTGTAGAGAGCAATAAGGTCTCCCCTCAGCCTCCTCTTCTCCAGACTAAACAACCCCAGCTCCCTCAGCCACTCCTCATAAGACTTTTGCTCTAGACCCTTCACCAGCTTCGTTGCCCTCCTCTGGACACGCTCCAGCACCTCAATGTCCTTCTTGTAGTGAGGGGCCCAAAACTGAACACAGTACTCAAGGTGCAGCCTCACCAGTGCCGAGTACAGGGGCACTATCACCTCCCTGGTCCTGCTGGCCACACTATTCTTGATACAGGCCAGGATGCCATTGGTCCTCCTGGCCACCTGAGCACACTGCTGGCTCATGTTCAGGCGGCTGTCAACCAACACCCCCAGGTCCTTTTCCACCAGGCAGCTCTCCAGCCACTCCTCCCCCAGCCTGTAGAGTTGCATGGGGTTGTTGTGACCCAAGTGCAGGACCTGGCACTTAGCCTTGTTGAATCTCATACAGTTGGCCCCGGCCCAACGATCCAGCCTGTCCAGGTCCATCTGTAGGGCCTTCCTACCCTCCAGCAGATCGACACTTCCACCCAGCTTGGTGTCATCTGCAAACTTCCTGAGAGTGCACTCGATCCCCTCATCCAGATCATCAATGAAGAGGTTGAACAGGACCAGCCCCAACACTGAGCCCTGGGGAACACCACTCGTGACCGGCCGCCAACTGGATTTGACTCCATTCACCACCACTCTCTGGGCTCGGCCGTCCAGCCAGTTTTTAACCCAGCGGAGAGTGCACTTATCCAAGCCGTGAGCAGCCAGCTTCTCCAGGAGAATGCTGTGGGAGACTGTGTCAAAGGCCTTACTAAAGTCCAAGTAGACAACATCCACAGCCTTCCCCTCATCCACTAGAGCAGGTCACCTTGTCATAGAAGGAGACCAGGTTAGTGAAACAGGACCTCCCTTTCATAAACCCATGCTGGCTGGGCCTGATCCCCCGGTTGTCCCACACTTGCTGCATAATGGCACTCAAGATGACCTGCCCCATGACCTTCCCCAGCACCGAGGTCAGGGTGACAGGCCTGTAGTTCCCCAGATCCTCCTTCTGACCCTTCTTGTAGAGGGGCATCACGTTTGCTAGTTTCCAGTCATCTGGGACCTCCCCGGTTGACCAGGACTGCTGATAAATGATGGAGAGTGGCTTGGCCAGCTCCCCTGCCAGCTCCCTCATTATCCTCGGGTGGATCCCATCTGGCCCAATGGACTTGTGAGTATTCAGGTGGAGGAGCAGGTCAGTGACTGCCACCTCTTCAACAACTGGGGCTTCACTCTGCGTGCTATCTCCGTCTCCCAGCTCAGGGGCCTGAAAAACCCGAGGATAACTAGCTTGACTATTAAAGACTGAGGCAAAGAAGGCATTAAGTACCTCAGCCTTCTCCTCATCCTTCGTGGCAAGGTTACCTTCTGCATCCAACAAAGGAGGGAGATTCTCCCTGGCCCTCCTTTTGTCACTGACATATTTATAGAAACTTTTTTTGTTGTCTTTAACGGCGGTGGCCAGTTTAAGTTCCAGCTGCGCCTTCGCCTTTCTGATCTTCTCCCTGCATATCCTCACAACATCCTTGTAATCTTCCTGAGTCGCCTGCCCCTTCTTCCAAATGCGGTAGGCTCTCCTTTTTTTCTTGAGTTCCAGCCAAAGCTCTCTGTTCAGCCAGGACGGTCTTCCCCCCCGCCTGCTCGACTTGTGGCACATGGGGACGGTCTGCTCCTGCGCCTTTAAGATTTCCTTCTTGAATAACGTCCAGCCTTCCTGGACTCCCTTGCCCTTCAGGACTGCTTCCCAAGGGACTCTCTCAACCAGACTCCTAAACAGGCCAAAGTCTGCCCTTCTAAAGTTCAGGGTAGCGGTCTTGCTGACCCCTTTCCTTACTTCACCAAGAATTGAAAACTCTATCATTTCATGGTCACTGAGCCCAAGACAGCCTCTGACCACCACATTGTCCACCAGGCCCTCTCTGTTCATAAACAGCAGGTCCAGCGGGGCACCTCCCCTGGTTGGCTCGCTTACCAGCTGTGTCAGGAAGTTATCTCCCACACACTCCAGGAACCTCCGAGACTGTTTCCTCTCTGCTGTGTTGTATTTCCAGCAGATATCTGGTAAGTTGAAGTATCCCACGAGAACAAGGGCTAGGGATTGTGAGACTTCAGCCAGATGCTTGTAGAATGCTTCATCTGTTTCTTCGTCCTGGTTGGGTGGTCTGTAACATACTCCCACCACATTATCTGCCTTGTTAGCCTTCCCCCTGATCTTTACCCATAAGCACTCAACCTTATCATTACTGTCGTTAAGCTCCAGACAGTCAAAACACTCCCTAACATACAGGGCTACCCCTCCCCCTGTCTTTCCTAGCCTGTCCCTTCTAAAGAGCTTGTAGCCATCCATTGCAGCACTCCAGTTATGTGAATCATCCCACCATGTTTCCGTGATTGCGACCACATCACAGTTTTCCTGCCGCATAGTGGCTTCCAGCTCCTCCTGTTTATTGCCCATGCTGCGTGCATTGGTGTAAATGCACTTCATTTGGGCTATAGATCTCTTCACCAACACAGGCATGCTACCCCTAGGCTCATCCCAAGGAAGCCTGGTTTTATCCCCTTCCCCCTTCGCATCTAGTTTAAAGCTCTCTCAGCTAGGCCAGCTAGCTCCTGGGCCAGGATCCTTTTCCCCCTTTGCGACAGGTGAACCCCATCTGTCTCCAGCAGGCCTGGTGCCATGTAAACTGCCCCATGGTCGAAAAACCCAAAATTCCGCCGCTGGCACCAGCCTCCAAGCCATGTGTTGATGAGGTGGGTCTTCCTGTTCCTTTCCATATGCCTCCCGACTACTGATGGGATGGAGGAAAACACTACCTGTGCTCCTGATCCTTCAAGCAATCGCCCTAGCTCTCTAAAGTCCCTTTTGATTGTCTTGGTGCCTCTATCAGCTACCTCATCACTGCCGACTTGAACAACCGCTAGTGGATAATAATCGGAAGCTTTCGCCAGCCTAGGGAGCTTCCTGGTAACATTTCTTATCCTTGCCCCAGGGAGGCAGCAGACTTCCCTATGGGATGGGTCCGGTCGGCATATCGGGCCCTCTGTTCCCCTCAGAAGGGAGTCGCCTATGACAATTACCCTTCTTTTTTTCTTGCCAATGGCCGTTGCAATGTGCGGGGATGACTGGTTCCCCCTAGTCAACCCCCTGGATGGATCTTTGTCTGCATCATCATCCTCCTGGCCCTAGAGTTCCAGAGCCTCATACCTGTTGTGTAAGGGCACCTGGGGGGGTGAGGTGGGCTGGGAGAGGATTCACCTGCTGTGCCAAGCTGGGATCTGCATCCATCCTCCTCTGTCTCTTGGGTCCCCTCCCTCTGCCTGGCAGCACGAGGGCAGGGGAGCCTCTCCCTCACTTGATGCTTCCATCTGGTGTGATCGTCTCAGGGATGGTAGGGAGTGGCTCCACCAGTCTATCTCCCTCTCACACTCCCTGATACTCCTCAGTCTTGCTACTTCTTCTTTCAGCTCTGCCACCATGCTGAGCAGATCCTCCACCTGCTCGCACCTCACGCAGGTGTTGTCTCGGCAGCCCTCTGTCACCAGAGCAAGGCTCTGGCACTCCCTGCAGCCAGAGACCTGGGTGGATGCATGTTTAAGTGGGAGCTCCGTCTGCGTTGCCACATCCCTTCTGGCGATGGCTCTTGTCCGAGTGGAGACCATGGCTAGATCTCTTCCGGGAGGGTGTAGACCACAAGGAGAGCTTGCCAGCTGCCTGCTCGCTCTGCCTGCGCGAAATGCCACGCGAACTGCCGCACGAACTGCCGTGCCACGCCCTTTCTGATGCGCTGCGCCCTTTTTGCCTGTCCTGTTCGTCCTGTTTTCCCCCTCCTCTCTCCCCTCCTCTCCTCCTCCGCTCCTCTCTCCCATCTTCTCCCTCTTCCCAGAAAAATGTAAGATTTTTCCCTTAAAGCTCTGGAGTTTGATTTCTACTGCAGTTAAAAAAAAAGAAACTAAAATAAAATCCCCTTTCCTTTTTTTTTTTCCTGGAATAGCTTGCCCCCGTATTTTTCCTGAAGTCTGACTTGGGGCTTGCTCTGCTTTTAATGCTGGGGTTAGGTTGCCCTGGAAAAAACAAAGGAAAATTAAACCAAAAGCATCATGGATTTTATTCCTTTTCACCCTGGTTTCTGAAGGAAATGAGGCTTAGCATGGTCAAAGAGCATGTGCGCTCTGCCTATCTGTCTGTCCGTCTCACTTTACAGACTGATTAGCTCATTTCAATCAAATTTAGCTAAGGGTTGGAGGTGTCAAGGATATTAAATTACTATGAGCTTCAGAGAAGAGGCATCTGAGTAGCAGAGAAATGCTCTATGAGCACGGCCATTAAAGGCAGGTTGCAGCGTGAGCCCACTCTCATTAGACACAAAAGAATCCACACAGAAGAACACAGTTTTGAACATCTCAGCCACAGGATCATGATTTGCACCTTCCCTGACATGGAACAGTCTAGCCACAAGACACAAAGCCAGTGAAAACCAGGCTTCATTAGTTTCGCTGATCACAGAATGAGTCATTTTTAAGCCATTGAGTCTAAAAGTACATTTAAAGCTGAGAAGAAGTTCAAGGCTTCTAGCCTTGGAAACTACTCTCAGCTTTTTCTCTACAGAACGCATATTAATCATGTTAATTACAACAGTGCCTATGGGCCAATCAGGTATGGGGCTCCACTGTGCAATTAGGCACTGAATAAGCACCAAATAGTAGCTGGTCCTGGCCCTGGAGAGCTTCCTAGTCTTACCAGACAAGTCACATATGAGGATGGGGAGAGGTTGGAAAATGCGGAGTCAGATGTAGCAGTGGTGGTGTCCCCATCAAAGCTGTATCTATCTCATCTGTGTTGAGGATGGAGGTAGCTACCCTCAGGTCCTTCCCTTCATCATACAGGGCATTAGTATGCTGGAAACATTCTACTTATTGGACTGTGAAGTTCCTTTTACTTTTCTGCTTCAGAAGAGAATGGCTGGGGTGTGATCCTGAAATAAAATGTATATAATTCTGAAGGATGATATAGTAAGATGCCTTCCTATAATTCTTCCATGAAGAAATGAAAGTTACTAACACCAAAAATATTTTTGCTATTAATAATAAACATAATTTATACAGCCAAAGATCATAAGAGACCTTGGCATGGTCTGACATGCTGCTGTGCTCAGAACAGCAGAGATGGTTGCTCTTGCACAGTTCTTATGAACTGCTTTTTTGAACTTCACTTCAACTCTAGGGCTCTCCTGGAGTTCAATAAGATAATTCAAAGGATTAACAGCTACTGATTCAGGGTCCACAGGCCACCTTGCAAAGAACAAGCCCAGATTTTTTTGAGTGTTTACCATTCCTTACTCCTTTTGAAAAGCTGGACACATCCAATCCCACATGGTTTCATTGCTGACTCCAGTTAGTGTAAGATGCATAGCAGACTTGTTTGTAGTAAACAGAAAAATTCCCAACCTTTCTTAATGAGCATAGGATAAGACTGAGGGTCAAGAAAGGCCAATGGCCACATGGAAGGAGGCAACAGGAATACAGCTGGATACCCTATACAAGGCCAAATGCACACAAGGTACGTTATACCATTTGGATTATGAGGGAGGTTTAATTGAAATGCACAAACCAAAAGGTCAAATTCATGTAAAATTTAAAGGCCATTTTTATTATTTGACATGGAACAAATTGTAACTTTATATTGCCTTTAGATGCCATTTTGTTCAATGAAATTAGATTAAGCTAAAATAAAACACGCCCTTTAAAGTGTTAAGATGAAATATTAGAACTTATTATGGGTGGAAAGAGATTTTGATTTCTCTAATAAATACAGAGGAAAATATTTGGTGGAAAGTACAGCCACCTAATTTGCATTAATACAAATGAAAACTATTAAGTTTAGCTGATTAGCATATTCATATGTACTGTAGGCACCACATATTCAAAATAGACTCTGATTACTAACCTAAAGTACTACATTTAAAAGCAGAACCTTTGAAACTCAGAATGAACTATTCATTATATTTGGAACATGATGCAAAGGGAAGGATTTTACAAGGAAAATGTGAAGTGGATCACTTTTTTTTCTGATTCACAAAAAATCAGAGTTTAAAGAACTTTTTAAAAATGTCAAAAAGAAACATAAATGAGGTAATGCTGACTGTTTTGGGAATGTTTCACTTTAAATGTAAAAACAAAATGAAAGAGAACATTGTCAAGTGAAAAGAAAATCACAAATACAATTGAGACATGGTCTCTTATCAATACGGCATCTGGACATTAAGGGATTTTAACCTGATAATATTTTAAGATTATGGGAAAATTATTATCCCTGTTTTCACGTGAGAGGAAGGGTAAATTAAATGACTGCCTAAAACCACAGAGGAAGATTTGGACTCAGATAGAATTCAAATACGTATATATATTTTATTTTTTTTACATCTGCAATTTATGCCTTATTTGATATCTTCCTCTGTCTAGACATTTTCTTCCATTTATCATAACATGCACCACTCAGTCTAGCAAACCACTGTGGCACATACATAGTTTCAGCTCTCTGAACTAACAGGACTATCTGAATAGTTCCATTGACTTCACTAAAACTAGTTATGTTTAATGATCTCACACATCCTAAATAGTTCGATCTATCATGGTATAAAATATTGGCAATTTCAATCCATCGGTTACCCTTCTAATTTGATCTTTGGTAAGTGTAATATAAAAAAAAAAAATTTTTCACTCCTTGGATATTTAATTTTAGGTGGTTTCTATTTATCTTATTGTTTGACTTTCTTCTTTTCTTCCAGGAGCTGGAGGATTTAAAGAGCCCTCCATCCTTGCTCTGCCATGAAGAAGTAGAGGGGGAAAGTCACTGCTGTGATCTATCCAGACCCTTAAGGAAAGGGACAGAGGGAAAAATTACTTTTTTTGTTTCTTTTTTCCTCTAATCACACTTAATGCCGGTGTTGAGCTGGGGTGGCTATTTAAAAACAGCTATGCAAATTCCTTGGAAAGGATAGGATTCTGAAACTATATTCTCTGCTTTAAGTTTTCCTTGGAAAGAACTAAATAACTCTGCTGGACTTTCATCAGTGGAAATATTTTATAAATTAACAAGATGCTTTAGGTGCCATGATAGACCTTTCTAATTAAGCACATAGAACTACAGAATATGAAGATCCATTCAATAGTGAGCTTCTCATATTGGCATACCAGTCACAAACTGGAATTTCAGATCTGATTGCCCCGAGAAATCCTAGCATTGTTTTAAACCTGTGATTTTAATAGGAGCTTGGGAACTTTTTTCCTTACTTTTTAATTATTATTTTATAAGGCAATCATTTCAGCATTCAATTCCCCATCATTACTGGTTTTTGTTTGGTTGGTTTTTGATTAACAAAGAAAGTGAAACAATTTTCACAAGGCTACTATGGATCTTATCTCAGCTACCGAGATAAGATATATCATCAGAGATTTAACCCTCAGATTTGTATTTCGTCTCCCTCTTTACAGTAGATATATTCAAATCTGGCAGTTTCTAGCTGAAAGATTAGACCTCCAGCTGTCATAGCAAGTTTTACTCTAATAGGATCTTGGGCAAAAATAACAACAGCAATGGCAACAAATTGTCCACTAGTGAATTTTCATGGTTCCACTTCTCTGCCTAACATTTCTGGAAACTGGATAAACTGCTGATATAGAATGTAAGAGTGAATCCCTGAAAAATGCTTCAGAGAAGTCCTTCTTGGGCAAATCCTATCCCAGATAAGGGAATAAGAATTCATACTAAGAGAATTTCAATGAAAACCATAACACCAAGAGGTGTTCAACACAGCAGTTGATGTTAAATCTTCCAGTGAAAGGGGAAAAAAGAATCCATTGGTATATTAGACTGGATGTAGCTAAAAACTTACAAAGATGTGTATTAAAAACAAATTAGACAAAATGAGAAGGATGAGTGTATACTGATCCTATTTTCATAACATTTATACATGCCAGTCTCAGATGCACCCATCTTTACAACATCTCACAAGTGTTATATCATCCTTATTTTGCCTACACCAAGCCACAGAAACACATCTTGTATTCAGGCCTTCAGGCTTAAACAGTGCCTTCCTTCCTTCAGTAGAATTAAAGCCAGCATTACCAGCACAGATTTCTCTAAAATAGAAGAAAAGGTCCAAATCCTGGAAACTAGAAGAAGCTAAGCATTTAGTTGGATAACTTTTTGCTATGGAGACCTCAATGGGAGTTGTAGGTGTGCAGCATCTTTGAGGATTTAACCTATCACTTTCAAAACAGGCAGCGTGAAGCTTATTTTCTCCTGTCCTTACTCACCCAGACTGTGCTTTGTTAAGAACACTATATTCAGAGCAAAAGAGAGTTCGGGTTTTCATACTCAAAAGGTGTAACTTGAATTCCTGAGCTAATTGAATTAGATGAATGTTTTTTCCCTGTCCCTTAGTGGGATCAAAACTTGTCATTTTTCATTTCCATTAATGAGATACCATAGATATACACTGGCAGCAATTCCATCAAGAATGAAAGTGGAAAGAAGAGCAAATGGTCAGACTATCCTTTTTAAACTTAAACTCTGAAGGCTGTTAAGGAAGTTTTCTTTCCCTGCCTTACTACTGCAGATTTTCCTGCTCCTTTCTCTAAATAATCCACCATTCATCAGAGAAGGAAGAGTCCAGATGAAGAAACACAGCTCTATTTATTACAACATCCTTTACAAAAGCCCCTAAACTTCCTGTTTTCCAATTCTTTCTTGTACAGCATGACAGACATAGGTGTGACCATATTTAACAAAACTGAACCTAGAATTCATCATTAATTTCCAGCACTTTCCCAGCACAGCAGAAAGTTTCCCAGGAGACACTAAAGAGGGCTAAAGCTTCAGATCAAAGCCAAAAAGCATGGGTTTGTTGGGGGAGGGAAGGAAAAGTGCATTTGGAAATATAACTTCAGTGGAGCCCCTGGGAAAGAAAACAGTTGGGTTTTGGTATTTTCTTTTTCTGTTTCTTAGGGTCTTTTAAAAGGAAAATAAATCATAATTGAGGATTTGGAGAAATTATTTGGAACACAATGCAAAGACCCGCTGAATGGACAGTATGATTGTAAGAAATAAACTGGCACTTTGAAGTAAATTGGCACTGGACCAAGAAGCTAGGAAAGTTTTTGTCTTATATAGCACTAGCACACTCTCTGAGCAGGAGTACTGTGGGTTGCCTTTAAAGGCCATACTTGGAGGAGTGCAATTTTTTATTGCAGCAGATGTGATGCTGGTGGACAAAATCGCATTGATTCATCAAGAGAGAATCTCTCTAGACTGAGAATACTTCAGTGATTAAAAACAGCATAGCCAGGATGGGTTATAACGGGTTTTGTCTTCCAAGGATCTGTCTCATATGTGGAAAAGGCAGAGTGAGGTTATGTACCATTTCCGATGGGATCTTGTTGTTGTTTTCTACAAGCATTGCTGGTGAAGGATGACAATGTATTTTAAATATTATTAAAGATTTGACTTCCTTTCTCTGTGTGAACTGGAGAAAGCAAAGTAATCCCCTGACCACCATTACTGCTACTATTCCCTCCTCCTCCAAGTTGAGTAAATATTCCTCCTACCATATCCTTTATGATTAGTATTACCTTGTAACTAGAAAAGGAAGACTGGATCTTCACTTAGAATCAGACTTGCACTTTAATCTAGTCACTAGCAACACTGCCCATCATTATTGCCTTGCTGGGAACCACCTTTAGGACATGAGAGAGAGACAGTATTCTGTGTCTCTCTCACCCACTGTTAAATATTCACCCATACAAAGTCAGGATGCGTCTATTACCAGTGGCATGACCTGGTTCTGCTAGAGTTTTTATTTTTCTGCAGTCAGAAGCTTTCAAATAAATTTCTAGTATTAATTTGTTTGTGTAACACGTTTGAGCAATAACAATGTTTGCACTTTGGGCAGAAATGAGTAACCCCCTTTTTTAAAAATATTAGAGACAAAATTAAGAATTGGGCCATAAAGCCACAGTCTGTAGCTACGGGGAAGGTTAGTGCCCATCTTTTAGACTAAGGCCTATTCTCTTACACATTCAAGAGTACAAGAATATACTAATAAAGACACCAAAAAGTAATGTAAACTGATACTGTGTAGCCCTCTGTGTATAGAAGTACAATGAAAGCTGGGAACCAGTCTGTCCCTAGGTCCATGAGATTCATGACTTTCAGAAATAGCATATAAAATGCATCACATAATGTCCTCCAGGGAAACACTGAAGTGCCCAACTCTATTTTCTGCCTACGACTGCTCGGAAGCATTAAATAACATTCCTTCCATTTTGGGGGTTTTAAAGAACTTCCAGTTTTTTACTTTCTAAAACTCAGCAAGACAGATGTACCAAACAGTTGTTTCATAATCGTATCCAACTCTCTTAGTTCTTTGGCAAGCAAGTTCCTTCCTTCCTCTCAAAACAGTATTAACTGCAATATCTCGTATCCAGAAGTTACACTGCTTATAGTCAGTCAGCTCTCCAATACAAGTGAGAGTTGGTTTTACTCAGTCTGAACTTATTTTGAAGTCACACAGGCAAGAGAAGCTTAGGCAAAACAGAAAGAAAAATTATCTAATTCACCAGGAGATTGCCACTTAGTTTTGGATATTGTCAGCAATTATAAGTGGAGGTGCATCAGCATAACTGCAGAAATATTGATTCACTTTATATGTCTGTGTACTTAAAAAAAGAAGACATACAGCGTAAACTAGGCCAGATCTTCAGTTAGGGGAAACTGTCATAAATGTACAGAAGAAAATAGAACTACCCTTGTTTACAACAGTGAAAATTCTGGCTCATGATAAATGTAGAGAAAAAGCTGATCAAAAATTTCAAATATTTGCGTCTATTTACACACATACACATCTACACCTAGACACTGCTTATTGAGTTTATAAAGTTAAGCACTCAGGCATTAGTAAACATCAGAAATAAGGTTGCCAGTGCTATTTGCCTTTTCTCTCATTGTGGCTGTTGATTATGAAGCCACTTTTAATTACATGAAGACATGTTGTTCACTCCATGGGTGTCCTGCCTCATTCAACACTGAGGTTGAATAGGCCTCATTTTGTACATAATGATCCTGTACGTGCTTTCCCACCACTGATTACCAACCATGGGATTCATCTCACCTCCTTACAGAGATCCCAAAAGTAGATGTTTATGTCTAAGCTAGCTGCTTCAGGCTCCCCCTCTAAACAAGGGGAAGAAAGAGACATTTTAAGAGCTGACCCATTTTAAATTTGTGTTTTAGAGTGAAATGAATCACCCCCTAAGGAGAAGCACTTCTCTCCCTTGACTATAAAGAGACTTTGACTAGCTCAGATAGAGCCCTCTGCACTGTTGATGCATCCCAATGCATGTGATCCCAGCTGTTATCTAGCACATAGTCTTTAAACACTGTTCCAAACAAGGAGTTATTACCAGCCCTATGGGTAATCTGGCAGTCCCTGTAACACCACCTGAGTAATTCCTGTAACACATTAACACTGTAGGCAAGAAGGTTCAAATCACCCAGCTTCCAGCACTACTGTTTGCTAGCACAGCTATCGAGGCCATCTAACCTCATGCCATCAATAATCAATGGAAGGAGAGAGTCCTCTCCAGAGAACAATTCTCCACCGGCTCATGAGAGAGGGTATGGGGATGTATTCTGTACTTAAAGTTGAGTGAACTGAATAACTCTCTCACCCAGGACTTCCTTTTTTAGACTACTTCACGTAACATTTTACATGATGAGTGCACAGTCCCTCTTTCCTTTCATTACTGATGTGACCCAGCACACACCTTCACAAATCAGACCCCAGGGCTTGAAGTCAGGCACCAGAAAATGAGGAAGAAGCCATTAGCGACCACACCTTAGAAGTTCAGATCTTCATTTGCAGTACACAGAAGGTATAATCCTGATCTCCAAAACAGATCAGCATCTTGTCTTTTAACTCCATACGTCCTTTTACAATAGATGAAGATGGGATTTTTTTTTATTTCACAATCCTGTCTAACTACCAGGATATATCCATCCTTTTGAACAAAATGAAGCAGAGATTCTTAAGGCCTCAAACTGAAGAGAAATTCTCTCCCCTGGCCTTGTTATGACATCCATGCAGACTTTTTAAGCTAAAATAAACTGATAAAAAGAATGCCAACTTCCCTTCTTAATCTGTCAGGTATAGCATAAGCATATCTGTGGCCCCTGCAATTCTGTCGACCTGTTGGTTTTCTCTTTTGCCTGCAGGCTCAGATTGTCCCATCCTAAATCTTACAGCTGAGGGCGAGCAAGTGTCTGAGAAGAATGGACCTGAGGTGAATCCAGCACAAACTCAGACACAAGTAGAAATGACAGTATAGTCGTATCTTCCGTGTCCCTGCAGCTCTATTTTTCTTTTGTGTATGTGTGGCCCTGTCTTCTGTTTCTTCTGCATTCTTGCTGTATCTTTTTACAACTCACATCCGCTATCATTTGTTTAATGCGTTTTCTTCAGTCATGCTAAAGCTTTAGTGATCTTCATCTGCCTCATTCCTGGTCCCAGTTCATGCAAAGGGATGCCATGCCTTATCAGTTCCAACTCCCTATCCACTTGGTATTCAAAAGTTGGTTCAGGTTTATCCCATCCATTCTGTTTGCCAAAACGTATCACCCACTTCTGGGTCTAGTTCTCTCTGAATTCAACCAGAGACTTATTACTTCTCTGCAGTGCTTGAAAATAGCAAGAAAGTCACTAAGAAGCGAAGACGGGCCATTTCCCTGGTTGGATCACATATCCAAACCTAACTTCACTGTAGTTCAGACAACAAAAAATAGAATGCATCTCAGGTTCGGACTAGAGCATGCCCAACAGAAAATGATCAAGGTATTTAGCAGCAAGAATCTATTCCCGTGTAACCTGTACAAATTGACATTTTCAAAAGCATGTGAATTTGCCACATTGGGGAAGTTTTGGCTATCCAGAAGAAGATACATCAGTGTTATGCGGATATTTTGTGACCACCAAATTTTGGCCATACTTTTACCAAAGCATGGAGGCATTTAATCTTTTCCAAAACAGATCGACTTATTCAGGAAAAAAAAAACATGGTATTTTTGTTTCCTATCTTCATCCATGGAATAATGAACCATGTTGGCTGAGTTCAAAAAAGCAGAAGAAAAAAACAACAGATCTCACCCATAACTGGAGACAGACACACTGCTGGGACAATTTCAGTTACAGAGGCTTAAGTTTAGCACTTATTGTTAGAGGTTATATGACAAAGATCATTTGCACACCCACACAGGAGCACAGACAGACAATAGCAGGTGGGGGAGCCCAAATAATACAATGCCAGGTTACTTCCATGCCCATCACAGGGGCCATCAACCCATCAAAGGCCCATGTCCACAAGCCCAGAGGAGCACAGGGGTACAATACCAGACAGGGACCCAAATCAAGGACTCCCAAGAAACAAACACCTTGTTTGCCCCTCTGACCCCAAGCTGTCCAGCAAATCCTTCACTCCACTATACAGGTGTGACACCCATCACCATAAGCCATCAGGAGCAGCTCTTCGGATCATCTTTCGGACGAAGGGGGAGTTCCTGCCCAGCAGTGTGGGACATGTTATAGAATGTAGAGGAAAAGCATTTTGGGATTGCACTGGACTTATTATGGGATATTTAGGGGAGGAACCAAAGGAAGGAAAAGGGAAGGATTTAGGTGATTTGGGAAGGAACAAGTGTGGGAAAATAGAGGGATAAGAGGCTAAAAATGGCCAGTCACATGTAAAAAAATTGCTGGTCAGTGCACTTGTCTGGCTGTGCCCTGTGCCTGCATGACAATCTGTCCTGTCTTCTTGTTAAATTCTTTTCTCTTTCCTGGGTGAAGGCTGTCTATTCTGTGTGCACATGTGTGTACGGGGTTTGAGTCCAGCAACTGGAGTCAGACCATGGGAGGGACCCTCTGTCCATTGGACAGCAACTGGAGCAAGTGCAGGTGTGAGAGTGAGGTTATGAATGCCAGAGAGGATCAAGCTGGACAGGACAGTGAGTAGGTGGTTGCACAGGAGGGTCGGCTATGGGACCAGGGAATTCCCAGCCAACTCTGTGTGTGTGATGGTCTGTATCAGCAACTGAAGTAGGGCTGTGGCCTCAGGGGCTCATACGTCCAGGTGCCAGCAACTGGGGAGACTGGGATCCAGGGACAGCTACTGGGCAGATTGATTGTCAGAGGCCATCGCTGGAGAGATCTGCCCTGTACATATATACATATACATATGCATATGTTCTCACTAGTGGATCTCCATTCTCCTCAGCCAGAGGGGAGCAGGATGAGGCTGTTGGTGCTGTCTATGTTTGTGTGAGTGCTCTGAGCGTCTGCCTGTGACCTGTGTCACCAGACATTGTATATGTATATGTATATGTATATGTGTATGTGTATGTGTATGTGTATGTGTATGTGTATGTGTATGTTTATGTTTATGTGTATGTGTATGTGTATGTATATGTATATGTATACGTACATGTATATGTATACGTATATGTATATGTAAATATATATGTAAATATACATGTATGTGTTGTATATATGTGTGATCCATGTGCATGTGCCCACTGGGAATGCATCTTCACCCTTGCTACTGGTTGGGCCAGGGGATGAGGAACTGTAGCAGCCTTGTCTCTCTTGGGCTGTTGGGTCCAGCATGATATATTTTTCTCTAACACTTATAACTAACTAAATACAACATCCACTTATAAAACGTATAGGAGAATGGTAATGTTAGGTATTGGTACCAAATACTCTCAAAACAATATCAGGCCCACAAAAACGATCAGAAGGATGGAGCACCTCTCTTATGAGGAAAGGCTGAAAGAGCTGGGGTTGTTCAGCCTGGAGAAGAGAAGGCTGCGGGGAGACCTTATTGTGGCCTTTCAGTACTTAAAGGGGGCCTACAAGAAAGATGGGGACAGACTTTTTAGCAGGGCCAGTAGCGATAGGACAAGGGGTAATGGTTTTAAACTAAAAGAGGGTAGATTCAGACTAGATATAAAGAAGAAATTTTTTACAATGAGGGTAGTGAAACACTGGAGCAGGTTGCCCAGAGAGGTGGTAGATGCCCCATCCTTGGAAACATTCAAGGCCAGGCTGGATGGGGCTCTGAGCAACCTGATCTAGTTGAAGATGTCCTTGCCAATGGCAGGGGGAATGGACTGGATGACCTTTAAACGTCCCTTCCATCCCAAAGCATTCTATGATTCTGTGAAATAACTCTCCTAAATCTCTGGCCAAAACCTAGAAGGAAATAACCCCCCAGAAGACCACTTTCCACAAGCTAGTCAAGACTTTTCATTGACTAGTGTGTGTTGGCAAAGGTCTAGAGTAGTTTGTTTAATGTTTTGTGAATTCTCACACAGTCCAGATATGGTCAATGAAGCTTCTGGTTACAGACATCACTATTGAGTCTCCTAAGGAGGTCTTGGTATATTGGGACAAAATGGTACAAACTGCTAGATTGAAGCTGGAGTAATCTAGAAATTAAAAAAAACTATTATTAATTTGCCACTGCTCATTCACAGGAAAGTGAAAGAGGAAAGCTTGATATGTATGTATTCGGGTTGTTTCTTTAAAGATGAATACAAAGTGATGCTGCTTTTTGTGTGGAGGTGTCAGACTCTCCAATTGATGGGTAGTTTTAAGCTGGCCAGAACTACCCTGATTGTAATACCTGAAATTTTGATCTGAGTCAGGAGGGAAATGGGAGAGTTCATTAAATTATTAATAATCTCTTAGATAAATATACTTGGAAAGCTTTGGAAAAAAAAAATTAATTATTTAGCAAATCAGACAAGTTGGTTTGTTTAAACTGTTTGTTTTCTCATGCACTAGCATTGTACTGTGACATTTACTAAGATTTCGCATTCTGCAGCAGGTATTATGTAACCCTCATCATGTCAAGTTATTACTTCTTTTGCTCCAGCTGTGAAGACACCTCCCTCGCAGGCCAGATGGTACCTGGTTCATTCCCTCAAAAGGATCTCTGGCTGGGATGCTGAATGGCTTGAAGGGCATACATCACTGTACAACATTCTTTGGGTCACGTGCATCCTGATGCTTTTCTGTTTGCAAGTATTTCTTAGAGATAGGTTGGTAGGAAAAGCTCCCTGGTGTGGCAGGAGGACAAGGAGAAGGAACCAGCAGCAGCAAAGATTGAGCCATACTCTGCATGGTAAACTAACAGGAAAATAAGAAAAAGCCTCAAGGCTTGTCATGTCAGGGCTGCAGCTTTAACCAGGGCTGACTGATGGTCCCTGAGGTCACATTGTTCTGCTCCAGCTCTGATACCAACTGGGAATCAAGGAAATGAAGGCTTTCCAGGCAAAAGACATCAAGTACAGGGGAAGAAGAGGACATGGAGAATGGTTTGAACTCTTAATTCCACGCAGGCAACATGGATTTAACTGATCCAGGAAACCTGTAACAGAAAGTTCAAGCCCACACTAAGGAGTGGTTAACAAGGGCAGCAGAGAAACAGGCAAAGACACTTCACTGAGGGATAGACTCAACCTCATCACTGACCTGAATTTATATAGTTATGACTGCAGATTATACTTACATGTTCTCTCTTCCAGCATAAGGACAGGACGTTTTCTTAGTGGAAAGGGAAATCTATATGATAAAATATGCCCAGAAAAAGAGGGAGTAGCCATCTTTCTTTTCCCTTTTTACCCATTGTGTAGTAACAGGCAAAAACTAACCCAAAGCAATGTAACAAACATTTGAGGAACCTTGAAAAGGACTTTCAAGTTCTCCATGTGTTTCAATTTTCCCTACTATCTCTTTATTGTTGCCACCAACAAGAATGTTGTCTAAAGCAGGGGTGTAGATTAAATGAGTGATTTTCACTTCACAGACATTCACCATTATGAATGGCTTTCAGAAGTGAATGGTTATCTCAGGAGACTTTATTCACCCCTTGTTTGTCAGTTAAGACCCACCTCTATTATGCTGTCTGTGGCACAAATACAAAAAAGCAGAGTAAACGAGAAGATTTCTAATGAAACATTTCCTAATTCAAAATAGTTAATCTGCCAAAAATCAACATTCATTGTGGGGATCTGAGGACCTTTGTTTAGAATACAGACCTATTTTCTCATCAGTTTTCCCACAATTTGCAAATTTAATTTTTTTTCCTTCGACTTCAAAACAAATTTATTTGAAACATTTGGGAATGCATTGGGATTTTATCCCTTTGGTTAATTCTGCAATCAGTGGTGTGTTTGATCATTTAAGAGCCTACAGTCTAAGAAACTCATTATTGCTAGTAGTGATTGGATGTTGCATCCTGATATGGACTAATGCATTTGGATCTCTTGAGCTAAGTGAGTTTAGCGTTACCAGGCATTTCTTAGGATCTTATATGTACCATGGCAAACAGAGACAAAGGAGATGAAGGGACGAACTGAGTCACTGAGTCTATCTGTCTGCCAGTGCCAACATACACGACTAATGCACCCTTGTATATCCAACAGGTTTCCTTTTAAATCTGTTGGGCTTCTTGAGCTTTCTGTTCTGGTTGAATAATGTTTGGATAAATAGATATATACATAAATGGAATGACACAGAGTTGAAAATACTCTGGAATGCGTTTTGATTTCCTTTGCTGATGATCTGTTGAATATACCTGATGCATTCTATGTGTTCATTGACTTTTCTATTTGTTTCATACTTGTACTCATTTTTACTGATCACCATCCTGCCTTCTGTAATGTCAAGATATAATGAAAAATCTTCCACCAACAAAGGTGTCCTTTGATATTTCTTATAGCTTTTATATCTTTTTTTTTTTTTGTGGATCTGTGCCTGTTGCTTTTTGATGAAGTTTCAAATGTACAGCACACAGTCATAGCTCAGGATTTGGCAACTGGCTTTTTTTTGCCCTTCCTTTCATTAGATTTTTTTTCTTTATCTATTGTATTCAGAATTGCCATAGTTGTGTAGAACATTTATTAAGGATATTCATAATATTGTTATTATCTGACTATTAAGGAACTAACAACTGGTCAAGTTAGTGTGCTAATGAAAAACATAAGTGTGAATATCGGTCAGTTATTTTCTTACCCAAATAATTGACAAGTGTGACAATATTGATCAGAACAATTTATCTACTTCAGAAAGGTGAGGTGTTTAAAAGATACCAGTGACTTTGCAGTGCATTTGTGTCAAAACAGCTTATC
Organism: Nipponia nippon; assembly: GCF_047370975.1. NCBI lineage: Eukaryota > Metazoa > Chordata > Aves > Pelecaniformes > Threskiornithidae > Nipponia > Nipponia nippon. The sequence goes on from NW_028262346.1 coordinate 1,701,824, forward strand.
TGAAACAGAGGCTCCTTATACAATGTAAAGGCTTTCTAGAGGGTGTTTGCTAAGTGCACTCTTTTGGGTTTTTTCTTATTCATCTTTGCTTTTCCTCTATTTTTTTTTCTTCTATGTTTTTATTGTTTGAATATAAAGGACAAAAGCGCCCTGAAGGGCAGACTTAAAAGTGTCGTTTTCTCACCTTCACACACAATGCTCTGTAGTGGAGGACAAGACTTAGAGCAGCTTTCCGGGGAGGAGGGGAAGAAGACTTTCTAAATGGATTTTCACCAATATTTTTACATATTTTTTCAACCCTATCCAGAAAAAAACTCCAATGTTTGATTCAAATGTCTGTGAATTAACATGTGAAATCTGGCATGAATTTAAGATAGATGTTAAAAAAAAAAAAACACAACACACAAATAAAAATCCCTGTAAGAAACAGAAAACAGAGGCACCTTGCTGGGAAATTTCCTCTTTAAAAGGGCAGATGCATGAAAATGTCCCAAAAACTTGGGTCCATTACCCAGTGTGCGTCACCCAATTTACACACAGTCGAGGTATTTTCCTTTATTACATGAATGCACAGATACGGGTGCATGGTACAAACCAGCACACCGTTGATGTAAACTAACAGTTATTTATACACAAGATTTTACCATATTTAATAATCTAATACATTATCATTGTTACTCTGTTAAATGATTGGTTAAAATTCTTCGCCTACCATGTAAATTACTATGCATGCTCACTATGATTTTCGAGACCATTGCTTCCTTAACCTTTTGGGTCGTCGGGTTTCTTGAGTGGGTGGTCTTTGAGTCGGTGGTCGTGATCTCCCTCTGCCGGAATTACCTTTACCCTAGTTTCACTTAACTTTGGCATCACTAAGCAGTCCTTCACGGGCCGTTAACGAAGCAAACTATCATTCACTTTGGGGTTCTTTGTCCTGAGACAGATATACTGTTTCATGATGCCATAGTATTGTTAGGGTAAAATGAGCAAGGTTAATCTAAACTGATACAAAAATTCACGGATGCTTCTCCTCACAGTCCGAATCTCCCCAGGGGAGAAACGGAGTATTCAGAGAGTCCCTGAAATGAAACTCAGTAGCAACGAAGTTGCTATTAAGCAGGTATTCTTTATTGCAGCGCTGGGCAGCACTGGGGATTCTCCACCATAAGTGCGCCACCGATTTGGTGGACTTTCAGAGATTATATACTATACAATCATACATATTCACAGGATTTCCGAGAAATCATTTACATAAACATGAGATTTCCCGGAACTTATTAACATATGCAAATGTCCAATCCGCATGCGCAGTCGTCTCCCGTGGTGGTCTTCAGGTGGTCTTTGGGGGTCTTCAGATGAAGGCTCGTAGTCTTCTTCACTGTGTTCGCTGATTGACCTTTGCTTCTGCGCAAACTCAGTCCTAGGATCACGTAAACGGTGTCCTTCAAGGCTGTTGTCATTCTTTTGTGACTTCCTATCTTCCGTGCATTGCATTTGTTTTCCCAAGGCCCAGTTGTCTGAGATGGGATTATCCCGGAGCCCCCTTATTTTACAACCGTTCTAACTACTCCCTAAATCACAAAGGCCTTTCTTTTGTTTAGTTAAGTGACTAAGATATTTAAAATGTCCTCCTTGCCCCTAGGCTTTAATTCTTTCAGGAGGCATTTTGATGCAGTGGCTTTGTCTATCTTGGCTTTAACCCTTTCATTACCAATATAAAAAACAGAGTGCAAGTGCCTGTCCTTCCAGAGGGGAAAGCATCCCAAGCAGAAACAAGAAACAAAACCTTTCCTGACTGGCACCCTCAGTAACAATCCCAGAAGCTGTGAAAAATGGCAGTGATCTGAAAGGTCTGGTCCACCCATCCTGCACTGGTGTGAATCAGGGCTACAGATTCCAGTGGATTTATCTCCGGGCAAACCTGCTGTTCAGCCAGAATAAGGCATTTGTCTCTGAAGGTATGTTTACCACAGGTTATTGGGTTTTGTACATGAATTACTGGGTGAAGCTCCCCAGGCTGTACTCTGCAAATTGTTTGATAACTAACTCCCATGATTTCAGTTTGTTTCTCATGATAGTCTTTTTTTTTCCTTAAGTATCTACTTTCTGGAGGTATGTGTTTTGGAGAATGTTTGGTTTTATTTCTGTCTTTTTAAAAAGTAATTTGTAGTCTCTGTGGCCTCAAAATTAAGTTTATGGACATGACATGAGAAGAATCCTAAAAAAACCCCAAATCAACCACAGAGAACCGGGAAAGTGTTTGTCAGTGCACCCTCACAATTTTGAATGTGTTTCGTGATTTACCAGGAGGAAGGGCTGAGTGTTGGTATTCGTATTCCTGAATCTGGGAGCAGTATGGATAAGCACATCAACATCTAATGGCCTCAAAATCTGTACACATAAAATATATCTTTACAAATAAATTTCCAAAAAGAATGTCAGTAACATTGAACGCCTGGGTTAAAAAGTTTGTCTTGCTCACACTGTGCCTTGTAATGAATAGAGGAAGAATAACAGACTCTGTGGTGTCAGTCTAGTACCTTTTTTTTTTACTAGCACTAATTAATTTTGAACACAGAGGAAAAATGATTTAAGTAAAAAAAAAGAAAAAACAAGCTTGGGAGAGCCTACCTAAATCTGATTAACTTTCCTTTGTAATTAAATTGCTAAGAGGTGACCTAAAGTGCAGTTATCTAGGCATATACTTAATTACTATATGATAAATAAATATACTGAATCAGAATCTGACTTCTTGGTAGAGGAATAGCAGACCTGGGTACACACAATGGTTGAAACAATGAAGGAAAAGGGAGAGTGTGGCTTGGCTCTTTCTGCTCTAACTAGAACTTTTTGCATTTAAATAGAAGAATCCCAGGTTATAACTTCACTATTTATTGTTAAATTGTCATCATCACAGCATCTCCCTGCTAGCCAAGCAGGGTGAACTGTATTGAGACAGTACCTGGGTACTCATCAATGTGGGTTTGTATCTGTTCTCAGTGAAGCTGTGACAGGGGAGATCCACTTATTTTCTTCTCTCCCTGGGACATTCCATGTGGCTGATTTGATAGAAACTAAAAGGACTGTCTTCTTCCACATCCTTCAGGATGGCACACACCTCCAGAAACTGGGAGAGAAAATGTTTCCACCATGATGGTTAGATACTAGAGCTACAGATTATGCTGTCACTAACCATCATGGCACTCAGAGAAAGAATGTGCTTGTGAGACTCAGTCCTGTCCTATGCACTCAGAACAAGCTAGGCTTGGTATCCTCCAGTGTAGTTTTGAAGAACAAGAGGCTCCAGGGACACCAGGGTAATACATACTGTCATGAAGAGTGAAACAGTTTGTTTTAAATAGAGAAAAAAAGGAGCTGACTGGTCCATTAAAATAATAATAATAATATTTTTAAAAATTCTTATTATTAATTTTCAGGGAAAAAAAGAACTTTTTTATTTGTAAACTTTTGCTCTCTTTGGCCTCCACTCCAATTGGAACAGTAAAATTTTGAATTGTGTCATCTTCTAGGGAACAGAGAACTCAGTCCCATTTCCCATTGCAAATACAGTCGCTGAAGTGCTGGAAAAATTCTCATTCTTTAAATTAGTGCTGTGCTTTCACCAGTTCAATTCTTATATGATCTTCTCAGTTCAAAGGGTGCTTGCTCTGGTTTTGTTGCTTTGACAACAGATTGAAGAAATGTTTGAAGGAACACATCTGCTTGTGCCTCTCAAGGCTGAATTGGAAGTTGTCTCCACATTTTAAATGAAGCTTTGAAGAAGGTAAAAAGCAATGTGAGTTCACTCCCGCCTGCAATTATACTGCTGATAAGATGTTAATGAAGAGAAGCACTGAACAGAGTCTGCAAAGTAGTTATAATCAGGTCTTGTTGTAATTAAAATTGTCAACAAATTGACAAAGACTCTTAGTGACTTATACTAAAACTGCTAGGAAACTGGAGCTGGGAGCATCTGTGCATACACTAAAGCCACTAGCTGAAGCATTGCCTCCTTTCAGAAAGACCTTTTCCTTAGGAAATTTCCCATATACAGGCTCAAGCTAAAGGTCCTGTTAGCCTAAAGCATTAAGTCTATCTCAGGCCAACTGTATCTGTTTTGTGAAAGTGTATAAGAAGCCAGGCAAGCACAGAGCGATGCTTTGCTTCTTTGCTTCCCCTGGCAATACAGTTTCAGGACTTGCTGATCAATAATTTGTGCAGGTGTCCAAGCTTCTGAAACTTCTGGATAGTTTTAGACCTACAAAGGAACTGAACTTTCTCTGAGCTGAAATACCTGCCTGTATGCTTGTATACATATCTAAGCATCTCCATATCTCAGTCTACCCATACAAAGCTCATTAGGTACATGGTTCGCTTTAGCAAACACAAGACCCGATGTGTAACATCAACATTGTGTATGTATAAAATAAAAATTACATTCATGCAATGGTAGCAGAAAGGATTTCAGTCTTTTAGAGGCTATGTAAAATAGTGCAATTCAATAAAAAAATCTATGGTGTTTTATTTGCAGCGAGGGTCCAACCCAGGGAAACTATGGAATTAGAACATTTCACAAGGAATTGGACTGGGTTTAGTTAGCACGCAAGGCCAGGCTATGGATGAGTATAGAGGAAATTTGGTTGCCTGGCTGCAGTTTTTCTGAACCAGGTCACCTCTTCTTAGGATAATGTTATATTTTTTCCTTCTATCGTTACATCAAAAGTTCATTGGAAAATCATTAGCAGCAGTTTCACACCCCTTTTATTCCACTGTAGAAGAAAACACGCTGTGTAACTCTCAGCCTTTCATCCTCAAGTATTTGCCACTTAAAAACAAGTTTGAAAGCAACTTAAACTTACAACATATCATATATTTATAAGCCAGGAGAAGAAATCAAACAGCCTAGGCTTGAGGGAAGGCTGGAAATAGCCCACATCTATTTCTATAGATAGACCCTTTTGTATATGGCACATACCCTCTGAGTCAAAAAGATTCTAGCACGAGGTGTGAAATAACTCCTTGCTTTTGAACAAGTGCAAAACTTTTTGACAAGTGCAAAACTTTTTGACAAGTGCAATGTGATGTGATTAAAAGGATGATTGTAACATTGTATGTCCCGAAACATTAATAAGCTGGCATTACAAATGCTCCCTGGTAAACGGTTTTGACATCAGCATTAGTAAACATTAATCAAGGAAGAGGAATCACTAGATAAACATTAAGCAATGGTGATCATGGAGTGTTAGTAAACAAGGGAAGGAACGTGTTCTCACATGTGGCTAGAGCTGGAAGCTGCACCATATTTCTTTATTATTGTTGCTACTTTGCTGCCTCTCTGGCTTGCATCACTGGGCATTCTGGGAGCTTTTTTTTCTAATTCTGGTTGGGGGAACTGAAAGTGAGAATTTGCTTTTCTGCTTAAATTTTGCTTTGTTTTAGAGCAAAATAAAAACATTACTAGTACGATGTGTGAGGCTTAGAAGTTTGCAATTATTTCTTGCAAAGTTTTGAACACCTTCTTTAAAGGCATCATGTATTAGTCCTGCTAGAAGTAAAGAATGAAGAGTGATGGAAGAACGTTCTGAATAAGGATGTTTTCCTATTTTTTCATGTTATCATTTCTGAAACTCAGACAACTTGAAATAAGTGTTTTTAAAGTATGAGTTCAGAAAACTTTGTGTTATTAAAAAAAAATTCCTGTGCACCTAGTAACAATACATTATGTTTCTTCAGCATTAAAGGTAGGCAAGTAAAAAAACCAAACCAAAACAAAAAAAAACAACCAAAAAAAGTGGGTTGGTTCCTCCTGAAAAAAGACCAAAAGGTGACTTTACAGCAGAATTCTGATTTCCCCTGCGCTGATGGAGGTTTACCCACCTTAAACATTTTGCAGCCTGTGACAGAACAGCCACACAGTTCCTCTAACATATGCAGATTGAACATTTCTGTCAGCCTGGATTCACCTGAGAGGCATCGCAGTCCTGCCCTGCTTCCTCCTCCTTTCTACACCACTGACATGTCCCTCAGGCTGGGGGGGCTTTATGTCAGTTGGGGATCCTTCACTGATGGGGAAATCCTTAGTGGCCAGTTTAAAGCAGCTGGAGATATCCTTTAAAATGCTAGAGCAGTTGGAAAGGGGGAGTTAATCAAGAATGACCTAAATTTTGCTTGGAAAACTTATTTGCTTGGACTTTAGGGACAGAACAAATAGGACAAGGAATGGACTTTCTTCCAAACATGAAGTGTGGTTTTCATGCTGTTTCTTTTTTAGATTATTTTTGGTAACAAAATTAGAGTCCCTCTTTTATCAGCAGTTGGTTATTTTGTGCATGTTTTCAAAGCCTGTCAGTAGGTGTCAAGACCTATAGGACAAATGTATTTTAACAACATCCCATCAGACATACAGATAAAGGTACATATTTCTGATTGCCACTTTTCTCTATGCTCTGAGCTGCACGGCTTACAGTGTCACAGTGACATGAGTATTGAGTTGTCACCAAGTTCTCCCAGACAAAGGCTTGATAATATACAGTCAACAAAACCAAAAATACTTATTTTGTACTTCAGAGTATATAACTGAACAATGTAAGCCCATTCATTTTAGGATATGTAATCTGAACCTGTTACAGCAAAAGGGAAGCCAAGCCTTCCATGCACCATTCCCACTTCATTTTTCAGTGTTGTCTATTCCTTGCAGCCAGGCACTTGGAGTTTGTGTCTTTCTCTGATTTAAAGCAACTGACTCAAGTTCTGTACCTGAGTCCTCTGAGGCTACACTCAGGTAAGGACCATATCCATGCTTAGGCACGATGGAAAAGTTATCTTGATGCAGTCAATGCCGTGAACACAGGGAACTGATGACTCGGCATTCAAGTGCCGAGTCATCAATCATAAAGAATCAATCTATCTTCACTCCCTGAGGAGCTGGCCCCAGGCAAACATAATTCTCTCTCGCTGCCGCAGACCTGATAGCTCTTGTCCCATTTTTAGGGAGTGCATTTGTTCTTATTTCAACATTGATTCACTTGGCATTCAGGAGTATTTTCCAGATTCCCAGAAAATGTCACCTAATTCATGGTCTCTAAAAGAGGTGGTGATGCTTGTGTATTAGAGTATCCTAATACTTGTTTTGCCAGTAATATATTACACTCTAAGAGCTGAATGGAAAACAAGATCCTGTTAGTTCCTGTATTGCCTTTTGTACATGTGATTTGAAAAAGGGGAACGGTAGACACACAAGGAGGGTTGTTAAAAGCTTTTGAGCGCTTTTAACTCAGTCAGGTTTTTTGTGTCTGTCAGCAGGTAGGTTAATCAGTAAGCCTTATTATTTGTATTCCAATGGCAACTCAAAGGGATCATTCTGGACTATGACACCATTGGAGCCAGGACCTGTAGTAACCACAGAATGAAGGCTGGGCCCTACCTGATTAAAGCTTATACTCTAACTTTTAGATTCAATTTTTTTTTTTTTCCTGGGCCAAAATGTCCTGAAAAACATCAAAGTAAGTAAGCCCACTGAATTCCAGGGATGTGGAGTGCTGACTCAGGAGCATAGTTGCTGTACTCATTGGACAAGGGAAAAAAATTCTCCCCCACACTTAAATTACTCTTAGTCCTAGACAGGGAGTCAGAATAGCCAACTCCCAAGCACCAGAATATGTAACTAGCTAATTATGTACGGAAGAGAGGAGTGCATTTACAATGCTCTTTTCTGCATAGGTTCTTATCATAATTTGGGACCTCTTGAAAGCTGGTATTTGGAGCTTAGAAATGCTCCAATAATTAGGAATCTGCATCACATTTTTGTCTTTAGAAGCAGAGCTGGTGTAGCGAACACTACCCATCAAGGTTATCCCGCCAGATCTCCAGCTGACCCGGGCTTTATACCCCCAGCAGTAGGCGTGTCATTTTATAAGGGGCGGAGACAAGGGAGGGTCGACCCTTAACTCTTTCCGTACAGCACGTGATCTTCCGGTCGCCAGCCCTTATCTTTACTACATTTCCCCCTCCCTTAGCTCCAGTAGTTCTGGATCTTGCTGGGGAAGCTGCGTGTAAAATAATCGATATATGGTAAGACTTATACAGACACGCATCCGTTACGTTCATAGATTTTGCCCAGTCCAGCCAGTAGTTCGTCGCGGCTCCCTCATTACTCCCCCACACCATCAGGATGCATAGGGAAATGGTAACCTGTCAAGATAAGACTCAATAGATTGATTAATGTCTATACGGTCGAATATTTCGACTGGGTACCCATTCTAGCATCCCTTTCTCGGTTTGCACACACGCATACCCACGTCCCAGGCAACGGAGGGAATAAGGCCCCCCCCATTCACGGGTTTGCAGGTCCTGTACTTGAACCAAAGGGTAAGGCCCTTCGTTCTCATTGAGCCGGAAATGTGCCTGGGTTGCAGTCTGGGTTTTATAGGTGTTCCCTCGAATGGTATGATTTAAGGTAATTAGTGCCATCGTCAACAGACGCTGTGCCCGAAATAAGGGAGGGTCAAGGGGAGGGGGAACCCCTGTTCCTGGGCTTATCTTTTCCCCCTCCCTAAGTCGGTCGAGTATCCCTTTTAATGTGCGGTGCGCGCGTTCTACAATGCTTTGGCCCGTACTGTTGTAGGGAATGCCATGACTCAACTGAATATCCCAGCGCGCGCAAAAGTCCTTTGTCTTCTTGCTGACATATGCCGCTCCATTATCTGTTTTAATTTTTTGTGGGATGCCGAGTTGCGCCATACAGTCCTGCCAATGTAAAATAACTGCGAGAGCATTTTGTTTAGCATGCATAGTCGCTAAAATAACTCCACTGCAGGTATCGACTGTGACATGCAGATACCTACGTGGATTAAAGGGTTCATAAATCGTAACATCAGACTGCCATATTTGGTTGGGCTGCAACCCTCGAGGTTTTACCCCTGCCTCCCAGAGGGGACCTTTAGAACACACAGGACAAGCAGCAATCACAGAGCGAGCATCTTGCAACGTAATGCCAGCGAGCCTAGCTAAACCGCGAGCTCCACAGTGGAGCAGCTCATGCAGGCGGAAAGCTCGCCTTAGGTTAGAAGTTTCTTCAACCGCCAGTACGCTCTTTGCTAAGCTGTCCGCTACTTCATTCCCAGCAGAAAGAAAACTCCGTATGGAGCTATGACTATTAACATGGATAGGACAGACAGGAGCGGTTCTCATTTGCAGTGCGGTGAGCAACATTCCGGCAATCTCCGACGTTGCCCCAAGTGCCCATCAGCACTTCTTCAGTAACTTATATACATAGCAAGAGTCTGTGATTAGATCCAAGGCCTCTTCGGGCCATTGAGTGAGAGCCATCCGTACCACTTTGGCCTCAAGATACTGCACGGATTGCCCTTGATCTTGATAACTAATGTGGGTCCACTGACCATCCTCCTGCCATGTAACGACAGCTTTCCCAGTAATCGATGACGCGTCGGTAAAAACCATGCGGCCTCCGGTGGGTTGTTCAACTATAGCACTAGCTGGCAAAAAATGGAGTACCTGGATTATCTCCCCACAGGGGTGTGGTCTTAGACCTTCAATACGACCCGTAAATTCAGCTATCGCCGCTTGCAGGAGCCCCACTTGTGGAAGTACCAACTCCCACTGTGCCAAAGAACAGGGCAATGCAATGACCTCCGGGTCCTTTCCTGTTAAGTGTTGAGTTTGCCTCCGACAGCGGAGAATAAGCTGGGATAATAATGTTGGCCAAGAAATTAAAGCCGTCTTTGGTTTGCCTTGATACAACCAAGCAAAAGGCCAGCCTTTTTCACCATTATTTTGAATTAGTAAACCATGGCCAGCGGTATCGGTCATGTAAATCAGGGCAGTGACCGGTTGTTCAGGTGTAAATCGAGCGAGACCCCAATGCTGGGCTCGCTCCATAATTGTCCTAAGAATCTCCTGATGGTTTCTTGAAAGAGTCCTTGGAGCTAGCGGGGAATCTCCTCCTTTCAGGAGTTGATATAAGGTAGTCATTTCTGCCTCAGATATTGGAATAAAGTTTCTAAGCCACAATAGTTGTCCAATTAATTTTTGTGCCTCATGGAGTGTTGTCACTGTAGTCCGAATTTCAAATGATTGTGCTGTCACGCTTCGTGGCCTCAGTTGAGTACCTAAATACTTTACTGCACGCCCTACCTGTGTTTTCCGAGGCTCAATGTGTAACCCATGTCGCTCCAAACTGACTATCAGCTGCACGCGTGGCTTTTTCAGTAACTCCTCTTGGTTGGACGCCAATAACACGTCATCCATGTAATGGAAAATGATGACCGTAGGGAAATTTTCTCGAATAGGGCGTATCGCAGCAGCTACAGCAATTTGACACAAGACTGGTGAGTTTTTCATGCCCTGGGGTAACACCTTCCATTGATATCTGGCGCACGGGTGTTGATTGTTAGGCTCAGGAACAGTAAAGGCAAAGCGTACTCTATCTTCTTCATGCAAGGGAACACTAAAAAAGCAATCTCTAATATCTATAACCACTATTTGATAGTCAGGTGGAATCATGGCCGGAGAAGGGAGGCCCGCTTGTAGCGGGCCCATGTCTTGTATACATGCATTAACTGCGCGTCGATCATGTAGCAGTCGCCACGCTCCCGATTTTTTCTTTATCACGAAAATGGGGGTGTTCCAGGGACTTGTAGAGGGTTCGATGTGTCCTGCGTCAAGTTCTCGTTGTACCAATTGTCGAACAGCCGCCCTCTTTTCCTCTGTCAGTGGCCACTGCTCTACCCACACTGGTTTATCTGTCAACCAGGTGAGTTTTAATGGGCGGACACAGGCAGTGGCCATTATGATAAATTTGTACGCAGCACTATATTCATCTTCTGCAAGCAACATCGTCCCAAGATGACAATGGGTAACTCAGCAATGACGGGGTTACACCATGCTACCCTAGCTTGTCCGGATTCCGGATCCTTCAACATAATTTGCATTGGGTTCCTGCTTTGATGCGAGGTCTGCATGCCTCCCACGCCTTGCAGCGAACCTCTCGGTTCGAGTGGCCAATCATCTGGCCATAGATGTGATGGGATTACTGTAACGTCCACCCCTGTATCCAAAAGGGCTCTTAATACGAGGCGTGGTGTTCCCCCCAACTCTGGGAGCCATGGGGTAACTATAATATCTACTTCTGGTCGTGTGGTCATGTTTAGGGTGAGTGCCACATACGGCGAGGCTCTATCCCCAGCCTCCTCTATTGCGCACTCCCATCTCCCCAAGGCAGCCGAGTTGGATATTGCATCATTGGAACCGCAGGCGACTGTGCTGGTCCCGGGGAAGGAGAGACTCCCTGTGCCATACATTGCGCTGCTGTCGTCGGGCCTGTTGAGCTGATCACTGGGGCAGGTGGGGATGGCACGGCCCTCAGCCATCCCCTCTTCTCGTTTCCCCAGCCCGGTCTCCTTTGCTGATTCCCCGCTTTGCACTGTCGAGCTCTGTGGCCTAGTCGCCCGCAGCGCCAGCATCGTAGGTCTCTCTCTCCTTCCCCTGTTCCGGGGGTGTTTATTTTTGAAGGGCATTGTCGCGCCACGTGTCCTTGCCCCCCACACTTATGGCACATAAGTCGTGCGTCTCGGCAGGCCGCATGGACCGCAGCCACTACCAGTTGCATACTTTGCACCTGTTCCTGTTCCAGCACGTAACGAATCATCTGTGAAAGCGTGGTCCCTATGGGTAACTGTCTTAGCAACACTGCGGTTTGTGGGTTTGCTTGTGTACGTGCACAGTCAAGCAATATTGCCTCCTTAGCCTGCTCAGGAAGTCGAGCAACCTGGAGCGCCGCTTGCAGCCGGTCTAAAAACTTTGTGAAGGGCTCACTTAACGATTGCCGTATTTGGACCCATGGAGGCTCCCTTTTATCAAGAGCCGTGATGATGCGTATCGCTTCCTGGGCAGCTTTCGAAGATGCAGCAAAATCGCGCCCCCGCATTCGCTGAGCCTGTGCCTGAGGAGTTGCGAACTGCCCTTCACCCATCAACTGCTCTAAAGTCACTCCTGCCATGAGATGGTTGGCCTGTTGCGCCTTGATAACAACTTGGGTGCACCGATTCCTCCACTCCTCCCTAAACAATACCATCATCGAGGGGGTCAATACGGCCCGCATCAACTGAATGATATCAAAAGGTGCAAGCAGCGTTGCAAAAACACAGTCTAGTAGGACTTGGGTTTCTGGGGAATTTAATCCATGACTTTTCACCGTTGTGACCAATTCTTTCACCAGCTTCGCATCTAACGGTTGCCACTCATATCCTCCACCTGGGGCTGCTCGGATAGGAAATGCTTGAATCGGAGGGGCCTGGAATCGCACTCCTTCCAAGACACAATTTTTTGCAATCATCCGCCAATCCGTCCCGTTTGCCCTCTCTTTCGGCATTCCCCCTGGCATAAGACTTTCCGCATTTGCCACCACCCTTCTCAATCGGCTGATCAATGCCTCGAGTTCCCTTGAAACCTCATTAGTCCGTTTCGGAAGCGGGGGCGGATGAGCAACAATTGAGGATCCCTCGTCACCCCCTTCGCCCTCACTGCTATCAGAGCTCATGGGGTAATCGTGTACAGGCTCCCTCCACTGTGAGGGAATACCAGTTTGCTTTCCCATTGCCCCAGGGATAGGGGTTCCCTCTGGTGGCTCAGGTATCACTGGCAGTGCCGGGGGAGCCCTACCACACCACCCCCCCGATGTCCTGCGCTCCGCTCTCTGTGTGTCCAGCACTCGTCGATCACTGGGATGCAACGGGGCGTCCTCAGGTGTTTTGCCTTCTTTTTCTCCTTCCCGCCATCTTCCTTCACGTAGTTCGCGATACCGCTGGGATCCCACATCGGCCCCCGGGACCCAATCCAGCAACCTATCAGTCAGCTCCCTTTCCACACATTGTTGCAACTCGCCCCAGGGGTATTGAGGAAGTGGCAGATCCGCCGGTGCAGGAGGTGCCGAAGGTTCCGTGGGCGGCCGCTCTAAACTCCCCACTTGTATCGGGAACACCTTTCCCGACTCCTTTGTTCCCGCTGCACCATAGCCTCCCTGCACCTCCCCTTCCTCCGTTGGCTCAGCCCCCAGTAACAACGGTTCTGTCTGTGTCCCACAGGCCACTCCTTCCCAGCCAGCCTGTGTCCCCTCCGAAACTAAACTTGTTGGCTTTTCGTTCCCAGGAGATTCATGCCCCATCAGCGCGCCACGTGCGGCAGGCCGGCGCCGCCTTGCCGCAAACCCCCTCTTGAGCACCCTTGTCGTTACCGACTTTAGTACCTTTATGAGTTCCGCGAGCTCCATCGCTGTTGCCTGATCACGTCGGGGTCACCACTGTGTAGCAAACACTACACATCAAGGTTATCCCACCAGATCTCCAGCCGACCCGGGCTTTATACCCCCAGCAGTAGGCGTGTCATGTTATAAGGGGCGGAGACAGGGGAGGGTCGACCCTTAACTCTTTCCGTACAGCACGTGATCTTCCGGTCGCCAGCCCTTATCTTTACTACAAGTTCGTACTCAAAATGTGCTGGAGAAAGCACTTTTCCAGAAAATGGAAGACCTTTTTCAATGTTCCTGCCATGCTGTGGGGAATCGGAACTCACATCTCCTCTACCATGAAAACCAGTCTCAATCACCAGTTCATGCAGTGCTTCAGGAGGTTACATTCCGCTCCTCAAATGTGGCGTTCCACTTGGCCTGAAGTAATCTAACATTGTGCTATAGGCTAAAAGGGTTATCTTAACCATCCCCTGCCCTTGACTATGATCTCCTGCTGCTACCTACATGAGTTCCAGAAATCATGCAACCATGGAGTGAGATGATGCAGTTCACTGCTCTGGCTAAAAAAAAATGAATTAAGGAAAAAAAAAAGCCCTAAATGTTTGATTTTCAGTCAGAGAAGCAAACTGGTGAGACTCACCCATGTGCTAAATCTGACATGAAGTCAGGAATGGGGATGGAGGGGAAGGATGGCTGACTTCTTTCAGGCACAGCCTGTGTTAAATCATGAAACAACAGTGCCCACACTTGAGTTACTGTGTAATCAAGACTGACAAATTCATGTGTTCAGAAGCGGGTTGTGTAAGAGGATGTGGGAGGGATCAGATGTCTTGACAATTTCAAATACAATTGGAAATACATAGCAAGGTAAAGTTTTTTTAGACAGTTGTCTGAACTGGGTTTTCTTCCACTTCCTGGGCAGCTGGCCAGATGTCTAGCCCGGCTCCTCATTTCTTACATTTCTTCCATTTTCCACAAAGTGGAAAATTTTTTTTATTTTCTTTCTTTCTTTTTTTAATTTTTAAAGGAATGATGGGTAATAAGTCAAATCAATAATAATCAATTTGAGCATTTAAGCACTGGAAAGAACCCAGATTCTGTTGCTGTCATTTATCAGGGTAAGATACACTGAAGTGGAGCTAGAATCTCTTTTTTTTGGGGGGGGGGGGAGGATTAAAGAGATCATATTCACTCTAGATGAACTTCATCTAAGGAATATAATGGCAGCAACTTAGCCTTTAAAATTTGGCTTAAGTGGGACTTTCATAGTATGGGAATTTTGTGTGAACTGTTCATATAGGTCTGAAATTCCCTTCTTACAGATAAACTGGAGTAATGATGGTGAATTTGCACCTTGTTACTCTGGCACCAAAATCCTGGTCTACAGGGAACTTGATAATCACATTTCACTTGCTTAGAAGAATTTTTGTTCCAACTGCTTTGCTGATCTGGAATAAATAATTAGTAATACCAGAATTTAATGAAAAATTCTGGTTTATCTTTACAGACACAAGAGTTTCAGAATACATTTATATAAAGTTTGGGCAAGTCTCTAAACCGAACCTCCGAACCATCAGAGTTTTGTTCATTCTAAGCTTAATGCTTGGGACAGTGACCAATGAGGCATAAAGCAAATCTTATTGCTTCATCAGATGGTGAGTGCAATTTATGATCTACTGACAAACCCAGCAAAGAATGCTGAAATATTGTGGTCACGCCTAATAAAATAGCAGGTACAGTCTGCAGATAGGGCAAAGACTAATTTCAGCTTCATGCACTAATCTTCGCTGAAGCCAATGGGAGTAATCTTGGCTTCAGTTCAACAAAATATTTAAGCACATGCTTAAGTCCAGAACTGTGGTTAGAGTGAATACAGGCTACAGATGAAAGAAAGTAGGAGCAAACTCTCAGTGAACTGGACAAGGTGGCCCATTTCACTCCTTTTACTAAGCCCCATAGGAAGTGCTCTTAAAGACTGTTTAAATCTCCTTTGTAAGAAAATTTTTCAGATATGAAATGTTCTTAAGTATATGTTTGAAATTAAAGTTTTCCATTTAGCTGAATTAAGTTTTGAATAGAAAATTTGTCCCACAGAACTGGGACAGTGATAATAGGCAAGTGATCAGGAGGTTCTGCTGGCCAAAGAAACACACATTAGATGTGTAAAAAGTGGTTTAATTAGCCAGCAAGTTTCCAGGAGACCCAGGCAGACATTCGCAGTCCTTGCAATAACAGAGATGCAGAATCTTGCTGAGACAATGAGGGACCTGCTTGCATGATGAATCCAAGATTATCTTTCTCTCCACACATTTCTGCTTGTCCTTCTCACCTAGCTTAGGAGAGCTCTTTTCAGAGAGAATTTCAAGGGCTGCTTTATTTGTTAGGAGACAAGGAGGCACTAATAAATTCCTCTGTGTGAGGTATTTAATTACATAATAATGTGTACACTAATCAAGGTAAATGTGTTTGTGAAAACACCTTGATATGGGAACAGTTAATCACCCAAGGCATTGCTTCTTAACACACCTTGGAAGTTAACTTAATTAAATTAATTAGAACAATGAAAAAAATGAACTGTTTATTGGTCTACAATGGCCCGAAGCAAGCGCTTTTCCACCAATGCTAGGAAATCTCACAGACTGCAAGTCATTTTTTTTGTCTGAGCTGCCAGTTCTTGCACTTATGGCAACTTGTGAGGAGCCTGAAACTGATGGCATTTTCCTCTACAGCCTTAACATCTGAACTCTTTGTCTGCAGGAACCAGGTGATTCGTACCCAGAAGTACTGTACCTGCTGCCAAGACCCAGAAAAATGAACTCATCTGTGAGCTGATCTGTGCAGCTATGTGCTAGTTAGAAAAGAACAGTTAATACACAGGGGATATGCTTGCTTACAATCAAAAGCCAACAGAGATGTGTGGAAAGACATCTTATTATCTCTAGTAAGCTTTACATTGGATCTCATTATCCATTATCGCTTTCTACCTCCAAATATTGCATCAAGTACAGCCATCTGCTATCCTGTTTTTCTGGTGGATCTAGCTGAAAAATACAATTATGTTTTCCCCTGTTGCTTCAGCAAATTCTTGTTGACCATAGCTTTGACAGACATACAGCTGGTCTATAGGAACGTGACTGTGTGTTTGGTCAAACATGAAGCTGCTGTTAGCTGTATGTGGACACCAGGGCTGACTTAAGCTGCAGATTCATGTATAATTTAAGATGCTGCCAGGACAACAATGATGTGGAAAACAGCAGACATGCTCTTCTAAGCCTTTCTTTCCTGGTCCCTTGTCTTCCTCTCTTTACCTCTAGAGAAAACATTTCTATAGTGCTATGGAGAGATCTGCTAGATGAATTATATGTATTTTGCTTGCTTACCTTAAACCGAAAAAGCTCCTTGACTTGATTCCCAGTGTGGCCACACAAAGGTTTGTTTTAGTACATGATGGGGATGATGTGCTACAGGAGGTGGAAGGAGGGGCTGGCTGAGCATGCAATAGGTCTTCTTTATGAAAGCAGTGGCTTATGTTGACTTAAATCATGCATGAAGTTAATGCTGTAGCAAGTCACACTGAGTGATGTAAGCAAAAGGGTTGGAAGTCCAGCAGATGAATAGCTGTTCATAACTTTTGCCATGCAGTGACCTCTTGGAAGTGACCTAGATCACTCTCTCTAGGACACCCGGGGGAGGTTGGTCAGGGACAGTAAGGCCTGTGGATGCCTCAGGACCCTGACACCTACTTGTCATTTGCTCTCAGATGAAGCAGGGGAGAAAGGGCTTCATCATTGCCACCGGTCTGAGATGGGGATTAGTCTTTCAAGCAAGAGAATAATCCTTCTTTCTTCATCATGGTTTTGTGTTTGTGTTTGTAAAAGGGAAGATGAAGTTTCTGAGTGGACTAGTTCTAAAGAGATGTATGTAAGTTATCACCAATACTCAAGGAATAATACTCATGGGCCAGGACTGCCTTGTTCTAGGCATTTTGCAAACATTGAACAAAACAATGGGCGTTCCTCCAAACTGGTACTCTAGGGTCAGCTAAGATGCTTCGTAAACAAGGGACTGGCTCTTATGTTCACCAGTCTGAAGAGCAGAATGGGACTGTGCACTCAAAGGTCCAACTTGGTGATCTTTCAAACCCGATTGTATTTCTTGATGGCAGCTTCCACTCCTCCATAAAAACTCTGTCTTTTGTAGTTCCCAAGAGTTTAGTAGCTGGTGCAACTATCCATTCAGAGCAAAACTAGCATTCTCTCCCAAACTGATTTCTTCACACTGTGTATCCTAGGAACTTGTGCAGATGCACAACTGGATCCAGAAACAGGCTCGTTGTGTCTGTGTGGCTTTGCATCCCAATCCACGTGTCCTGCTGCTCAGCTTTGTAGTTTGAATGCAAGCATGTGTTCATACAGTCAGATTAGTCCCGGCTCTGGAGCTGACGTGGCCAACAGCAGCCCAAGGCTCTCCTCATCACGCCTTATTGGCAAGTGTTGATGAGCCCTGTGACATGGAAAGCTTGATTTACTGACCTGGAGTGTATTAGTGGCTGAGTCAAAGATTAACAAAAACCCACAAAAAACCCCTGTGAAAACAGTGATGGTATTTTCAAAACCAATTAATGATTTTGATAGACAGTTTCTTCCTAGATAGCAGTTGTTTCTGCCAACTATTCTTTGGTTATCAGGACCTTTGAAGGCATCTCTAACCAGTTTGAGAAATAAGGACTGTGAAGAAATGAACTGCAGGTACACTTCTGGCCTTCATTTTTTTAGCCATGTAAATTAATCTGTCACTGCAGTACTTCCCTTCTACTCCTGTTCTCGCTCACCTGTATGATCCAGTCTGCCTCATTGTCACATTTGAAACACAGCATATGAAAAGAGGGAAAAAGAAGGCATTCCTTGTATATGTGACACCAGTGTTCTCTGCTTGCGTTTCCTAATCATACTTTTTCCGAAATCTCTATTTTCCTTCTGCTTCCAGGTTTTATATGCAGTTTTTCTACACAGGTGTCGGTTGTTCTCACTTTGCTTTCTTGTTCTTTTTTTTTTTCCTCTTTATGTATGTTTTGTTATCTTCAAATATTTTTTGTTAGTTTGTGTGCATGTGCAAACGCATTTATAATTTTCTTGGGACTCTTTCATCAGAACCTATTATCCCAAACCTGTGTTGTTGCTATGTAACAAAGCCGTGCTGCTGTTTTGACATTTTTTTTTGCTTTATCTCTGTGCTTCTTTCAATTCTTAATTTTCTCTTTCTCCCAGACCTTTCTCTCTTCCTTCCTCTCCCCTGAAGAAGTTTAAAAGGCATATATCACATACACACATGTGCGCGCGCGAGCACACATACACATGCACACACAAACACAAAGAAACACTGGGGGAAAAATACCCTTCAATTCCTCCCATACTGTTTGGTGACTTATTTATTTATTTTCAAGGTCTCTCCTGGAGCTGAGAAATAAGACACAACAAGGTGTGTGTTATGCTGAGATAACACATACCTTGGGGGAAGTGTGAAACACAAGACAAAGAGGAGCACCTTCAATGACCCAAGATGAGAGTTATCTTGTGGTAACACACACCTAGATGTGTCCCATTATGACTGTGAAGGATGGGGATGGAGGAAGTGGAAATAAAAGGAATCTTAGAACTTAGATTCCTTTTAATGTTATTATTATTTTTAAGTTAGTCTGTAGCATGTCCTTCTGTCATTAAAAGGAGAGTAGGATTCCAGCCAATAATCCTGTGGGAAGTCCATTATAATCCAAAATAATACATACCTGTATTATAATAATACATAATAATACCAGCCTGTCAATCTCTGCACCATCTGCACATTTTAGCTGTAGCAATTTCTTATTTACTTCCAGATCATTGATGAAAATATTGAATAATGCTGCACCAATTACCAAGCCACATTAGAAACAGCTCCCTCCTAAATCCTGGGATCATACTACATTAATTACTGCATTTTGAGACCTGACAGTTAGCCAGTTCTTAAGCCATTTAGCGTATGTTTTATTCATATTGTATGGTGATAATTTTTAAATTAGACTTGTTTTCAGTACTAAGTTAGATATATCCAAACATATTTTAAAAAAGGATGAAATGAAAGGAGTCTTACATTTTATTGGCCCTTTCAGCCATCCAGAAAAAACAAAAAATCAACCTAGGAGGTTCCATCTACATTTCTTTGCTTTAACAAGTGGCTTTTCTTTCTAAAACATCAAGCTTTGAAGTCACTGGAGCTTGTCAGAAATTTTGGAAAGTAGGCTGATCCAAGCAAAATCTAAGAGAAGATTTCTGTGGTCCTTCCTTTGGTACATGAACTCATCTGATACCATGTGCAAAATTTTTCTAAGTGTAATCTTAAACCCAACTGTTTTTCTGTGTGACCTGAGTGAACTGAATTCAGTATTTGTTGTAGCAAATTGTGCTCAATGCCCAATAGAACAAAATCCTTAGATTAATAGATTTTAAAGCCAGAAGGGAACATTATGATTATGTGCTCTGGCCTCTTGCATAGCACTGGTCATAGAATTTTAGCCAGTAATTCTTGCCTCGGGCTCAATATCTTGTGATGCATAATAGCTTACAATCAGTGCAGTGCCCCAAGGCGAAAGGGCCAAGGCCGCACTAGCAGGGCTGGTAACACCTGATCACAAGACCCAAAATTTGAAAGTGTGGACTTGGGGAGAGGTTGCTCAGGAATTAAACAATTATAGGCAAAAATATGGCCTGGTTAGCACTCCGTCCACAGAGTCAGACCCGAAGGGTTTAAGACGTACCGAAATGAAACCTCCCCCGAAACCTCCTCCGCACCTTGGTAGCGACAAGAGAGTGTCTCTCGTTAAACCTCCTCGCGGAAGGGACATACCAAACAGGCATAATAGCTTGTGGACCATGGGATGGTGGAAGGGTGTCCCTCGAGATCTTATGGATGGGCTACCGACTGATAAGTTCGAGAAATTGATTTTAGGATGGCCCGAAAAGCCGGCGGCCAAAGTGGAAATATCTGAGATTCCAGCTCCTAGCACACCCCTGTCCCTAATTGATCTGACCGACTCGACCGCCTCCCAGAGGCTGATGGGAAACTAGCCCCTTCACCCCTTCTTGAACCACGACAAAAGACCCTCATGTGGATTCTAATTCTTTGTATAATATTGATATTCATTAATTTTTTGGTACTTTTAGGATGTATAGTGTATCATCACAAAAATTGCTTTGGGCGACCATTTTCTTTGCCCTTAATCCCTGGAGAAGTTTCGGCTCTCTAAGTGTTAGCCAAGAATGGGAAAACGAGTTTGTGACTTTAGGTTATTCCGTGGCCCATGCATTTAATCTTACCAATTGTTGGGTGTGTGGAGGACCATTTGGTCTAGAAAGCTGGCCATGGACCTCCGTCCCCCTTTCTCCTGAAGAGCTAGTGAGCAATTACAGTGAAGTCAAAAATAATACCTATTGGGAAGAAAACGCACCACCACCCTGGCCAATATGATATCCAGCTCAAGGCCAATATTGCCTAAGTCGAACTCAAAAAGATGGTATCTCTGTGGGAATCAGTAAATGTAATTGGTCCTATACATATGGAAATTATTGTATGTCCAATAACAGTAATTGCTCACAAAAATGGGCCTGGATAAACGAAACAGGACACCAAAAACCCTTTTCTGAATTTTGGTCCCCTACCAATGACAGGAACCCTTTTTTATAGCAGCACCACACCTCATGATCTAACCCTCTTGTGGAGCATGAACACAGGAGGGTGCAGCGGTCAATGATTAATCCTGCCAAATGGTGAACCATTATGTTGGAATATAGTTGTTGTAAAAATTGTATGAACAAATGCTCTTTTCCTACTTTACTATCCCCTCCCTCTGTCACCACCCTGGACCATGAAGACAGCAGTGTGAGCCAAGACAGCAACCTTTGAGCCACAGGGTGGTGTAAGAGACTGGAATGTCAAACAAGCCTGAGGACTTGACACGGCTCAGGGTATGTCTACCTTGACAATTTAGCTTGGTTCAGAAGTGTATTTCTGAAGTGACCTTCTGGATCTTTCTCAATTATTGCACTTTGGTTCACATCACAGTTTGGGGTGTTTGAATGGGATCCTTTTTGCACAAAACTGATCCCAGTGATGAACTTTAATAGAACAGCTAATGTGCTCCTGTAGCTTGTGTTTACAGGACCAGCCTAGGGCTAGTCTGAATAAAAAAAACCCTGAAAGGTGTATAGTGCGGATACTGGGCCCTCATCAGCAGTTGATTCTGCATATCTACTCAAGTTGCATCACCCTGCTTGCTAATGTAAATGCATCCTCAGATATCTCCAGATCACCCCACCCTGTGCAATGAATGGCTCTGAGGCTAAGCACACTGCTTTGCAAACAGCAAGAGTCAGCCCCAATCCAGAAGCACTCCTTTAGCTTTATCTATAAGCCAATAGGCCCCATTGGTCTCAACCGGCACTGGGAGGAACCTGCTTTGAAGTCAGCTGCAGGGCATGGTTTATCTATAGTCTGAATAATTATCTCATCAATAAATGAAAGCTGAATCTTTTGCTGTGGTACCTTTCTATCCTCAGATGATTTATAGTTTCAGACAACAGCTCTTCAACGTCATCATCTTTGCTGTGCCACAGACAGGAAGCTGGGTACTTCCATTTTTCTCATGCATGAAGACACACATCTAGAGGGTGTGAAATTGTTCTTCCAGATTAAAACCTGGTGGCACTGACTAGCAATGTCCTGGGGTACTCAGAAGCTTGCTTCTAATATCTGCTTTTTACATTACAAAGAGAAAGATGAAAGGTTAGGGGTCTTAGAAACCTGGAAAAGAATGAGATTTTCAATCTCATGGTATCTTAAAGCCATGATTTCAGTGGTCAATGAGTGACCCATATGGAGTACGTTTCTTGACTCTCTATTTCCTAGAATATCGGGGTATGCATCCAAGCTGACATCCTGGCTAGTGGTCCCAGCAGTTCATCTCCAGATCATCTGGGCATGTATACTGAACGAACTACATACACTAGAGGCTAGGAAGACATAGATGGAAATTTTGATGCTGCCAGGAATGTGCTTTGTGAACCAGCCAAGGCTTTGAGCATTCAGTGGACTGATGTACCTTGTGTACCATATAGATAACTGCTAGCAATTTTTCTGACTGCCCTTTCCTCAAGGATGATGAACTTATTGCTTCACAGAGAAAAATTTAGGTCTCATATACTCCTTTTTTAGTTCTTCACTTGATTCTCAGGATGCTGGTCAAGACGGCAGCCTTTGCATATACGAACAGAGGAAAAGCACAGTAGGGATGTAATGAAGCAAATTCTTCAGCATGTAACAGTAACAGATTTTTATACGAGTCCTGCCAAGGGCTCTCACCATGGATGACGTGCACAACATCAACACATAACATAACACAACACAACATTGCCAGGCACCTAATATTTAAATTCTTTTGAACACACTACTGGAAACAGGACATGCTAAGGGGTTGTCATTCTACTCACTAATAATGCCATATCCATTATTATCTTCAAATGCCCCTTTTAGAACTTTGCTGATCCCGTTGAATATTCTGGGTAGCTGAGTTTTCAAAACATATTCATTCCCAGTAGAGCTCTATGCTCTGTTGATTGGCTGCCTCCTTTCCTGATCATGCTGTGAACTTTAGTGGATGAAATTTTATACGTAATCATGCTGCATTCTTTGCTGATTGAGCTGCCTGTTATCACTGTTTATATAGCTATTACATTCTGCGTTTGCCAGTCCAGTTTCAAGCTTGTTTTTCCCCCAATATATTATGCAAAATAAACTGAACAGGAATTACAGTATTTCCAGCCTGCTGTGTCTTCAGAATCTAAGATAGCAAAATGCTTAGGTTTTCTTTCAAATAGTGGGATAAACGACTCTCCAAAGATTGAAGCTGCTGGTTATGGAAAGCTTGTGCCACTTACTATATGCAAAATAGGGAGATTTACAAAGAAACTGATTGCATCTTTATTTGCTTTATCAAAGAATCTAAAACCATAGCTGAAACTATAGAAAATGCACTTTAGTGGTCTTAAAACAAATGATATCCCCAACAGATTTGTCAACAGCTTAGCACATAATCCCAGTCTATTGAAGCAAAAAGCATCTGGAATTTCTACCGCTAGAATATGCACCTTAATAAGGAAAAGATTCAAAAGTTCAGTGCTTGAATTGTACAGCTTGGTCAGCGGAGTTTTGCAGCTGAACAAGTGTTGTCTGTGCAGCTGGCTTTGCCAAAAATAAATAAATAAGGGGAATGAATAAACCAGTGCTGAAAAATATGAATCTTCCCTAATAATAAAATATGCAAAAATGATAGTAAACTCTCTCCATTTATTAAATTAAATTATGCATCTCAATCAGCAAAGTGTGCAACAACTGCACTCAAGAAGGGCTTCACTAAATCAGGGGAAGATACAGCCCAATCAGGAAAATTTAACAACTCGATCATTAAATTAGGCAACACTACCAGAACCAAGGTAGATAAAAAGGAGATAAACTGTGCAGGCTGATCTTTGCAGGCTAGAACAGTGAGAGGGAAACTGAAAGACACCACTGGATAATAAATAGGTCAGTCTCCCGGGGAACCAGACCTTTAGGTGATGTAAATGAATATTGCTTTCATGGAGTCATAGAATCATAGAATGAATCAGAGTGAATCATAGAATGTCCTGAGTTGGAAGGGACCCACAAGGATCATCGAGTCCAACTCCTGTCCCTGCATAGGACAACCCCAAAATTCATACCATATGTCTGACGGCATTGTCTAAATGCTTCTTAAATGTTGTCAGGCTTGGCACCATGACTACCTCTCGGGGGAGCTTGTTCCAGTGCTCCATCACCCTTTGGGTGAAGAACCTTTTCCTAATGTCCAACCTAAACCTCCCCTGGCATATCTTCCTGACATTCCCTCAGGTCCTATCATTGGTTATCAGGGAGAAGAGATCATCGCCTGCCCCTCCTCCTTCCCTTGTGAGGAAGCTGTAGACTGCAATGAGGTCTCCCCTCAGTCTCCTCTTTTCTAGGCTGAACAGACCAAGTGACTTCAGCCGCTCCTCATACGGCTTCCCCTCTAAACCCTTCACCATCTTCATGGCTCAAGTCACTGGAGCTGTATCTGTTCTTCTAAAGTAAATACCTGGTACAACAATTGTGTTGTGACTCTTTACAAAATGTTAGTTCCTTTGTATGTTGATGATCACTGCTACTGCTACCTAGCCCCATCAGAAGCATACTGTGATAGGCATTATAAAGGTAAGCAAGGAACTGAAGTTTAGTTCTTACTTGTGTAGTAGTGCTCTTTTGTAGCGTTCGTTACATATCAAGGTTATACCGGCGGATCTCCAGCCGACCCGGGCTGGGGAAGGAACAGTCAGCACACACAGTGTGGGTGTTCAGCTTCAACGTTTATTGCGCAGTAGTTTACCTTTATATTCCCAGCAGTAGGCGTGTCATGTTATAAGGGGCGGAGACAAGGGAGGGTCGACTCTTAACTCTTTCCGTACAGCGCGTGATCTTCCGGTCGCCAGCCCTTATCTTTACTACACTCTTTTGTGCCTTTCCCCAAATAATTTTCTGTTTAAAAAAAAAAAAAAGTAACAAGTGTTGAATGTACAAAATTCAATGCAAAAATCTTCCACCGGTGCTGTGCATAAGATCAGCCTTCATGCTCGAATGGTTTCTACCAGCCTTGAAACAGATAAATCTACAGGGCAGTTTGGTGTATCTGTTACAAACGGCTTACAGAGGGCTAAAAGGTATAAGGGGAAAGTATTGAATACAAAGACAAATGTAGTGACTCTGAGGTGGTGATTCCTGGAAGCGAACAGAAATTTTGGTATTGATTTGAATGGGAAAAGGGACAGTCCAGGCAGGCCTTGCTGATAATTTTTTAGCCTCTCTAATCAGACAACCTGTTGTAGGATTCTGTGTCTGGATGTTGATTAAAGGGTCCTTGGATATTGCAATGAACAGAAAATCATGAAAAACAGGTAAGAAGATATCAGGCCTTGTATAGCAGAAGAGGCTTACAGGCAGTATTGTCAATAAATATATCACCCTTTACCACTAATTTTTAAGATAGGTCTGACCTGTTAATGATGGCTGCAAAGTGAACATGACCCTGCATCATAAGAGTCAGCCACTGACCTGGAGAGTTTGCAGTCTACTAGACAGATCAGATGAAAGGATGAAAAGATACAAAGGGATTATGTGGCCAAATTGAGGGACCAGTGGATGTCGGTATCAAAGCTGCTGAATCACGCTGTCCTTACTTGGTCACAAACTTTCATAGTCCTGTAATGCAGGACTCACTAGATTGCCTTTCACTAACCTGTTCCAGCTGTTAACTGTCAGTCATTGCTGATTGGAATCTTGTCCATTTGTGAGGATTGAAAGCCTGAATATTTACCCAGGGCCTTTTGTGAGTGCATATGAGATTTTCTAGCCTATGTCAACACGTCATTGCTATTATCTGTACCTGTATTAAGTAGGCTAAAGGCAATCTGTTCTGAAATCATGTCTCCATTTTGCTGCATAGACATATGCTTAGTCAAATCCTTAAGGAAAGCTGCAACTAATACAGTTTATGGAGGAGCTGAAGTTACTAAGCATTACAGGTGTTTATTTAACCTTGGCATACATGGGAAAACTATAATGATTTGCTTTGTACCTGAAGCCCCAGAGAGGATTATGCTGCCCGTCTGTATGTGAGGTATGTGAGCAAGGCAACTTAAAAGCCACAGCCAATTTCTGTGCTTCATCAGGATCAAACATTTCCATTAAAATACTAACTTCTAAACATTAATATTAGTCTGAAATAATTATAAAATAATGCTCCCTGCGGCCATTATATCCTTAAGCGAGATCAGGTAATTTCTGCTGTTAGTGTTCTCAGCATTATTTTTCCAGCTTTCTTCTTTAACAATTCTTTTCAATAAATTCAGTGCTCTTGAAAATCAGATACTAATTAAAACAGCCCAAGAAGGCAGGTGCTAGAGAACACTAAAACACAGACATGCATAAAAACATGCACACACACATACACTCGCATATACACGCACAAAATCATAGAATCATAGAATCATAGGATCGCTAAGGTTGGAAAAGACCCTTAAGATCATTGAGTCCAACCATTAACCTAGCACTGCCAAGTCCATCACTAAACCATGTCCTCAAGCACCACGTCTACCCTTATTTTAAATACCTCCAGGGATGGAGACTCAACCACTTCCCTGGGCAGCCTGTTCCAATGCCTGACTACCCTTTTGGTGAAGAAGTTTTTCTTAATATCCAACCTAAACTTACCCTGGCACAGCTTAAGGTCATTTCCTCTCGTCCTATCACTTGTTACTAGCGAGAAGAGACCGACCCACACCTGACTACAACCTCCTTTCAGGTAGTTGTAGAGAGCAATAAGGTCTCTCAGCCTCCTCTTCTCCCGACTAAACAACCCCAGCTCCCTCAGGCGCTCCTCATAAGACTTGTTCTCTAGACTCTCCACCAACTTCGTTGCCTTTCTTTGGACACGCTCCAGCACATCAATGTCCTTCTTGGAGTGAGGGGCCCAAAACTGAACACAGTACTTGAGGTGCAGCCTCACTAGTGCTGAGTACAGGGGCACGATCACCTCCCTGGCCCTGCTGGCCACACTATTCCTGATACAAGCCAGGATGCCATTGGCCCTCTTGGCCACCTGAGCACACTGCTGGCTCATGTTCAGGTGGCTGTCAACCAACACCCCCAGGTCCTTTTCTGCCACGCAGCTCTCCAGCCACTCCTCCCCCAGCCTGTAGTGTTGCCTGGGGTTGTTGTGACTGAAGCGCAGGACCCGGCACTGAGCCTTGTTGAATCTCATACAGTTGGCCCTGGCCCAACGATCCAGCCTGTCCAGGTCCCTCTGTAGGGCCTTCCTGCCCTCCAGCAGATTGACACTTCCACCCAGGTTGGTGTCATCTGCAAACTTACTGAGGGTGCACTCAACCCCCTCATCCAGATCATCGATAAAGATATTGAACATGACCAGCCCCAATACTGAGCCCTGGGGAGCACCACTTGTGACTGGCTGCCAACTGGATTTGACTCCATTTACCAGCACTCTCTGGGCTCGGCCATCCAGCCGGTTTTTAACCCAGCGCAGAGTGCACTTATACAAGCCGTGAACAGCCAGCTTCTCCAGGAGAATGCTGTGGGAGACAGTGTCAAAGGCCTTACTAAAGTCCAAGTAGACAACATCCACAGCCTTCCCCTCATCCACTAAATAGGTGACCTTGTCATAGAAGGAGATCAGGTTGGTCAAGCAGGTTCTTCCCTTCATGAACCCATGCTGGCTGGGCCTTATCCCCTGGTCATCCCGCACGTGCCACATGATGGCACTCAAGATGATCCGTTCCATGACCTTCCCCGGCACCGAGGTCAGGCTGACAGGCCTGTAGTTCCCCAGATGCTTCTTCTGACCCTTCTTGTAGAGGGGCGTCACATTTTCGAACTTCCAGTCATCTGGGACCTCCCAGGTCGACCAGGATGCTGGTAAATGATGGAAAGTGGCTTGGCAAGCTCCTCTGCCAGCTCCCTCAGTATCCTGGGGTGGATGCCATCTGGCCCCATAGACTTGTGGGCATCTAGGTGGAGGAGCAGGTCGATAACTGTTTCCTCTTGGATTATTGGGGCTTCATTCTACTTCCCATCTCTGTCTCATAGCTCAGGGGGCTGAATATCCTGAGGATAACTAGTGTGACTATTAAAGACTGAGGCAAAGAAGGCATTAAGGACCTCAGCCTTCTCCTCATCCTTCATGGCAAAGTTACCTTCCGCATCCAACAAAGGAGGGAGATGCTCCCTGGCCCTCCTTTTGTCACTGATATACTTATAAAAACATTTTTTGTTGTCTTTAACGGTGGTGGCCAGTTTAAGTTCCAGCTGGGCCTTCGCCTTTCTAATCTTTTCCCTGCATAACCTCACAACATTCTTGTAGTCCTCCTGAGTCACCTACCCCTTCTTCCAAAGGCGGTAAGCTCTCCTTTTTTTCTTGAGTTCTAGCTAAAGTTCTCTGTTCAGCCAGGCCAGTCTTCTCCCCTGCCTGCTCGACTTACGGCACATCGGGACAGCCTGCTCCTGCGCCTTTAAGACTTCCTCCTTGAATAACGTCCAGCCTTCCTGGACTCCTTTGCCCTTCAGGACTGCCTCCCAAGGAACTCTCTCAACCAGACTCCTAAACAGGCCAAAGTCTGCCTTTCTAAAGTTCAGGGTAGCGGTCTTGCTGACCCCCCTCCTTACCTCTCCTAGAATTGAAAACTCTATCATTTCATGGTCGCTGAGCCCAGGACAGCCTCCGACCACCACATCGCCCACCAGGCCTTCTCTGTTCGTAAACAGCAGGTCCAGCGGGGCACCTCACCTGGCTGGCTCGCTTACCAGCTGTGTCAGGCAGTTATCATCTCCCACACACTCCAGGAACCTCCGAGACTTTTTCCTCTCTGCTGTGTTGTATTTCCAGCAGAGATCTGGTAAGTTGAAGTCTCCCACGAGAACAAGGGCTAGAGATTGTGAGACTTCTCCCAGCCACTTGTGGAATACTTCATCTGTTTCCTCATACTGGTTGGGTGGTCTATAACAGACTCCCACCAGGATATCTGCCTTATTAGCCTTCCCTCTGACCTTTACCCATAAGCACTCAACCTTGTCATTACCGTCATTGAGTTCTAGACAGTCAAAACACTCTCTAACGTACAAGGCTACCCCTCCACCTCTCCTTCCTTGCCTGTCCCTTCTAAAGAGCTTGTAGCCGTCCATTGCATCACTCCAGTTGTGTGAGTCATCCCACCATGTTTCCGTGATGGCGACCACATCATAGTTTTCCTGCCGCGCAATGGCTTCCAGCTCCTCCTGCTTATTGCCCATGCTGCGTGCATTGGTGTAAATGCACTTCAGCTGGGCTATAGATCTCTTCTCCAACACAGGCATGCCACCCCTAGGCTCATCCCTAGCAAGCCTGGTTTTGTCCCCTTCCCCCTTCGAATCTAGTTTAAAGCTCTCTCAATGGGCCTGCTTACTTCTGAGCCAGAATCCTTGTACCCCGTTGCGACAGGTGAACCCCATCTGTCTCCAGCAGGCCTGGTGCCATGTAAACTGCCCCATGATCAAAAAAAACAAAATTCCACCACTGGCACCAGCCTCTGAGCCACATGTTAATGAGATGGGTCTTCCTGTTCCTTTCCATATGCCTCCTGGCTACCGATGGGATGGAGGAAAACACTACCTGCGCTCCTGATCCTTCAAGCAATCGCCCCAGTTCTCTGAAGTCCCTTTTGATTGTCTTTGTACTTCTCTCAGCTACCTCATCACTGCCAACCTGAACAAGCACTAGCGGATAATAATCGGATGCTTTTACCAGCCTAGGAAGCTTCCTGGTAATGTCTCTCATCCTTGCCCCAGGGAGGCAACAGAATTCTCTATGGGATGGGTCTGGTTGGCATATCGGGCCCTCTGTTCCCCTCAGAAGGGAGTCGCCTACGACAGTTACCCCTTCTTTTTTTCTTACCAGTGGCTGTTGTAATGCATGGGGCTGACTGGTTCCCCCCAGTCAACCCCTTGGATGGATCCCTGTCTGTATCTTTATCCTCCTGGCCCTCGAGTTCCAGAGCCTCATACCTATTGTGTAAGGGCACCTGAGAGGGTGAGGTAAGCCGGGAGACGATTCGCCTGCTGCACCAAGCAGGGATCTGTTTTCATCCCCCTCCATCTCTTAGGTCCCCTCCTTCTGCTGGTGGCAAGAGGGTAGGGGAGCCTCTGCTTCTCTTGATGCTTCCATCTGGTGTGCTTGTCTCAGGTATGGTAGGGAGTGGCTCCACCGGTCTATCTCCCTCTCACACTCCCTGATACTCGTCAGTCTTGCTGCTTCTTCTTTCAGCTCTGCCACCATGCTGAGCAGATCCTCCACCTGCTTGCACCTCATGCAGGTGTTGTCTTGGCAGCCCTCCATCACCAGAGCAAGGCTCTGGCACTCCCTGCAGCCAGAGACCTGGGTGGCTGCATGTTTTAGTGGGAACTCCGTCTGTGTCGCCACATCGCTTCTGGTGATGGCTCTTGTCTAAGTGGAAACCATGGCTAAGTCTCTTTTGGGGGAGCGTAGACCACAAGGAGAGCTCGCCAGCTGCCTGCTCGCTCTGCCTGCTCGCTCTGCCTGAGCAAACTGCCGCGCCACGCCCTTTCTGATGTGCCACGCCCTGTTTGCCCATCCTGTTCACTGTGCTCCTGGTCACTCGCACTCCCTAGGGGCCCATTTAAATCTCCCGCGGTTGCCCCAGCAATGCCCAAGCCCTGTCTGCCTCGCTCTTGAGAGCAGCTGGTTTTTCTTTGGCCCCACCAGGCTCCTTATCGGGTTCCTCAGCACAGGAAACCCCCTTTTCCACCCCAATCTAGCACCCAGTTGCAGGACTTACAGTTGCTGCTGCCGCGTGCCTCGCTGACTGAGTCAAAAAAAAATAAAAGTCCATACACACACAAGCATGCAGAAGCTCTCCTGAGGCTTTGTATTCTTGACGGTTTCATCACATATCATATCTTACAGGTCATGGGGCCATAAGGGAAATGCACGTGCAGACTAAATTCAGTTGCCGCAAACTGGCAGATGTCTGAAGGAACCATAGTTTCAGGAGCTGACAGAGATACAATTCACAGGAGTTTAACAGGGCTTTGCAAGGTAAAATGCCCTTTCATCTTCTGCATGTTTCCCATAGTAAATTACCATTCTGGTTGCACTAGAGTCTTATAGGAGGTGAAATATCCAGCACCTCTGGGGCAGGGCTGGGTGCCTGGGAAACATTGATTCACCAAACATGCAGGCATGTGCTTCAGAGCCACCGACTTCAATAAGAACTGCCCACTTGTTCTCAGCTCTTACTCTGAGCCAATTACTCTGGAGCACATGCCTGCGTGCTCTGCAGAGATAAAACCAGAGGAGCTATCATGTTCCGAGGCTGGTTCGGGTACAAGCACACAGACCTCTTAAACTGGCTTAAAAATCCCACAAAACATAGATACACACAATTCACCACTTTTTGTCATGCCTTGGAAATCAAGGCATTGGGAAAAAAACCAGCTTCTCTATAACATTGGATAACGGATGAAAAGGTAAAATACATATGATACGACACAGTTTTATCTGAAATTATTCCTTAAGGAGCATTTGGCCTTTACTTAATGGTGCAACCACTTGTTATAATAAGATTTGGAAGTTTGTTTATTCATTCACTTACTTATTGGAAGGTATCATTATTTAATTTCTGAAGTGTTGCACTAGGGACATAGAGGATTGGGGACCATTTTCCTTTTTTCTAGATGCAATAAGAGGGCAGTTTATGTGTACATTTGGGGAAGGATACTTCAAAATGTAAAGTGTTTCATTAAACAGAAACTTACCTCAGCTGTTCATTTCATTTTTATACCTTACCGAAATAATTGATAGCTGTTCAAGGCAGCTGGTGTCTTATTTGAGGTTGTTAGCTGCAAATGAATGATCATACATGTCCATATATTGGGCAGAGTTTGTAAATCCTCCTCAAGCTGGCTCTCAGAATTGGAAAGATCTGCAGACTTTTATAACTCCCAACTCACTGCAGTGACTGAGTCCTTTGCAACCATTAATGAATCAAATAGCCACATCGCAATAACATTAGTGCCAGGAGAGAGGGTGTAATTAATTTCAAAAAATGTAGATGTTTATATAGAAGGTGGTCAGTTCAGGACTTCCTTACAGTCAATGGACAGAAAGAAACACATTTAGATCATGTAGATATATAAAATGGTGCAGAAGAATTGTGCTCTTTTTAAAATTAATTTATCTAAACTGATGCAAAAAAACCCCATGACAGCCACTTTGGAAGGAAAGGACCAGAGTTAATTTTTCAATGAAAACTCTTTGGGAGGAATACAAATAAATTATGTTTCCCTTAAGCCTCCTCTCCCTCCTACCCCTCCCCTATACACACACCAAAAAATCCTTTTTACTGTAAGGAAAGATTTCTTATCTTAAGGGAAGAATGTGATGAACATTTTGACCAGCTGTGTTGCTTATCACCTTGTTGATCAGTTTATATACTGATATAACTGGCACGAGCTCTGCTACTGTTTCAGGACTGTATGTTTCTTATCAGAAAATGTTTTAGGTTATGTTAAACTTTTTTCTGCATGTCATAAAAATCCACTGAATTTACTGGTAGTTGAACATGTTCCTAAAGGTGAACTTTTGGTTTCAGTGTTCCTCTGAATGTGAGTTTCTGCTACCTAGGTATGTAAAAGTGTTGATAGATTTTGTAAAAAATAATTTTAGCTGACCACCTAATTAAACATTAACTTTCTGAGTCCCCACAAGGGGGTTGAATACTTGTTGTTCAGATACTTTTTGGAGTACTAACTTTCGAGTTTGCAATTTGGTAATATTCTTTTAGCATAATGTGTGTGCAATTTTAATGATGTCCTCAGCGTTCATATATTGTACATTTAGAAGGCCTTTTTAAAACAGATACTGCTCTAAACACCAATTTATTATTACAGTACCTCAGAAGCTTTCTCAGAAATACAGAGCAATTTTAAAAAGGAATAATTTTTCATATTAATTCTTGTTTGACCATGTCCCTTCCAGCATAATTACTTTATTTTTTCATGTGACCTAACCTCAAACTCTCTTCAGAAAATATTACTTTTACAAAGTATGTATGCAATTTCTTTAAAATTTATTATTAAGATGTTTCTTTAATGAGAATCTGCGTGCAAAATTTATACTGCATGTTACTATCATTATATATCCAGTTGGACAAGTGCACAGAAATGGAAAATGGAATTTTTCTGTAAGCTGACAAAAAGCGTGTATGTTTCCAGGTGTAAAGTATTTAACTGTATTAATCTGCGGATGTATAATTGTATCGCCGAGCCAAACAGGCAGTCTTACAGTCATTGATAATTAATCTTGCAATTTAATTCTAAATCTCTGCATTTACTGTTCCATTTCCTCTATTACTGAATGTTATATTTCCTTTTTAGAACAGTCCTTGTGTAAGTAGTACTTTTCACATAAGTACTTTATTCTGGTTTATAAAGAATAACATGCAATAGTATAAAATACTAAGGACAGGATTTATCTCACCTACCTTTAGTTGCCTAAAAATTAGGTACTTGTTCTAAGCTAGATAGCTGAACTCTCTTTATGTTCAGTGGAGAGAAATGGGCACCCTCAGAGACTGATTTGTCCTGCCTGTGTCAGACATCTGGCTTAAGCTGGGACAAATCACTACTTGGAGTTGTCTGTTTTTCTCTGCTGACTGCAGAGAGACCCTAGGTGATTATTTTAGGCCATTCACCTTTCAGACAGCGAAGGTTAGTTGAGATGAATCATATCTCTAATTGTGGAAACCCAGATGGCGGGGGGGGGGAAAGAAGATGAAACAAGAGAAACACAACAACAACAGATAAAATATGTTTCTTGCATTTGTTCGAGAAAGAGCAGGAAGACACTGTATTTAAAACCAGTGCATAATGTTCTGTGCTAATCATGTAAAAGCCACAGCAAAGAAAACAGCATTCTTCATGTGTGTGGATGTGTGTAAAGGGACTAAGCAGTTTAACACATGCTTATGCTTCCAAAATATCTTTTAGATTGGACCCAAATTAAATTTAGTCAGGACCAAACACCTGTTTAAGGCTGTGATGACACTGCCATATGGTGGGTCAGTTACTGCACACATGCAGACATGATCAGGTTTATTTGGTCAGTTCAAGTACTAATAACCCAGACACTTATCCAGGACCCAAAGCATGGTTTTGGTGCATGAGATACATAAGATTCACAGCTATGCTTCCCTGAGGTAGCTAGCCTACAGGTATCTTGGGCTACCTGCCCATGCTGTAGTAACGTCTTGCTTTGTGGAAATGCCTGAGGGCTGCCTCATACTGCCACAAATCTCGGCAACGTGGGGTGCAAAAAACTCACTTCCCACTCCTCCAACCTCACCTCTACCTCCATCCCAATGTACCACTCTACCAATGCTTGCAGTGTGGTACTCAGTGTAATCTCACATGCATGTTCATAAAACCTGAAAAGGAAGAATAAGTACATCGCAATTTACAGGCTTCAGGGTTTCTTTTGTACTATTTTGGGTCTTTTACCAAGCACAAAGGAACCAGAATGGATGTCAGACTCCCACCCTGGATGGCTATGTCAGGCACTGTAGCATGATATGAAAAAAAAAAGATCAAAGCACTTGGCCTTTACAGAAAAAGACTGGTTTCAGCAATGTTTTTAAGAAAAATAAGATAATTAAAAAGCTTGTTCCTCTTGGACCATAATTAAATGCAAGCACAAATATAAAACTACTTAAAAATAGGGAAAATTATTTAAAAGTAGTTTATTCAGGATTTGGAAGTAATTTGCATTTCACAGACTGAAAAAAAGCCCCAAAGAAAACCCTAATCTGGGGTATATTTTTATTGGTATTTTTATTAACCTCTGAAACAGTTGTATTTCAAAGAGAAATTAAGCTGTAGTGAAATATATTTACAATAGTGTAATTTCATTTTTTTGCTTTGAAAATACAGATATTGAAACAATCAAACAATTATTGTTTATGATATCAGCAACACTGATTATTTTTTATGTGAAGAAATAAAAACATTTAAAAGCAGATTTTTGACATAAGTATTCCACCTGTAAAATGCCTAGTCATTTGTAACTGTTATGAATGGAACCAAATGACTGTGCATAGCACTTGAGAATCTGTGGTAGGTTCATCTGAATTCACATTGGCTGCTGTGTGTGACTGTGATACTGCAATGATGTGTATTGCCAGCATTTTACCTGTACTTTGTGTTAATTTTAATAGTAAGCATCAATTCATTTAAAATCAAGGGAAAAGTTGCCATTCACTCGTTCTGTCTTCAGTCTTTCAAGTGGATACTCACCTGTCAGACTTCTCAATTTAGGGTTCCCTTTCTTTCACCAGAGGGTGGAAATCCTTGTTGCTCTTCCTAGTTTGCTAAGGACCAGACAATTTGGGCATCATTCATAAGGCTAAATGTAAACATTTCCATCTGAGCTAGTCATCTATTCTCCCTTGTAATCAACGGACAGAGAGGAAACTCTTTGGTCACAGTCCATCTCGTCCTGAAGTAACTGTCTAAAATTTCTCAGATGAACCACACCCTAAAATTGCCTATTTCTCTACTTGATTCTAAAAGACTCTAGGGCAATCAGTTCAGTGTTTGTTTACCAGTTTCAAATAACTATAATTACACTCAGTGAGTCCTGCCTCTTCTGTTGTCTCAGCCACTGCACTCCAAGATGACTAGTTTCTTTTCCCAGCCTAGGTTGAGCTGTGCCCATCATCAGAAGTGATTGAAAGTCGATCTGCTCTTGTTCATGTTTAACACCGCATCAATAAAAGGGCTCAGGTGTGGCTTATGGTTTGAGAAAACCTAATTATTTCAACAGGTTGGCTTGGACTCAGTTCGACTCCATAGCCCTACACCTAAAAGGCTAAGAATTAAAAATAAACCACTGCTGGGGATAGTTACTGGTAAATCTGCTCCCTGATGAGACATTATCTTTATCTATACTGTCTAGTAGGGCTGTATGAAAGAAATGCAACTGTATAAGCAAAACAGCTGGTGCTAAGCACTTGATGGCCACTCTATAGACACTTCAAGAGTATTTGCTTGGGACTAGCCGTAGTCTGAACCCACAGACTGCAGTCCCATTAGCAGATCTAATGCATCGGAAGAACTCCTGGAATATATTTTCTGGTTTAATTTAATCTAAAAGGAATATAGTTTGCACACTCCAAGACTGCCACGTAATGCAAACCAAGGCATGGTAAATGAAGGCAATTGGGAAATTTGCTTTAGAAGCGCACTTCTGGTCCAAAGTAAAACACTGATGTAGATGCATCCACTAATAAGTGTAGTTAGGGCTTATTACTATACAAGCTGTGTGCAGTTACCTGCAGTCAAGAAGACATATTTTACAGATGTAATTTAACAATGTAAAGGCCATAACCTTAATGGTGAAATGTTTTCTTATTCATTTCTCTGTCCATAGTAAAAAGTGCATTTATGTAATCTGGACTGTTTGTCTCTTGAAGTTATGTTATTGGATTGTCAGGAAACATCCATTTTGTTAAGAAATCTGATTACATGTTTGAGTTATTGACCTTTTTTATTTTTTTTTGGAACAATTTTTTTGTTTGTTTTAAAGAAGATGCTCATTAAGATCTTTGTCTACAAAACAAGTATGTTTTTATATGCCATAGAGCAACCAAATTCTAATTGCTGGCTTCATTATACAGAAAAGTAGAAGTGTAACAATCAAGAGCCTTATTACACATACATAATTGAGTTTCATTGCAACTTATGAAAACATAAACTGTCTTAAACAGAAAATGATGCATCATCAAATCAACACTTTTATAATACAAAAGTAATTGTGTTTAAAGACACCAAACATACAAGAGAAAAACCATGACAAAACAGAACTCTTAGCAATTCTCAGATCTTCAAGAGTTCTTTTTGCTTTGCTTTTTAAATTAATATGACACAAAATGAAGGTCAGTGTAACTAACACCAATTAAACATACTTCAGTTGCTTTAGGACAAAGCCATTTGAACAAGGTCTTATTTGATACAGAAGATGGGATTCATTCAGAAGCCTGCAAGGTAGACATCTGCAGCTGAGTTTATTGTCTAACCTTATTGTTCACCTTAGAAGCTGGAGATAAGCTTTTACTGAATGTGTTTCATTTCATTCTAACCCAACTTTCAAAAAAAACCCAAAAAAACCCAAATAAACCATTGACTAAAATGCCTACTTCTTTCTATGCAGTCAAATGTAGATATCTGCATTGTATAAGTCTCAAGCTAGACGAGATCAATCCAAGTTTTATGAGTCTTCAACATGGATTATTAACAGTGTTTGAACTGGGACCTTCAGTCCAAATCACAGGTGAAATTGTATTGCTGGACTCTCTTAGTAAAAAGAGGCATTGTGTGTATTGTGAGCCATTGTCAACTCATCTTCTAATATTCAATATCTTCTGCTTTGGAGACTCATTGAGAGTCAATTAGTTTGTCAGCTGAGATGGTAGCCTTCAAACACACCTTTTTCACTTCAAGTCTTGATTGTAGGACATCATAGTCTCTCATCATTTATCATTATATCCTGTGGCAGGCCTTGTTAACACAGAGATGTCACTTGAGTCCAAGCTTGCTGTTTGAGTTTGGACACATTTGGGGTTTCCCTTCTGGAACTCCTGAGCGAAGCAGGTAGGAAATCTTTTGCAAGATTGTTTTTCTTCTTGTCGGCGTGTTTCTTCACTATAGCAATGTGATTTATGTGGGGATGAGCCTTCATGTATGAGATAGCCCCAGCTAATTTAGAAGGGAACAGTGAAACACCCCAGGAAAATGTACGTCTTCCTATAGACCAGTCCATTACTGGGGGAGCCGGATACCCAAGTTTCACTGGGTTAAGTATTTTCTCCACATTAAGCATATATAGGTATATATGTATTTAATATATCATCTTCCATTTCCCACTGTCCCACATCTTACATTTTGGATTAAGCTAATCTCATTCTCAAATTTTAAATTACCTGCTAGAGAAACACTTTAAAAATCAATATTTAGTATTTAGATTTCACCAGTTGCTCTGAGTTTAGTTATTATTACTTGTGATATTTACTACTAATACAAATAGTATTTTAGGGTACTAACCTTGTTTGAGATGTCACTGTGTTTTGAATAAACACATGGAAGGAGTCAACCCTCTAAAAGAAGATACTAAACTCTGAGGAGGATATCATAAATTGGGATGAATGGACTTAGGCAACAGTTCATAATACACCCATAGCAGGGAACAGATTTCCTGGTTCTGAGTTCAGAGCCTTATCCGAGAGACCACAATTCTAATTCAATATCTCATCTCAATTAATCTAATCATTGGGTAGTAAGTTCCGTATTACACCTTTTCCTGATCCTTAGCAATAAGTAATTAGTTCAGTATAAGCACCTGACATTTTCTCCCGAACATTAAGAGAAAACAGTGCAGCTATTGATTCCAGTCAGTAGCACCTTGACTGTCTTCTCCCACAAATAAATGGTTAGAGCAGGAAATAACATAAAGCTTTTTCTTTTTCCTTGGGACTCACAGTGTCTCCTTTGCCTTATCCATCAACTCTTTTGCTAGTATTTGTAATGTGCCCTAATGTGACATCTTTGCTTGGTTCCACATGTTTTATACATCAGTTCCTCTAACATTCAAGCAGACTTTATAAACATCTATTCAGAGTGTGACATATGTGCACTATTAATTGTATATATTATATATAGTATATGAAGCGAGAGGGAGAAAGAGAGAATCTGATTACTCTAGGGCATCGTCTCCTTTCAACCAATAATAATTTAACATCTCTATTAACTACCTTTTGATGTTCTCTGTAGACAGTACATATTGTTTTATATACAGGATGCATAATAAATTCCTATGAGATTATGCTGCAATTGAGTAGAAAGTCTATAATGCATAAGTGATGGAGCTGCAAAGCAGCTAGGAAGGATTTTCCTTTCAAAATAAGGTCACACATTTATATCTCATAGGGCAACATGATGAGTGGATGAGTGCTGAGGAGCAAGAGGCACCGAGTTGCACTTTCTGGTGTGCTAAGCCTTTCTGCATATTCACTGCTGCTGGAAAATGAGGCGATACACAATAAGAAGAAGACAAGGAAGAAAAACCTCCAACCAAGGATTTGGGGTGACTTTCTTCAGAGCAGAGAAAACAGAGGATGGGATTAATCTCACCTATCATTTGCTAAATGAGGCATCTCTTCTCAAGTAGGCTAGCACTTTTAGTCACCTTTATTAGGTGGGATTGTTGAACCCTGAGAGGTGCCCACTTGCACTACAGGTGCTCTCCCCCTTGATGCTGGAGGGAGCCTACAGAACTAGCACAGACTAGGTGCCTATCTCTTGTAGCTAGTAGGTTGGCAGTGGGGCATCCAGCTCACTGTCTGGAAGATATTCTACATCCCAGCTGTATCTCCAGTCCTTTGAGACTTCAGAATACATTTTAACTTATTGTGGCAAAGAGACTCTATGTCACAACAGGTAGCATATCTGCCTGAGAAGAAAGGGAGACATATTCCAGTCTGTGTTGGCATATGACAGATCAGGGACTTGAGACTGATTTTTATCAACTCCAGAAAGGTGATGCATTGAACCATCTATACAAGGAGCTTTCACTCACTGTTGCAGATCCCATCCTGGACCAGCCTGAAGTTTTGTTGAAGTGATATGTTTCCATAGTAAGTTCTGGTTTGAACAAATCAGTGTTTTCCATTTCAGAGAAATTTACTGAGAGAAATGTCAACTGTCTCAACTGGCTAGTTCTGCCCTGAAGATCTTTGCTTACCTTCTATCAGTTTGAAAACAATATCTTGTTTAACCATTTGCATTGCTTAAATTTGCAAATATGGTCACAAAATATTGTGTTTTCTTAGAGTAGCTGCATATTAGAAAACATATATTCTGATATTCTTAGCTATAAATATAATAACAAAAGTTATTTAACTTTATTCATAGAGTCCTTAAAGTTGTCAGTTAGAAGTAAGGCTCAGAGAACTGTCAATTTTAAAAAGTTGTTTTCTGGACATATCAGTTTATCATAACTAAAGTTGTCCATAAAAGAGGGTTCATTCCAAACATAGAAGCCTCTCAGCTTGAAAACCAAAATGGAGAAAAACGTATAACTGTCAAAACATTATATGTTGCTTTTCAAACCAAACAAATAAACAACCAAAAAAACCCCCAAAACAAAACAATAATTCCAAATTGGGGGAGCTGATTTAAGTGGTTTGCCTTTCAGGATGTAAGTTAATGTATTAGAATGTATCTTAAAAATTAATTGAAAAAGAATTGGAACTGAAAGGACAAAGATTCAGGTTTTTTTTTTGAGCATCAATTTTTAAAAATCCCATTTTCCTTACCTGGGATAAGATTGCCTTTTCATATATTCACAGTCATCACAGATTAAAAATAAAATCTGGCTTGGTTTCAGCTAGAATCATTGTCACATCCTGTATGCTATGGCATTTGTACATAATGTCTATGTGTTTGCCAAAGAAACCACATATGAGTCTGTGCCTGTTTGTGTCCACAGTTAGGTATACAAATGTATAACATACATATACACTCACGTGTCCTTGAGAGAGGGAAAGAGACTATGTAGGGATTCATATGTGTGTAGGGACTCTAAAACCAATCTAATTTTCTCTTATTCACAGAAACCTGTAAAGATTTGAATGCATGAGTGAAGCCTCTTTTTCAAATATCCCTGGTCTGTAAAACTGACCAAGAGATTTCACATGCACATGATTTCTTGAGAAATGTAGCATGTTCTCATGGGAGACTTCAACTTACCAGATATCTGCTGGAAATACAACACAGCAGAGAGGAAACAGTCTCGGAGGTTCCTGGAGTGTGTGGGAGATAACTTCCTGACACAGCTGGTAAGCGAGCCAACCAGGGGAGGTGCCCCGCTGGACCTGCTGTTTATGAACAGAGAGGGCCTGGTGGACAATGTGGTGGTCAGAGGCTGTCTTGGGCTCAGTGACCATGAAATGACAGAGTTTTCAATTCTTGGTGAAGTAAGGAAAGGGGTCAGCAAGACCGCTACCCTGAACTTTAGAAGGGCAGACTTTGGCCTGTTTAGGAGTCTGGTTGAGAGAGTCCCTTGGGAAGCAGTCCTGAAGGGCAAGGGAGTCCAGGAAGGCTGGACGTTATTCAAGAAGGAAATCTTAAAGGCGCAGGAGCAGACCGTCCCCATGTGCCACAAGTCGAGCAGGCGGGGGGGAAGACCGTCCTGGCTGAACAGAGAGCTTTGGCTGGAACTCAGGAAAAAAAGAGAGTTTACGACCTTTGGAAGAAGGGGCAGGTGATTCAGGAGGACTACAAGGATGTTGTGAGGATATGCAGGGAGAAGATCAGAAAGGCGAAGGCCCAGCTAGAACTTAAACTGGCCACTGCAGTTAAGGATAACAAAAAATGTTTTTACAAATATATCAGCAACAAAAGAAGGGCCAAGGAGAATCTCCATCCTTTGTTGGATGCGGAAGGTAACTTTGCCATGAAGGATGAGAAGGCTGAGGTACTTAATGCCTCCTTTGCCTCAGTCTTTAATAGTCAGACTGGTCATCCTCGGGGTTTTCAGGCCCCTGAGCTGGGAGATGGAGATAGGATGCAGAATGAAGCCCCAATAATCAAAGAGGCAACAGTTAGTGACCTGCTCCTCCACCTGGATGCCCACAAGTCCATGGGGCCAGACGGGATCCACCCAAGGATAATGAGGGAGCTGGCAGAGGAGCTTGCCAAGCCACTCTCCATCATTTACCAGCAGTCCTGGTCAACTGGGGAGGTCCCAACTGACTGGAAACTAGCAAACGTGACCCCCCTCTACAAGAAGGGTCGGAAGGAGGATCTGGGGAACTACAGGCCTGTCAGCCTGACCTCGGTGCTGGGGAAGGTCATGGAACAGATCATCTTGAGTGCCATTACGCGGCACGTGCGGGACAACCGAGGGATCAGGCTCAGCCAGCATGGGTTTATGAAAGGGAGGTCCTGCTTCACTAACCTGGTCTCCCTCTATGACAAGGTGACCCGCTTAGTGGATGAGGGGAAGGCTGTGGATGTTGTCTTCTTGGACTTTAGTAAGGCCTTTGACACTGTCTCCCACACCATTCTCCTGGAGAAGCTGGCTGCTCACGGCTTGGATAAGTGCACTCTCCGCTGGGTTAAAAACTGGCTGGACGGCCGAGCCCAGAGAGTGGTGGTGAATGGAGTCAAATCCAGTTGGCGGCCAGGCACAAGTGGTGTTCCCCAGGGCTCAGTATTGGGGCCAGAACTGTTCAATATCTTCATTGATGATCTGGATGAGGGGATCGAGTGCACCCTCAGTAAGTTTGCAGATGACACCAAGTTGGGTGGAAGTGTCGATCTGCTGGAGGGTAGGAAGGCCCTACAGAGGGACCTGGACAGGCTGGATCAATGGGCCGGGGCCAACTGTATGAGATTCAACAAGGCTAAGTGCTGGGTCCTGCACTTGGGTCACAACAACCCCATGCAACGCTACAGGCTTGGGGAGGAGTGGCTGGAGAGCTGCCTGGCGGAAAAGGACCTGGGGGTGTTGGTTGACAGCCGCCTGGACATGAGCCAGCAGTGTGCTCAGGTGGCCAAGAGGGCCAATGGCATCCTGGCTTGTATCAGGAATAGTGTGGCCAGCAGGACCAGGGAGGTGATAGTGCCCCTGTACTCGGCACTGGTGAGGCTGCACCTCGAGTACTGTGTTCAGTTTTGGGCCCCTCACTACAAGAAGGACATTGAGGTGCTGGAGCGTGTCCAGAGAAGGGCAACGAAGTTGGTGAAGGGTCTAGAGAACAAGTCTTACGAGGAGCGGCTGAGGGAGCTGGGGTTGTTTAGCCTGGAGAAGAGGAGGCTGAGGGGAGACCTTATCACTCTCTACAACTACCTGAAAGGAGGTTGTAGCGAGGTGGGGGTCAGTCTCTTCTCCCTAGTAACGAGTGATAGGACGAGAGGAAATGGCCTCAAGCTGCGCCAGGGGAGGTTTAGATTAGATATTAGGAAAAACAACTTCACCGAGCGGGTGGTCAGGCACTGGAACAGGCTGCCCAGGGAAGTGGCTGAGTCTCCATCCCTGGAGGTATTTAAAAGGCGGGTAGACGTGGTGCTCGAGGACATGGTTTAGTGGTGGACTTGGCAGTGATAGGTTAACGGTTGGACTCGATGATCGTAAGGGTCTTTTCCAACCTTAACGATTCTATGATTCTCTGATTCTGTGTTTCTGTTTCCTCCCAGATCTGCCTCACACAAATTAGAGCTGGAGAAAGAATAGAGTTTGTCTAAATAACAGGCAAATATAAAGTATCTAAACACAAGAAAAAAGTCCTGAAGCACAACATTGACTGAGAATTTCCTATCTCCCCGTGTCCCTCTTATCTAAATTGGGGGAGAGGGGGCTCTTAAAGTGAGCAGAGAAACACACAAAGTCTTTTCATTTCTGATTTAAGTTTTAGCTGGACACATACTAGAGTTTCATATAGTTTAAAAAAAGAAACCTCAATGTGAGGCAGCTTAAAAACCAAAGAGTATATCAGCAAACCTGTTTCTTTGTAGGATGAGTACTTTCTCCCAAGAAGGATGGAAAACTTATTTTCAGTTCTTCAATTGTTTCTGGCTTCTTGGGTTTCAACAAACTCTACGTAGTTGTATCAGGATCCTAA
Source organism: Nipponia nippon (assembly GCF_047370975.1). NCBI lineage: Eukaryota > Metazoa > Chordata > Aves > Pelecaniformes > Threskiornithidae > Nipponia > Nipponia nippon. The sequence continues at coordinate 1,745,468 of NW_028262346.1, forward strand.
GGAAAGTGTCTTTCTGTTTCATCTTAGGTCTGGCTGTGTCTATGTACTCTGTTCATCTCCAGAGCCCACCTGTCTCAAGGCTTCCTATAAATAGTTTTCTGCCAAGGCTAGCCTGTCCTCTAGAAGATTCTCCAGATGAATATAATCAATTAGATTTCAGGAATAAATTATTTACCCTCTATGTACCACGATAATAGCTGAAACTATGCAAATAGGAGCTTCACTCCCTATTGTGTAGTCCTCTTTTAAAAGAATTTGAGCCACAGGACACTGCAAACTGACAATACAGAGTTGTCTTTGCCACTCAATAGGTTTTAGGTTTCTCACTGAGAAGTCAACAAACAACAAACAAATGACACCAGTGAGAAAAATAGTTTCCAGGAAGTGTAAACAACACTAAAGAAAAATACCTTAAAAAAATGAAAGGGAAAAGCTATTAAAAACCAATGGGAAAAAAATAAGTATAAATCTCTAGATTATTAAAACTTCAACTTTTCATTCAAAAAATTATTACCTTATATTTTTTAAACAGCTCTAATGCTCATGTGTCTAGTTCCCTACTAATTTTGCCTAGTCAACTATACTAAGCATGACTACATTGTGAGCAATAACATTTAAAAATGTAAAACCAGTGTAATACAAAAGGCAGCTGGCTCAGTAGTACAAGATTAATGCAAGCATAGCCCCTTGTTTCTTGTTGCCTCATATTACGCATTCAGTTCATCACCTTGCTGATTCAGATGCTTTTTAACTCTGTCTATATGTGAACATGTGTGTGTGTCTGCACACATGCATGAGAATGCATGCATGTGTTACACGTGTATGTGATGTGATGTGACTACAGTTTGGAGTCTTTGAGATCAGAGTGGCACAGAATAGAAAAAGCATAAAAGACAAAGACATTGCTCTGGCACAAAGGAAAGCTCTGGCTTTACAATGCATCAAGACTGAGTCACCGGCCCTTGAATATCCCCCTCACCTCCGCCTCTCCAAAATCCTCCTGCAGGTAAGGACATTGCTCTAGAGTGGTATTCACCTGGTAAAAAAGCTTACATTTATGAAGAGTGACTGGCTGGGAGGAAGGTAAGGAAATGTGATATTTCACATAAACGTGCAGTGCAGAAATCATGCAGAGTGACTGTCAAGGGTTAACATTCAGTGAATAAGGCCAACTTGAAATGGAAGACAAAGTCACTAAATTATTTTTGCACTGTACTGAATATCCAGAGACTGGCCTCATCATGGCCTCAGATCTCCAGTTACATCTCACAGCTACGCTTATGTCACCATTGCTTGCCTTTAGCTTTTTAAAGCTCTATATTTTAAAGGCTCAGACAACAAAACCCACTGTGAGGAAATACTGGCAAACTATTAATGCATAAACAAGGATAGGCTCTGAGTAATATTTTAAAGAACACAATTTTTCCTCTTTGTATTCTCTTCATTGCTGCTTCTTGTGAGATGCATATAGGTTTTCTGTAGATTTTGCACTTAAATAATCTACCTTTTTTTTCTTGTCTATACCCTAAAACTTCTGACTTTGAGCAAATTTCATTCCTACTTGTCATGCTTCCACTTCCCCATCTTTTAAAGGAATGAATGATGTCAGAGTCATTTGCAAAAGAAGTTTGATAAATGCTGGAAGACTCAAGTGCATGTGTTGCTAAAATACAGCTTGGGGGTTCTCCTAGCTATCACATATTCCTTTACAGGAGTTGCTGAGTAGTAATCATGAAGTCACGCTTCACATCATGAGTGTGGTTGTTACAATTATTTGGAGAAAAAGAAGAACATGAACAATTCCCTGAACTGGCTGCCTGTGCTGGCTTGGCTCTGCTTTTTCACTGCCTGCTTTTTTCTTTTGTTCCTCTTCTGGTTCAGTTCCTCCATCTTCTACACCTCAGAATACCTTCTATTCTTTCTGAGGAAGAAAATCTCCCCCTTTTTCATGGCCATAGCTTACTGCTTTCTATGGTTTTTTTTCTTTTCTTTCTTTTGAGTAGTTACAGCTAAATGTACCTCACTTCAGCTTCTCTTACACCTCTTCTTATAAACATGTCATTCTTCTGCTAGTACTTGGATGCTGCCTACTCTTTACCACTTCTGCTATCATGTTGTGACTCTTCTATCCCTGATACCCTCTCAGGTCTTAGCTTCTACAGCCATCGCCCTTGCTTTCTGCCTCCAGGACTATTTTTGCAACACCTGCTTCAATTGATGGTCTCTCTTCTACTGCTGCTATTTTCTCTTCTATTTCAGAATGAGAAGTGAATCTCACCTGAGCCCTGAAGGTTTCTCCTGCACACCTGGGGATGCTGTTTAGTCACTGACATTTTCCCTGTTAAGAGTTGTCACTGTGATTGCTTGTACATGGCACCTATTCAGCATGAGAAAACATGCCCTAGCAAGTGACATTTGCCTTTGACCTCTTGTGACTCCTCTGCCTACTATGTGCCAATTGCACCTTCCTCAAGAGAACTCAGAGTTTTCATGCTGCCTCTCTTTTACATTTAGCTGATTACAGTGGTCAGGCTTTCCTCATTGAATAAGAGATGCGAAGGGGCATTGCTTTGGAAGAGCTCGGACCAACCAGGTATCACTTGAGCTCTTTGGAACTGGATGGGGTGAGAACCTTATGTGTTGAGCTGGAACATTGCAATGATTTATCCTGAAGGGAGGTCACAAGGCAGCAAAATATTCTTCAAAATTATAATATAATGTGAGGAATCAGGAATTGTTTACTAAAGGGGTTCTGTAAAATGACTGGGAATTGACTTTATGGCCTGAGAATATCCCCTCTTTTCATGTGTGAAATACAAAGAATGGGCTCATGGCCATGTTTTGCTTATAGATGATAGCTATCATGTTAAGCTAGCTCAGTCCTTCTCAACCTGTGATCCATGAAGTATTAGAAGTCAAGACATAATCTGGGGAATGATTGCAGGAAATCATCATAGCTTCTCATTTACTTTGCCTATTTAGAAGGTCAAATCTCCAAGTCGGATATCTTCATTCTGTATCTGCATGACAACTTGCTTGAAGGATATGGAACTTCCTACTAAGACACGTCAGATTCATCTACCTTGATAAATTTATGTCTGAGAGATCCCTGATAGAGCTGGGACCAAACTGGTCAGTCTATAAAGCACAGTGTGATTAGCTTGGGTGACACACTGGATGGATATGTGTAGACAGTTTCCATTTTGGCATTTACTTAGTCTGAGCTAATCTCTCCAGAACATCTGAAACATTGCTCAAATACCAAGAGTGGAGTAATAGATGATGATTGATAGTTTTCACTTTGCTTGTATAGTGCATCCAGCTCCCTTCATTCACTGCCCATTTAGGTAAGCTTCTTTTTACATTTTAACAATTCAGCAGAGACTAAAGTTGAGCTCACACCATTACCAAGCTTGCAACAAAAAATGTCTTTGTTCTGAATTGTCAGAGGTTCTTTTCTATCTCCTATTGCTTCCTCACAATATCAGAGATGAGTCCAAATCTGTTAGCCTTGTTTTATTTTGAAGTCAAGATGCCTAAGGAATTCTAGAAAAACCAAGTTTAAAGGAATGAGAAAAGCTATAGCAAACTTGTATGGAGACCATAAAGGGAACAGTATAGACACTTGGACTGTGACAGTATAGGCATTCATGATCTTATGGGAATAGTAAGAGAGAAAGGGAAATGTTTTAATTCTTCAGATTAGGATATCCAAGATAGCACCCATATCCCAGGCTAGAAGAGTAAGAGGCAGAATTGCACATGTTTGTGCAGAGCAAAGAAGCCTGGGGAAAAAGAAAAAAAGCACAAAAGCCCACAACACTGATCATGGGCAAATTTGTAATTATTCTGACACTGTTAGTGATTACTGCCATGCAGTCTTTTGGAATAGCTGCATCCCTTAACAGGAAGTAGCATACTAGCTAGCACTGTTAACATAAGCCCTTCTAACATGTGCTTTTCCAGAAATGTTTGAATAAACAAATAAATAGTATAATAGTTGGAACTGCTTTATTCAGTCTTAATATGCATCTCAGATACACATATGATCTTGACAGGCCTGAGGAAATGCACAAAAGCTGCCCCTTTTTTTTTTCTTGAGGCTGGCATTTCAACTATATATATCTATGCCAGCCCAGTGGCTAACAGATCACTTGAAGAAAATACCTCATTCCTTCCTAAATCCTGCTTTTCACCCACACCTCTCCAAATGCACAAGCATGTCTGGCTGACCATCCTTTAGTAGAGCAATCTGAAAATGATGGAAATCCTTCTCCTAATATTGCCATTGGTATGAGGCAAATATAGTCAAGCTACAAAGTATTGAGAAAAGCAGTTAGCAGAACAAAAAACATAACAGATAAACACCATCTTCTGCAGAAAGTCTAGTTTAAATCAAAATAGTGCAGCCACAGTTCAGTAACCTTTCCCTTAAACACTTGGCTCTACACACAGATGTAGGATACTGGTTTTCTGGATATGAGTCTGGATGAACAGAACAGTTGTTGGGTTTCCCTACAGAGCAATTCATTTCACTTCTTCTTGCCTCCTCATGTCTCTGAAGAAATGGGGAGAACTTTATACAAATAATTTTTGCAGGTTTTTTTGAATCATAGCCCCTGATACAACTGAGTTCAGGATTCAGAAGAGGTCTCTGGTTTGTACAAGACTACAAAGGGCAGCAATGATGCAAGGAATCTAACCGAAACATATTGTTTGAAAGCGTCTATTTTTGTTACTACCAATCACAAGAAGCAAATTTGCTTTGTTTTTTGCTGGGGAGCTGCTTTGCATTTAAAATATTATCTGGATTAACAGACGCCCTCTGCCACACACACACACACCCATGCTTTCATGGCAGCTTTGCTCCCAGGTTTCCCCTTTAATGGCTTACTTGCAGCAAAGCTTCTGAGTGACCTGTGAACCATACAGAAAGTCTCTGAAGCCCTGGGGTAAAAGGGTTAACTACAGATGACAAAGTGCAACCGTCACTCCTATAACTAACTCTTCATGCCATTTTTTTCTAATAGGTTTTTGCACTTTCAAATTGTTCCATTCTCAACCTGAAAGAAACAGCAACTGATCCTGGGGCAAGAGCAAGTAAAAAATAAATGACAACTTGATTTAGCTGGGATGGCCTGTCACAAACAGACTGGTGATTTGTTGCTTTCTGCATTTTAGTATACTGTAGCCCAGCCAGGTACAGTCATTTGTATGGGAATGGGCAGGCAGCATTTGCTTCCATTCTGAGGAGGCTCTTCAGAAAGGTTTCCAAGTCTGCAGTCTGTATTTATAACACCCACTGCACTGGTGTAAGTTCTGGCTTTTCCACCTGGTGGGACCTCTGTGCCACAGGTTTTGAGACATGAAGCCTTCTGTGCTATTCCTTCCGTGTTGGGTACTGGGGCATAGCACTGCACTCCCTTGTGGCCCCATCTCCACCTCCTTACTAGCACCTCTTAGTAAAAGGGTTTGTTCATGACCCCATGAGCATTCAGCTTTCTTCTGCTCCACTCTTCCACCCCATGCAGCCCCATGTTGTCTAGTCTGCACCTTTAGACCAAACCACAGAACCATGGAAACAATAGGAGTGGATTGAACCAGTATCCAGCTTGGCCAGTATGTTGTCTCTGAGAGTTACTAAAAGCAAACGCATAGGGAAGAACACAGTAATAGGACAACTATATTTGTTACTCTATCAAATACTCTCCCAGCATATAGCAAAACTTGTTCAAAAGCCTCCTAGTCTCCAACATTTTGAAGGAATTCCTCATCCACAGATATGGCCTTTAGTTGATAGCTTTTAATTAATTTTTTCTATAATTAGCCTAATGAGTCTTTCAATCTGTGGCATCCTTTTGCCTTTGTACCATCTTTCAGTGAGAAGTACCACAGCTTCATTACATGCTATTGAAAGGACACAACCTGTTAACATGCCCATGTATTGCCACCTATCTGTCACTCATCACTCTAATTTGGTGTTTGCTCTCCCTTTCTTTAGCAGTCCTGAATGGAGGTGAAAAACAAGAACCCTTGCAATTTCTATAAATGTCTAAGTACACAAGCTTTACATTTAAAATATTTGTCTTTGTCATCCCAAGGCATATCATCATTCACCATCTCAAAATTTATTATCTAGCTGTCTCATTTTCCTATTTATTTGTCTCAATGGTCTCTGGTTGCACTGATTTCCATATTCATGACAGAGGCCCAGACTCAAGATATGTAGCTTTCTGTTTCAGCAGAATCAAGGAAAAACGAAGTTTCCAGGTGGAAAACTTCTGAGTTTCTAATTGCAACTAAAATGGACTGAACCACATTATTAGGAGAGACAAACCACATTTAGCTTTTTGACTGACCTTTATGAATTCCATTAATCTTTAATATGAAGGATGATTTTAATATGAATCTCTGAAGTTTTTCCATGTTTACATCTAAGTGAAAGACATAAGTGAGAATGTTACATGCTCCTTTAACGTTGAATCACTCACATTTAGAAAAGACCTAACAGTTCACGGACACTCCTCAAGGTTGATTCATCACCTGTGGTAACCAGGCTTTTAAATTAGGTGCCTTAACTGTCTAAAGTTAACCATGATCAAACCAGGCTTACATCATTAACTGTACTAGAGACCTCCCAGATGCAATTTCTTCACTTTGTTGTTGAGTGCAAAAATGCCCCCAAGCCCAAGCTTCTTGCTTTGATTGTTTTCCATAGATATTTACAAATAAATAGAAGAAGTGCGATAGATGAGCATGGCTAGACATGAGGGCTTGTAGTATATGTAAATGTTATGTAATTTTCTTAAATTGCAATGTCTGCATCAGGGACGGGCTTTGACTCCACTTTGCTACAATTTCTGGCGCAATGCAGCCTTAACCCATGACTATAGTTTTTAGTCATTACCATGCTACAAATAATAATTTGTAGTAGTAGTAAACAATATATTTAAAGGCAGGAGACAAATATAACCAATAGCAGAATTGTGCAACACCAAAATGGCATTAGGAACCAGTCATCTGAAAAATAAATGTTTGAAGAGATCATCTTATGATGCTCTGACTTTACTGATTAGAAATTCTATAGGCCAGAAACATAATTTTCTTCAAGCCACCAATAATAATTAGTGATATAGAAGTCTAATTATTTGTTGCTCTTTCCTTCAGAAATTCCATTTCAATCATTCAGAAAGTCTTTGTTTATTTATTGCTAACTAGCGTAAAACCCCAAATTTATACCATGAAATTAAAAAGTGGTATTGGTAGGAGCTGCCTTCATGCTGCAACTCATATCAAGAAGGGGAAAGAAAGAAGGAACATAGTGCTGCTGTTTGTTAATTAATAATAAGGCAGCCAAGCATTGCAGAACACTAAACCCACTCCACTACAGCTGAGATGTAAGTCTCCTTTTTTTCTTATTATCTATATTTCAGTTATTTCTAAAAGCCCCTGACTGGTTTCAGGGTGCCATTGTACAGATACAGAATTGATGCATTTCCTTAAAGAATGCCATTCTGAATACAGTCAAACATAGAGAACTGAGTCAGTGAAGCAGCTTGTCCATTAACACCCAACAATAAAAGTAAGAAAATAAATCTGTCTCCTTTTTTTTTAGTCTAGGATGCAAGTCAGTGGATCCTATGCCCTCCACCTATTTAAAATTTTAATTCATATTTTTGACTCACATAATTCACAAACGCTATTATTTTATGTTAGAATTAACACTTTTTAAAGCAATCCCCATCTTTATTATTGATCTACTATTTTCTTTTACCATTTACTGTAGTTAGCAATATTAGATTATTCAATATTAGAAAATATTAAAACTATCTGAAGCCAAGAACAGAGACAATAGCTTAGCAAAGTGAGAGTAAAACTATGGGCAATATATGGCCTGCTTGGTTTTAGTCATAATAATGCAAAATAAGGTGATTGCTTTTTAAGATAGGAAAATTCAGAACTGGAAATTTCTCAGAACTAAGAAATGGGACAGAAAATTTCTGTGGGCTGTCATCAGAAAGCATGCTTAAAGACAAACCACGTTTTGTCTTCTGTTCAGTAAGATAATCTTGTACTAGCAAGTTATACACATTTTAAGATAGTTCGTTAGACATTTTTATTAAGATAGTTTAGAATTACCAAAGAATAAAATTATTTTTATTCATGCTAAGAAGTTTTTGAATGTTTATAAGTTTTCTGGTTTGCAATGGTGTGTCTTTGACACTGAACCTCTGTTCATACTATGGTTCACATATGTAGATGTCCCAAAACCTTCCTTGAAATGTGCTTCTCAGTTATACATAAATGACGTAAGATTTTTTTCTCTGTAATAGATTGGCCCCCTGTGAGTAAGTTTTGAATCTCAACATCAGTTTTCTTTGACATTAATTATCCTTATAATCAATCACTCCACAAAAGTCTTCAAGCTGTTGCATATGAATTCTTCACCTCTTAGTGGTATTGCATTGTTCTTTAATTAACCCTCAGGATGTTGTTTAAGATATTTTGGGGGTGGGGGATTGATTTATTATATTTTTCTTCTCCTCTGAAAATCCCATTCCCCTTTGCCTAGTTCCCTGAATTTTCAGACTATGTCTAGAAATTAATGTCAGTTTAACCTGACCCTTTGTAAACTTCTGAAATTTTTCAAGGCCCTGAAATGCTTTGATATTTTTTTTTTTTTACTTTCAGTCCATGATCAGCAACAGAATTCTCTGATGCAAAATTGAAATAAAAAATATTCCTGTACACTTCTAATACAAAGTTTCAGCTACATATGGACTTAGTTTCTTCTAAATTAAGAACGCCAGTTTTGCTGGAGATCAGTTGTTACCAAGAAGGAAAAGGGTCTCTTTATTTATTCATAAGCTTGTATTCTGTGGGGTTTATTTGCCCTTAAACATTTGCACATATCTATATCTCACACTGATTTAAAAAATAATATTTCCTAAAAAAAACCAAAAGTAAACTAAAAAACCCTGTATGCTTTGGTTTCCTCTCAATTTTAGATGGGTAAAATTAGAAGAACCTTGCTACAACCTCCTTTCAGGTAGTTCTAGAAAGCAATAAGGTCTCCCCTCAGCCTCCTCTTTTTCAGACGAAACAACGCCAGCTCCCTCAGCTGCTCTAGACCCTTCACCAGCTTCGTTGCCCTTCTCTGGACACGCTCCAGCACCTCAATGTCCTTCTTGTAGTGAGGGGCCCAAAACTGAACACAGTACTCGAGGTGCAGCCTCACCAGTGCCGAGTACAGGGGCACTATCACCTCCCTGGTCCTGCTGGCCACACTATTCCTGATACAGGCCAGGATGCCATTGGCCCTCTTGGCCACCTGAGCACACTGCTGGCTCATGTCCAGGCGGCTGTCAACCAACACCCCCAGGTCCTTTTCCGCCAGGCCGCTCTCGAGCCACTCGTCCCTAAGCCTGTAGCGTTGCATGGGGTTGTTGTGACCCAAGTGCAGGACCTGGCACTTAGCCTTGTTGAATCTTATGCAGTTGGCCCCGGCCCATCGATCCAGCCTGTCCAGGTCCCTCTGTAGGGCCTTCCTACCCTCCAGCAGATCGACACTTCCACCCAACTTGGTGTCATCTGCAAACTTCCTGAGGGTGCACTCGATCCCCTCATCCAGATCATCGATAAAGACATTAAACAGTTCTGGTCCCAGTACTGAGCCCTGGGGAACACCACTTGTGCCTGGCCGCCAACTGGATTTGACTCCATTCACCACCACTCTCTGGGCTCGGCCGTCCAGCCACTTTTTTACTCAGTGGAGAGTGCACCCATCCAAGCCATGAGCAGCCATCTTCTCCAGGAGAATGCTGTGGGAGACAGTGTCAAAGGCCTTACTAAAGTCCAAGTAGACAACATCTACAGCCTTCCCCTCATCCACTAAGCGGGTCACCTTGTCATAGAAGGAGACCAGGTTAGTGAAGCAGGACCTGCCCTTCATAAACCCTTGCTGAGTGGGCCTGATCCCCCGATTGTCCCGCACGTGCCGCGTCATGGCACTCAGGATGATCTGCTCCATGACCTTCCCCGGCACCGAGGTCAAGCTGACAGGCCTGTAGTTCCCCAGATCCTCCTTCCGACCCTTCTTGTAGAGGGGCGTCACGTTTGCTAGTTTCCAGTCATCTGGGACCTCCCCGATTGACCGGGACTGCTGATGAATGATGGAAAGTGGCTTGGCGAGCTCCTCCGCTAGCTCCCTCAGTATCCTCGGGTGGATCCCATCTGGCCCCATAGACCTGTGGGCATCCAGGTGGAGGAGCAGGTCACTAACTGTTGCCTCTTTGATTATTGGGGCTTCATTCTGCTTCCCATCTCCATCTCCCAGCTCAGGGGCCTGAATACCCTGAGGGTGACCAGTCTGGCTATTAAAGACTGAGGCAAAGAAGGCATTAAGTACCTCAGCCTTCTCCTCGTCCTTTGTGACGATGTTTCCCTCCACATCCAACAAAGGATGGAGATTCTCCTTGGCCCTCCTTTTGTCGCTGATATATTTGTAAAAACATTTTTTGTTATCCTTAACTGCAGTGGCCAGTTTAAGTTCTAGCTGGGCCTTTGCCCTTCTAATTTTCTCCCTGCTGTCGTGGTTTAACCCCAGCCGGCAACCAAGCACCATGCAGCTGGCTCGCTCACTCCCCCACTGGTGGGATGGGGGAGAGAATTGGAAGGGCAAAAGGGGAAAACTCGTGGGTTGAGATAAGAACAGTTTAATAACTAAAGTAAAATAAAAATAGAACAGTAGTAATAGTAATAATAACAATGATAATAAAAACAAGTAATAATAGTACAATAGTAATACAAAGCAAGCAATACACTCTACAATTGCTCACCACCCCCGGACCGATGCCCAGCCCGTCCCCCAAGCAGCGATCGTTGCCCCTCCCCCGGCTAACTCCCCCAGTTTATATACTGAGCATGATGTCACATGGTATGGAATAGCCCCTTGGCCAGTCTGGGTCAGCTGTCCTGGCTGTGCACCCCGCGGAGCATGGGAAGCTGAGAAGTCCTTGACCAGTGTGAGCGCCACTTAGCAACTACTTAGCAAGAACAAAACATCAGTGTATCATCGACATTGTTCTCATCCTAAACACAAAACACAGCCCCATACTGGCTAACAAGAAGAAAATTAACTCTATCCCAGCTGAAACCAGGACACCTGCATATCCTCACAACATCCTTGTAGTCTTCCTGAGTTGTCTGCCCCTTCTTCCAAAGGTGGTAAGCTCTCTTTTTTTTCCTGAGTTCCAGCCAAAGCTCTCTTTTCAGCCAGGATGGTCTTCTCCCCCGCCTGCTTGCCTTTTGGCAGATGGGGACAGCCTGCTCCTGAGCCTTCAAGACTTCCTTCTTGAAAAACATCCAGCCTTCCTGGACTCCTTTGCCCTTCAGGACTTCCTCCCAAGGGACTCTCTCAACCAGGCCTCTAAACAGGCCAAAGTCTGCCCTTCTAAAGTCCAGGGTAGCACTTCTGCTGACCCTCCTCCTTACTTCTCCAAGAATCGAAAACTCCATCATTTCATGGTCGCTGTGCTCAAGACAGCCCCCGACCACCACATCGCCCACCAGGCCTTCTCTGTTCGTAAACAGCAGGTCCAGCGGGGCACCTCCCCTGGTTGGCTCGCTTACCAGCTGCGTCAGGAAGTTATCTTCCACACACTCCAGGAACCTCCTAGCCTGTTTCCTCTCTCCTGTGTTGTATTTCCAGCAGAGATCTGTCAAGTTGAAGTCTCCCATGGGAACAAGGGCTAGAGATTGTGAGACTTCAGTCAGCCGCTTGTAGAATGCTTCATCTGTTTCTTCATCTTGGTTGGGTGGTCTATAACAGACTCCCACCAGGATATCTGCCTTGTTGGCCTTCCCCCTGATCTTTACCCATAAGCACTCGACCTTATCATTACTTCGTTGAGCTCTATACAATCAAAGAACTCTCTAACATATAGAGCTACCCCACCGCCTCTCCTTCCTTGCCTGTCCCTTCTGAAGAGCTTATAGCCATCCATTGTGGAACTCCAGTCATGAGTTATCCCACCATGTTTCCGTGATGGCGACTACGTCATAGTTTTCCTGCCGTGCAATGGCTTCCAGCTCCTCCTGTTTGTTGCCCATGCTGCGTGCATTGGTGTAAATGCAATTCACTTGGGCTATTGCTCCTGTCACCTTTCTGGGGGGAGAAGCCCTAGTTCCTACGTGAACATTCTCAGGCAGTTCTGTGTTTTCTAACGCATCCATAGCCCTTGTGTCTTTGCTGCCGCATGGCTTTCTATCCCGTACCTCCACTGAGATGGCAGACCGAAGGACCTCGCTAGCACACCATCCCTCAAATTTTGGTGTTCCGCCCCCAGGCTCGTCCCCAGTGATCTTGGTTTTACCTCTTTCCCCCTTCCAATCTAGTTTAAAGCTCTTTCATTGAGCTCTGCTAACTCCTGTGCTAGGATCCTTTTCCCTCTGAGACAGGTGTACCCCATCTCTTGCCAGCAGGCCTGGTGCCATGTAAACTGCCCCATGGTCAAAAAATCCAAAATTGCACCACTGGCACCAGCCTCTGAGCCACGTGTTAATGAGATGGGTGTTCCTGTTCCTCTCCGTATGCCTCCCAGCTACTGACGGGATGGAGGAAAACACTACCTGCACTCCTGATCCTTGAAGTAATCGCCCCAGTTCTCTAAAATACCTTTTGATCATCTTTGTACTTCTCTCGGCTACCTCATTGCTGCCAACCTTAGCAACCAATAGTGGGTAATAATCGGACGGTTGCACCAGCCTAGGGAGCTTCCTAGTTATGTCTCTGACCCGGGCCCCAGGGAGGCAGCAGACTTCCCTATGGGATGGGTCCGGTCGGCACATCGGGCCCTCTGTTCCCCTCAGAAGGGAGTCGCCTATGACAATTACCCTTCTTTTTTTCTTACCAGTGGCCATTGTAATGCGTGGGGCTGACTGGCTCCCCCTAGTCAACCCCCTGGATGGATCTTTGTCTGCATCATCATCCTCCTGGCCCTCAAGTTCCAGAGCCTCATACCTATTGTGTAAGGGCACCTGGGAGGGCGAGGTCGACCGGGAGAGGATTCGCCTGGTGTGCCAAGCAGGGATCTGTTTCCATCCCCCTCCTTCTCTTAGGTTCCCTCCTTCTGCCTGGTGGCAAGAGGGTGGGGGAGCCTCTCCTTCTCTTGATGCTTCCATCTGGTGTGATCATCTCAGGGATGGTAGGGAGTGGCTCCACCAGTCTATCTCCCTCTCGCACTCCCTGATACTCCTCAGTCTTGCTACTTCTTCTTTCAGCTCTGCCACCATGCTGAGCAGATCCTCCACCTGCTCGCACCTCACGCAGGTGTTGTCTCGGCAGCCCTCCGTCACCAGAGCAAGGCTCTGGCACTCCCTGCAGCCAGAGACCTGGGTGGCTGCATGTTTTAGCGGGAGCTCCGTCTGGGTCGCCACATCCCTTCTGGCGATGGCTCTTGCCCCAGTGGAAACCATGGCTAGATCTCTTCTGGCAGGGCGAAGACCACAAGTAGAGCTCGCCGGCTGGCTGCACGAACTGCCGCGCCCCGCCACGCCACGCCCTGTTTGCCTGCCCTGGTCGCTGGCGCTCCCTAGGGGCCTTTAAATCTTCCGCGGTTTCCCCGGCAATGCCCTGTTTGCCCGTCTGCGTCGGTCGCGAGAGCTGTTCGTTTTTGGTGCAAAAGCCCCACCAGCCTCTTTATCGTGTTCCCCGGCTCAGGAAACTCCCTTTTCCACTCCAGTCTAGCATCCAGTCGCATGCCTCGCCGACTGAGATGCTGCAGTGTATCTAAAACATTTGTGTGGGGTTGGCAGATGTGACACAATTTATAGGTGGGTAAAATCCTTCCGTTCTTTTGGAGTGGCAATCAAAAGGGAGACCCAAGGGCATCTCAAATGACACTAGATAATTATGTCTAGGCAATTTTACTTTATTCTTAGTGTCTAATTTATGACAATCATTAAGGATATATCTATACTGAGAAATTAAATGGGGACCAGGAACATTTCTGGTCATTGGGGTCAAGCAGAAAAATATATTTGTGTCTATGCTGGTGAATTCTCTAAGCTTCCGAAAAGGGTGAGTGCATCTGGAGTAGTTATTGGGAGTGGGTAGTTCTAACTCCTAAAATGCCCCCAGGTGTTGGCAGTGTGTTAGCTGTTATGAACAAAAACTGGACCAGAGACAGTCCTTATATCTCACCAATATGGTCAGACATGCTCGAGAGTCCTTCTGGGCATTATTTCATTTAGCAGTCATAGCTTAAGTGCCTAGGAATCCTGCCATGTGGGTAGGCATTAACAGATAAACATTCCTGGTTCAGACACTAGAAATGGTAAAAATTCTCATCTTCCCATCTCCCCACTCCTACCTGCACCCCAGTATATCATTTCAGCCCTTTTAGATAACATACATCTAGATGCATCAAGTTCTATCAGATTGTCCTGGTTTCATTTGGGATAGAGTTATTTTTCTTCTTTGTAGCTGGTATAGTGCTGTGTTTTGGATTTAGGATGAGAATAATCTTGATACCACAGCGATGTTTTGGTTCTTGCTGAGTAGAGTTTACACTAGTCAAGGACTTTTCAGCTTCCCATGCTCTGCCAGGTGCACAAGAAGCTGGGACGGAGCACAGCCAGGACAGCTGACCCAGACTGGCCAAAGGGCTATTCCATACCATATGACATCATGCTCAGTATATAAGCTGGGGGAAGAAGAAGGAAGGGGGGGATGTTCGGAGTGATGCTGTTTGTCTTCCCAAGTAACCGTTATATGTGATGGAGCCCTGCTTTCCTGGGGATGGCTGAACAGCTGCCTGCCAATGGGAAGTAGTGAGTGAATTCCTTGCTTTGCTTTGCTTGTGCGCACGGCTTTTGCTTTACCTATTAAACTGTCTTTATCTCAACCCATGAGTTTTCTCCCTTTTACTCTTCTGATTCTCTCCCCCCTCCCACCGGGGGGGGGAGTGAGCGAGTGGTTGTGTCGTGCTTAGTTGCTGGCTGGGGTTAAACCACGACACAGATTTATTTTTCTCTCTTTCTCTTGACGTAATTGCCATTCAGTCCTGGAGTTGAGGTACTGCAATAGTTTTGTATAGGTTTGGTATTTTATTTATTCCTCTCTCCATCTCTGTTTTTCTCTTTCCATTCAGACAGAGCATAATAGAATTGCCACTGCCAAACCCCTCACTCCACCGGTGTGAAAACCATTCATTTGTCGTCTCAATTTTAAGATTCTTGACTCCAAATGCAAGGGTATTCTCCATGGACGTAATGGGACATTTAGTAATACATTCATTTTCATAGAATCATAGAATCATAGAATGCTTTGGGATGGAAGGGACCTTTAAAGGTCATCTAGTCCATCCCCCCTGCAATTGGCAGGGACATCTACAACTAGATCAAGTTGCTCAGAGCCCCATCCAGCCTGTCCTTGAATGTTTCCAAGGATGGGGCATCTACCACCTCTCTGGGCAACCTGTTCCAGTGTCTCACCACACTCATCGTGAAAAATTTTTTCCTTGTGTTTAGTCTAAATCCACCCTCCTTTAGTTTAAAACCATTACCCCTTGTCCTGTTGCAACAGGCCCTGATAAGACTATCGCCATATTTCTTGTAGGCCCCCTTTAAGTATTGAAAGGCTGCAATAAGGTCTCCCTGCAGCCTTCTCAGCTTTCTTCACATGCTACTTATTTAGACACTCAGCAGTTGGCAGCTTTGTTGTGAGTGGTGGAGATTATAAAGACATTATGTATGATAAAAATATAAATGAAAGAAAACATAGGCCCTGTTTTATATCAGACTAAATTGACTAGTGTCATACTCAGGATATTTTGTTTTATAAATTATAATCGTTAGAGGAGGTGTTCCTTTGAGTGAAACACTACCTGTCTGTTTCATATGTAACACCAGCTCTTCACTTTTTCTCCTGTAAAGAAATTGCTGTGCAAGACTTAGATACAAAGAAGTAAATGTATAAACTCAAATAGTACACAGATGAATAGAATAGAGTATGCCTGTGTTTGAGATCTTAAACATAATTAAGGTCTCTGAGTGTCAGTGAAGGAAAAGAAATAATATTATGTGAAGGGAGTGGTAAAACTCAGCTGGAGAATTCGGGTTATGATTGTTTAGAAATATTTACATAGAAAAGGAAGAAAAAAAAAAGACAATTTTGCATGCTGCTGTTCTGGTCTATTTTCTGGCCCTTTGTGGTGGTTTGAACCCAGACAGCAACTAAGCACCCATACAGCTGCTCACTCACTCCTACCCCTGCAATGGGACAGGGGAGAAAATAGGAAGAGCTAGTGAGAAAACTTGTGGATTGAGATAAGACACTTTAATAAGTGAAGAAAAGAGGGGAATAAAACCCAAACACTAGTGATGCAAAGGCATCAGCCACCACCTCCCACAACCGGACTGATTTCTTGCCAGTCTCTGAGCAACAGCTACCTTGGAAGACACATCCTTCCCCACTTCAATTTTTAATTGTGGAGCATGAAATTGCATGGTATGGAATATCTCTTTGGTCAATTCAGGTCAGATGTCCTGCCTATGTCCCCTCCCAACTTCTTGCCCACCCCTAGTCTACTTGCTAGAAAGCCTTGATGCTGTGCAAGCACTGTTCATCAATAGACAAATCACTGGTGCATTCTCAACACTGTTTTGGTCACAAATCATAGAATCATAGAATCATTTAGGTTGGAAAAGACCTTTAAGATCATCAAGTCCAACCACTAACCTAGCGCTGCCAAGTCCACCACTAAACCTTGTCCCTAGGCACCACATCTACACGTCTTTTAAATACCTCCAGGGATGGGGACTCCACCACTTCCCTGGGCAGCCTGTTCCAGTGCCTGACTACCCTTTCCACAACATCAGCATCATATGGACTCCTATGAAGAAAGTTAAACTCCATTCCTGCCAGACTCAGTACACCATTGTAAGTGCTGGTGTCAAAACAGTGACCCATTTTGATTACAGAGCACATATATAGTGAGACAAAACTGATAGGTCTACTCTGGGGAGTGAATCTCTAGACATTTGAAGTAGGTCTTGCATACTTCAGTTCAAATAAAATGATATATTAAGCCAAGGATCATAGTGGGATCAAGATCCACTATAACCATTCAGCCACCCTACAGCCAGTAAGAGTGACACAACTATGGCTGGTTATGCCTTTTTCCTTCATGCACTTTCTGATTCGGTTCTAATGGCCTTCCTCTTTACTATGCATTTTTTTTCTATTAATTTTCTTCTAACCTTTTTTTTTCCCCTAATAGGTTCTCACTGGAAGCTCAAAGAGGTTTTGGAATCTCCACCCTTGTAGCTATTCAAAACTTTGCCAGACAAGATGCAACCTAATCTAAATCGGTTCAGTTTTGAGCAGGGGGTTGGAGCAAAGGACTGCAGAAGTCCTTCCCAGCTGATACCACATAGCTCTGCTCCGTGGTTCCACACCAGTACACAGTGCCAGCAATCCTATACACAGCTACCACCATTAGATCACCATTTCATCCCCATTATTTTGCAGTACCCACAAATATCCCAGCTTTCAGTGAGTGGGTATCCTATCTGTGTTGATGTTCTCACTGCCATCTCAATTCTGTGACTCTGATCTAGTGGCAATTACTGTGGGAAAACAGAGGCAAATAGCAAAATGTGTTAAAACTCATGCAGATGCCTGATTTTTGCTGTTGTATTGAACAATAGCAGTGAGCCTTGCAGTGAGGCTGTCTTCGGATGTGGATTTTGGGAAGTACTGAACAAGTCTAACACCTACTGAATTTGCTTCATGGAATTTGACCTTCTGAGACTGATACCTAATGTACCAGTTAGGCAGGATAGTAAACTGTATCTTAAGTTTGTGAAACTTCTGTGTACTTCAAATTTACATATGTGCTTAAGTACGTTGTGGAAACCTAAAGAAGCAAGTCTGGAATAATTTTCAGCATATACTTTTTATTATAGAAATCTGTAAGATCTTTAGAGTTTCTGCAGTAGTAAGCACAGGGCACCAAAAAGACACTCTCTTCACACTACTTTGGTATCACAAATAAATGTAGAACTTTTTCAAGGGCTGAATAATATCTTTCAAGCAACAATGACATACAACAAAATGCTTTTCAAAATAGCTTGTTTAGTTTCCTTGTGACTTTAACAGTTTAGTAATTATTTAATTTTAAATTTTAAAAAATTATTTATATATTTACTGCTCAAAATCAGATGTGAGGGGGTATTCAGCTCAACTGTCTTTACCCATCTGGAGGTTTAACATCTAGTTCATACCAGTCTTCTAGACTTTGAGTACAGTTAATGACTGAGATGATACACATTTTGAGAGGTGACTTGTTCTGTCAGTCTTAAGCATCTGCTTTAGGGTGGGATGAGTGTTCTATTTTTTTTCCACTTCCAAAATCATATTGATTTGTTTTTTGAACACAGAACAATTAATGTTCCAGCTGAAAAATTTTCTTGTAAATATATTGATTATACAAAATTTTTCATAAAAATGAATATTTTATGCTAAAAATGTCAGCTATTTGTTGAGATATTTTTTACTCCAAACCCTAAACAATCCAATTCTGTAACATTATTTTAATTCCTCAGGGCATTGTTCTTTGGATGCTGCATACTCTCAGTCTTTTCTATTCTGTCCCCAGTCCAAAGACATTCTTGTGATCACATGAATGCCATGATGCACTGATTCTTCTCACAAAAAAGGGCATGCTTTAATATGCCTTGTTTATTTTGGCATGTGAGGAATAATGGATTATAGAGTTATGACAACATAATTCATTTACATTGTTTGACCAAGGCAATTTCAACTTTGTTATTTTGTCAGTATTCAACACATGCAAAAGATTAAATGTAGATTATTGCTTCTCATCAAACAGTGTAGAAGTTGAAACTCTGAATGACAAGCTTCCTAGAATCCATTGTTAGTGAACTTTTCTGTTTAAAACAGATTTTTTTTAGATAAAGTTTCATTACAAGGAGGTACCTGGCAAATATATAGTTAAAAAAAAGATGGCTGTCAGACTTCAAGAGATGATGTAAATATTACAAGTTCTTTTATGGATTTTCACTGACAAATAAGCAAACCAGTCATATTAAAATTACTTCTGTCAGACCTCATGTCAATCATAAATCAAAATTAAATCCATCACAAGTTTTTGAAGATTCAGATACATACAGTTGATTGTCCTCCCCAAATTCTTGTACTGATGTCAGCTGGAATATATTGAAATGGGTTTTGTGTTTGGTTGGTTTTTATCCTCTGCCATTTCATTATTTTTGAAGTCAGGAAATGTTATTCTCTCCACAGAGTTAGATTGAATTTGTAAAATGTATGGCTGAAATATATTTGAACAATTCCGGTTTTATATTTAATCTACTTCTTTTCCTCAATGCTGCTTGAATATTTTAATTTCCCTTGAAAACTAAAGTATATATTTACTATTGAAGCCTGATAATTTTTTGCCTTAATCTTTATCTCTTTTACTTTATATATATTGTTCTCTTGCTAATGAGTCTTGAACAACTTCAAGAATACTTCTATTAACCTTTCAATGTCCAACACAATTTTGCTATATCTATACACTTTTTTTGCTTCTATTGCTTATTAGTGTTTCTTTTTTCCTTACTTATTTTTCTGTTATCCTTTTTCATTCAGTAGTCTAGCAACATTTTAAAGTTTAACTTTTGATTGAGATAGAACTTTTCAGTAGATTTCCTATGTTAGAAAAGGAAAATATACAGGCTTTCTTTATATTCATGTTCTGGATCTGTTCCACCCAGCTGACTTGTCTGCCTAATTTCCTTTTGTCCTTTATCACTGAAAACCTTAGTTACAGACCTACTTTCATCCTTTCATTCAATTTGAATAAAATCAACTTAAAATCGTTCTATCCAGGGTTAATTTTCATGCCTGGCTTATCTTCTTGACTTACCACTACCAAATCTTACAGTGGGATCATAAATCTTTCAACTCTGGCATGTGAAAAACCTGTAGGTAGCTAGGACTGATATGCTATCACAGTGAAATTATTCTAAAGAAAAGGTATAGCCAGTACAATTTTGATTTTCCACAGTGCTAGAAATGTCTCTACAAGTATAAAAAAGAATAAGCTGCTCTAGCCAGGATTAGTATGGGAGAAGGCTAATTGGTCTTTCACCTTATTTTTGCTGTCATTCCTTCAGGGATTAGGTTAAGCCTCAGTGTATGTTTCATCAGGGAATCACAGAGATTATACTTTGTCTCTCTGTCTATCATTCAGACACTTTGTCTAATGTTGACTACATTTTTATAAGGCTCACAACTCATCATGTGGTTCCTTTTAGTCACAATAGGTATATAATTTATGGTACCAAATGCAGCTGTTAGGGTAATAGAATGCAAGGTGTGAGACAGTAACATGATTGCTAAATCTTTATTAAGTTTCCTGATTTCCCACCTTTCACCCATGCCGAGTCTCACCTTACCTATGGGATTTTTGCATCTTTAAATTAAGAAGATGCTAATGAGGTGTCTATGAGTCTGACTTCAGACACATAAGCATTCTGGGTAGAACGAAGATTGCCTACTATAAAGTAATATAACCCAAAGTCATGACCTGGTCCTTTAAAATAAAGCTCCATTCAATGACAAAATAGAACTGCTGTAGGAAAATGTCGGTTACTCAGCAAAATTTAAATGAGGCAGAGAGACCAAGTCTTTTTCAGTTCCAGCTAGGAATCTTCACGGATATTGTAAAATTGACTATCACTGTGATATCTGAACATTTAATTATTCATAGAATTTCCTGTTAGCCTAAAGGCCATGAGAAATCATTGTATTAATTTAGGATGGTACTCATCTCATACAGCTTCAAAAGACTACAACATCTGCAAATGGGATAATAGCACTTTCAATCCAGTACAATAAACAGGCATTTTTAGGGAATGATTCCTTGGCCCTACTTAGAAGTTCACCTTAGGATGAGCTGAGTTATGCCCTAGAAATACCAATTTCTGGTTTTGACTACAAGATGGACTAAGGGTAAGACTAACTTTAGATATCCATGTTTGTTCAGAAAAACCTTACTCTTAATCTCTTTGTACAATCAACTGAAACAGGTATATTCAGAGGATGATTCATCCCACCTAAGGTCCATGTCTAAGGAAAGTGAAGAGCCATGTGAAGGTGTTAGTCTTTCTCTACTGAATATGCAGAAAACCCTTTTTACATAACAATATTAGACAAAATGCCCAATTTCCAGTTGATTAAAATAAGTTATTTGTATTTGAACTTTTAACTGCACTCCAGATAAAGACATGACTTCCACAAAGAAATTCCAGTTTTAATTCTAGGATCTATGCTTGTACAGTACATTCTATAAACAAACAAAAACTTTATTTCCTTATTTGAAAGTGCCAGATGTTGAAAAGCCTACTATAGTTCTTGACCAGTCATTTTACTGTTTTCTATCATTTTTGCTAAAAATGGCTATTTCTTTGCAGAAGCAGTTTGCCAAGTTTCAATTCCTGACCACTGGATCTTTTCAAGTTTTTCCTTCTAAGACTGAAGAAACTTCTATTATCACATTTTTATACCTTCAGTGGATATTTATAGACCATGTCTAGTTACACCTTTATCTTCCTTTTGAAAAATTAAATAGATCATGGAGTACTTCATTGCACAGTGTTTTCAAACCTGTAATAATTCCTATAGAACTTTTCTGAACCCTTTCCAATCATTTTCAAAATCTTTTCTCAGCTGCAGGTAGCAAGATTGCAGAGTTTTCCTATAATGGTCATACCAATGCCAAGTGCAAGTTAATAAAAAGATTCCTTTCTCCTGTTTGATGTATTTTCATTTATGTGTTTAAGGATCACATTGGTCCTCTGCAACATAACATCTCCTTGGATGACATATTCTGCTGATGAGCTATGACTGATTCTCATTTTCTCCTTCAAGTCTTTTACAAGATCACAGCTTCTCAAGACAGAATTTTCCATCCAGTAAATGTAACTTTGGTTTTCTGATCTTGGAGTAGAAATGCAGCTGACCGAGGTCAGCGTAATTCTGTTCTATGTCATTTTCTGCTAGATCAGGATCTGAGCAAGGATTTTATTTCAAAAACTTGTTATATGAACTTGATAAAGTCCTTCATTTAATTTTACACCAGGAATTAAAGCTAACCTTAATGTGGTCCTAAAATCATTCCTCTTGAATATCTAAACTATATGTTCAACTTTACCTTCAGGAGCCATCCATGATGATCTTGGAAACTCTGCTTCACTTCTGACTATGCTGGTCTTATTCCCATATTTCTCTTAGTTCTTCCCTGTCTGAACTGTGCTTGTAACCTTCCTATTCACAACAATCTCTGAAAGCAGAGAGCCCTTCATCAACAATAACACATTTTTCTACTAATTTCCTTTCCTTCTATATCCCTTCTCTGCCTTCCAATTTGTCTATCCAAAAGAAGCTAATAAAAATAATTTAAAAAAAACCTATTAAGTAATTTCCAGAAATGTTCCACTTCACAAATAAGAACTGCAATGTAGGTAAGATTAGTTTGATTGTAAATTGGTTGGGAAAGGGTAAGCCCTGACTACAGGACTGGAAAAGTAGTTCATGTGGCTTCAATCTTTTGGAGGAAACTGTAGATTCAATTTTATATATCCATGTAAATTTACATGGTATCTCTCTATGTGTCAATATTTTAATGATGATATCTTCCCATTTCACAACATGATTGCAGGGCTAAATCAATTAGGAGCTAGTGACTAAGGATTCATAGTGATCCAAACCAGGAATTACCTCCAAGTACCAGGGATGCCTTGTGCTCACCATTTTTTATAAGATCATGATTCACATGTTTTCATATTGTCTTTTGATTGGCTGGCAGGATGGGGCGCTCCTTTCCACTTTCCCTGGAAGTGTATCAGAGCAGGAAGTTCCTGTCCACTGCATACACGGAGGCCGCCATTTTTTATCATACCGCCATGTGTTTTCATAATGCGCTGTGGTTGGCTGATTGCCATTTCTTGAAAATGCCATACCCACATGATCTCAGAGCACTATTTGATTGGTTGCCCATTTCCTTTGGACCAGAAAATGCTCCTATATAAAAATATATACATTTTACACGTGTGTGTGCGCACACGCAAATACGCATAAATAAATGTAATTTATTTATACATAGATACACTTTATATATATTTATTTATATTTCTGTACATGTGTAAATATATATAAAAAGATCAGTAAATTAAGTATGTATCAATAAAAATGTAGTGATATAATGTATAAAATATTCTTTAATAAAAGGTAGTGAAATTAATTAAAGTTTAAATGTGAATAGAAAGTAATTAATCAAAAGTAAAAGGCAGGTTTGGGGCACACAATTTTGCAAGTCTCCTAGAAAACCACTGATATGTTTGGGGTTGGGAGAAGTTCACAGAGGTGTGGGTGGGTGTCATTTGGCAGGGGAGGTATGAACATGCTGGAACATGTCTGAGAGCTACATATCTATCCTAGGAGATGGCAAAGGCTGATGCTGTGTTTTCCAAACACACAATGATGTTAGGTTCACATTAAAAGCAATAGACATTATGCAAGTGTACCTGGACCATTGTTCTAAAAGGCAAAACAGGGTCTGAAATGGCTAGGACTTTTAAAACAATTTGTAGCAGGTGGTGCATGCCTTCAGAAATTACAGACTGACTGGGAAAAAAAAGAATTTGTAAATTAGCCTTTAAAAAAGCTGTTAAAGCAATATAATGTTCACTATTTTATTACTAATATATAAGACTGTTAAGATGAATTCCCATATCCAGCTGACCTGTGCTGCTATGTGACCACTCCAGCCCATGCAAGATCCGTCACTCCTCATACTATGTACATTTCTCCTAACTATCTTAACTATGTACAGAAGACTGTCCTATGAGACCATTTCTGCATCTGCAGAAAGAGTTTATACGGACTATTTGCAGTTTTTTTTATCTGCAACTCCTGCAGAGCTGGCCAGCCTGGGAGAGCTGAGCAGATACCAGGCTTGAGTAGACAAGAAGAGCTATAGCATAGTTCAAGAGAGGGATTTCAGAGGGGGGTGTTCTGATGGTGCTTGGAGAAGCAGTTGACAGCCATGGAGCTCTTGGGATGTGATTTCCCACAGGATCCAGTGTACCCCTACACCCTGACCCTGCCACGCTGGGGTTGGAGAGCCCAGGCTGCTGGGCTGGGTTCCAGGGTAAAGCTGGAGGCAGCCGCAGGGAAGCTCACCAGGCAATTCTTATGGGTACAGAGGCAGTCCTCCTGCCTTTTCTGCCCATAAATATCTGGGTCATGATCTCCCTGGTGACACAGCACACACACTGGAGAAGGGAAAGAAAGTGGCACAACCACGGAACACCTTTCAGGGGCCTGGGAAATTGCTCTAAGGGATTTTCCCCAAAAGAACTTGCTTTGTCCCTACCTTGTTGGGTGACAGGCAAGGCTGGAGCTGTGAGAAGGACACTTTGGTGGCTCTGGAGAGGAAGGGGTCATTGAAGGAGCATATTTCACAACAGGCACAGATGCATGTGACACAGACACCCAGTAGGGTGTGGGGCAGGAGTCAAGAGAGGCTGGGGAAGGCCATTGCTAGGTATTGGAGGTCAGAGTGCCTCCCCACACAGCTTGGGTCACTGCCTTCACGGCCCACCCTCTGTGCCCCACATCATAGAATCACAGAATCATAGAATCATAGAACTGTCAAGGTTGGAAAAGACCCTTAAGATCATCGAGTCCAACCATTAACCTATCACTGCCAAGTCCATCTATACCATGTCCTCGAGCACCACGTCTACCTGCCTTTTAAATACCTCCAGGGATGGAGACTCAGCCACTTCCCTGGGCAGCCTGTTCCAATGCCTGACCACCCGCTCGGTGAAGTTGTTTTTCCTAATATCTAATCTAAACCTCCCCTGGCGCAGCTTGAGGCCATTTCCTCTCGTCCTATCCCTTGTTACTAGGGAGAAGAGACCGACCCCCACCTCGCTACAACCTCCTTTCAGGTAGTTGTAGAGAGTGATAAGGTCTCCCCTCAGCCTCCTCTTCTCCAGGCTAAACAACCCCAGCTCCCTCAGCCGTTCCTCATAAGACTTTTGCTCTAGACCCTTCACCAACTTCGTTGCCCTTCTTTGGATATGCTCTAGTACCTCAATGTCCTTCTTGTAGTGAGGGGCCCAAAACTGAACACAGTACTCGAGGTGCAGCCTCACCAGTGCCGAGTACAGGGGCACTATCACCTCCCTGGTCCTGCTGGCCACACTATTCCTGATACAGGCCAGGATGCCATTGGCCCTCTTGGCCACCTGAGCACACTGCTGGCTCATGTCCAGGCGGCTGTCAACCAACACCCCCAGGTCCTTTTCTGCCAGGCAGCTCTCCAGCCACTCCTCCCTAAGCCTGTAGCGTTGCATGGGGTTGTTGTGACCCAAGTGCAGGACCTGGCACTTGGCCTTGTTGAATCTCATACAGTTGGCCCCGGCCCATCGATCCAGCCTGTCCAGGTCCCTCTGTAGGGCCTTCTTACCCTCCAGCAGATCAACATTTCCACCCAGCTTGGTGTCATCTGCAAACTTCCTGAGGGTGCACTTGATCCCCTCATCCAGATCATCAATGAAGATATTGAACAGTTCTGGCCCCAGTACTGAGCCCTGGGGAACACCACTCGTGACCAGCCGCCAACTGGATTTGACTCCATTCACCACCACTCTCTGGGCTCGGCCGTCCCGCCAGTTTTTAACCCAGCGGAGCGTGCACCCATCCAAGCTGTGTGCAGCCATCTTCTCCAGGAGAATGCTGTGGGAGACAGTGTCAAAGGCCTTGCTAAAGTCCAAGTAGACAACATCCACAGCCTTCCCCTCATCCACCAAGTGGGTCACCTTGTCATAGAAGGAGATCAGGTTGGTCAAGCAGGACCTGCCTCTCGTAAACCCATGCTGACTGGGCCTGATCCCCTGGTTGTCCTGTACATGCCGTGTGATGGCACTCACGATGATCTGCTCCATGACCTTCCCCGGCACCGAGGTCAGGCTGACAGGCCTGTAGTTCCCCGAATCCTCCTTCCAACCCTTCTTGTAGATGGGTGTCACATTTGCTAACTTCCAGTCATCTGGGACCTCCCTGGTTGACCAGGACTGATGAAAGATGATGGAAAGTGGCTTGGTGAGCACCTCCGCCAGCTCCCTCAGTACCCTTGAGTGGGTCCCTTCCGGCCGCATAGACTTGTGCACGTCTAAGTGGTGTAGCAGGTCACTAACCATTTCCCCTTGGATTATGAGGGCTTCATTTTGCCCCCCGTCCCTGTCTTCCAGCTCAG
The DNA here is from genome assembly GCF_047370975.1 of Nipponia nippon. Taxonomy (NCBI): domain Eukaryota; kingdom Metazoa; phylum Chordata; class Aves; order Pelecaniformes; family Threskiornithidae; genus Nipponia; species Nipponia nippon. The sequence continues at coordinate 1,771,822 of NW_028262346.1, forward strand.
GGGGCTGGGTACCCTGGGAACAACTCGTCTGACTATTGAAGACTGAGGCAAAGGTGGCAATAAGTACCTCAGCCTTTTCCTTGTCATTTGTCACTATGTTTCCCTCCACATCCAGCAAAGGAGGGAGATTCTCCTTAGCTCTCCTTTTGTTGCTAATGTATTTGTAGAAACGTTTTTTGTTGTCTTTTACAGCAGTAGCCAGATTAACTTCCAGCTGGGCTTTGGCCCTTCTAATCCTCTCCCTGCATAACCTCACGACATCCTTGTAGTCCTCTTGAGTCACCTGCTCCTTCTTCCAAAGGTCGTAAATTCTCTTTTTTTTCCTGAGTTCCAGCCGGAAGCTCTCTGTTCAGCCAGGCCAGTCTTCTTCCCCCCCTGCTTGTCTTTCGGCACGTGGGGATGGCTTGCTCCTGTGCCTTTAAGATTTCCTTCTTGAAGAACATCCAGCCTTCCTGGACTCCTTTGCTCTTCAGGACTGCCTCCCAAGGGACTCTCTCAACCAGGCCTCTAAACAGGCCAACAGGTCTGCCCTCCAGAAGTCCAAGGTAGCAGTTCTGCTGACACCCCTCCTTACTTCTCCAAGAATCGAAAACTCTATCATGTCATGGTCGCTGTGCTCAAGACAGCCTCCGACCACCACATCACCCACCAGGCCTTCTCTGTTCGTAAACAGCAGGACCAGCAGGGCACCTCCCCTGGTTGGCTCGCTTACCAGCTGCGTCAGGAAGTTATCATCTTCCACACACTCCAGGAACCTCTGAGACTGTTTCCTCTCTGCTGTGTTGTATTTCCAGCAGGCATCTGGTAAGTTGAAGTCTCCCACGGGAACAAGGGCTAGCGATTGTGAGACTTCTCCCAGCTGCTTATAGAATATTTTGTCTGCTTCTTCATCCTGGTTGGGTGGTCTATAACAGACTCCCACCAGGATATTTGCCTTGTTGGCCTTTCCTCTGAGTCTTAACCATAAACACTCAACCCTATCATCTCCATCATTAAGCTCTAGACAATCAAAACAGTCCCTAACGTACAGGGCTACCCCACCGCCTCTCCTTCCTTGCCTGTCATTTCTGAAGAGGGATGTACATGCATGTAAGCAAGAAAACAAGCAAGGTGCTATGAAGGAACAATAATCAAACATTCACAATTTAGCCTGTTTTTTTTTCTTTGTAAGATGAAAATCATTATAGCAACTCTGCATAAGTTGTCTCACACGCTTCTAGAATGAATGGTCTTTGAATTAAAAAACATTGAATAAGCTGGAGTAAATTACCTAAAAAGTGGACCTATGACTTTCATGATGCAGTGAATATACTTTTCTTCAATGTCTCAAGAAACCAGTAGGAAGGAGCAGAAGTTAACTGGATAGGAGGCAAATCTTATTTGCAATTCAAATTAACCAATATTAGTATAATTTTATTCACCTTAGACAATGTTACAGACACGAGGACCTTTGTGGACTGCTAGGCTTGGTATAATTTGCATGTTATGAATTGTCCAGAAAAGAAATAGTATCTGTCAGATGTCCTGCAAGGAGATTTCCTGACTATATATTTCAGGGTTACTTTTCCTTAAAGAGAAAATATTTCTAAATCAGAACCAAGTCACTGCAGAAGGAGTGAGAGAGTCTAGAAATGGAAAACCCTCAACTGCAGTAGGACTGGCCTGGAAGAAAAACTCAAAGGAAGAGGTAGGGCTGCTAACAGATAGAATGGACCTTTGTAGTAATTTGGGACTATTTGTATTTTTGCTTTGGTGAGATTTATCTCACCTTTGCTGCCAACTTTGTCTAGGTCTTCTTGCTCTTATTCCATTACTGAGATGTCTTTTTATTGACTCCCATGCTATTTTTAGGAAAGAAGTTTTGACATCTTTCCCTTCTCTTCCTTTCTGCTCTGCTCCGCTCCACATAAATCCCAGTCTAATGTTTTACTGCTCAGTGGTCCTCTATTTGTTCCCTATTATTGTTCCCACTGAGTAGACAGCCTTATTGATTTCCTTCTCGCGTTGCTACAGCGGGATTGTCATTTACGTGCCTGTCATACGCTGAAACCTCAGGGCCAAATTCCTGCCCATTAGCAAGCTGCCTTGCCCTATTTAAAAAAGGCGTTTAGTGTCCTGCCTGTCTTCTAAATAGGTCTCTTGCTGGCTGTAGCTCCTGTTGGAAGTGTCTCTCTCTGTGCTGATTAGAGCCTAGACTGAACATTTGCTAAGGAGGTCCAAGACAAACTTCTTTATGCACAGGGTAAGTCATGCATAAGATTGGATCCCAAAGGCAGCAGTACAATCAGCAATAGTTTATATACAAGTTAAACAAACACTCAGAGGGGAAAAGGCTTTACAGGGTATACACATGAGAAGATAACTTGGCTTGTGACCTCCTTTCCTTGTAAAACGTTACTCTTCAGCTGTGGTCATGAGCTAAGTGACTTTGCCTTTAGACTTATCCTTGAACATTAGTCCCGCTGGATTATTTTGGTGATTTCTGTTGAAATGAAAGGAATGGGATCTGGTGGATTTGGGTGGAAGGGTCCGTAATTAGCAAGCTGTTCCCTCTGGAGATCGCAAATGCTTTTCTGACTCCAAAAAGGCATATAGTGGCTTTAATAGGGGATGTGACCTGCATTCACTTAACAGTGTTCAGCATATCATCATCTTTCTCGCAGTTCTCCTGAAAGCGCTTCTACTCTGTTTACATTTCTCTATGTACACACACATTTATAAGGAAATGTGCTGAATAATTTGATAGTAAAGTCAATAACACACTTACTTCAGAAAGGAAACAGTTCAGAATAAGCAGAAAAGAAACTCAAAACCTCAGTGCCCACGTATCCTGTCTTCTGGGCTACCCCAAGATGAGAATCTTTTGCTTTCTCTGGTTTTAATCACAAGCCCCAGGGGGAGCTGAGAAAACTTCTGTGACAAAAGTTTCCTCTGTGCTGCCATACCTTCATGAAAAGTTTCAGTTTTGATGATTCATCATTTTCACACACACAAAAAAACACATTGTGTTGAATGATTTCTGACCAGCCCTAGTAATGAATCCATCTGCTGCAGTCAGTGAACACAATTACGAGACAAATCACCCATCTTCAATGGTAAAGCTGAGAATATTTTTGGCTAAAAAAAATAAAGAGAAGAGAAAGAAAAGGCACAGACTGTTATCTTTTGATCTTAAAGAGCTTTTTACTATCCTCTATTAACAGATCACTTATTCTACTCTCCTAGGCATGGTCCAGCTGCAAGGGACAGACATGATCTTTTACCCACACACAGATGCACACAGAGAAAAAGAGAGGGAATCTGTGTATGTCCTTTGCCTACTCCGTGATCATTAAAAATCTGATAACGCTTCTGTTCAAGAATGAAGGTTAGACCCCCACCTGCTAGTCTTTCTGCCCAGGTATCTGCTAAACACTGCCTTCTTTAATCTCAGTAGTATGGCTAGGTAGCTGTTATATACCTGCTGTGCTCTGCACAAGAGACGGCTGCATATGAATGGGCAGCGAATTGCTCTTCTTTTGTGCCTGGTCTACCTTACAATGCATCAGTGTGAAAGCCCATTGCTTCTGAAAATGATAAGAAAGTAAAGAATGTTATTGAAAGATCAAACCTGAGGCCAGATTTTGCCTGAAGACTAAACTGCTTTATGAGCAAAACACTGAGATTCAGATAGTCGATGTTCAATGTCCATTTCTACCTCAGATTTCTTTCAGCCCACTGGGGACACCATTTAATTTAGTTGTTTGCTGTAAACCAAAGATTGTGCTCATTCTGTCTCTACCCTCCAGCCTCTCCCTGGTCTTCTCTACTTACACTGTAAGATCTTCAAGTCAGGGAATTTAATGTATTTGTACAGCACCTCACACATGGGGACCCGTCTCCCACCTGGGGCCTCCATTTGGAAATGAGAGTTTAAACACAGAAGCTGGCGTTGCTTGCACCAGTGTAGACAGAGTTAACCCCTTCCAATATCCTTCTCCTTCCCTCCCAAAAATACAGATATTCCAGTGTACCACATCTGACATTTGGGGATGGTGTGGAAACCAGGTAAAAAAAGAAGAGAAATAATCACAGGGCAGATACCACCTGCCTGGACTTCTCCATGGGAATGAGTGATCTGACAATTATAGACTTCAGGTGTCATGAGGAATCATCCTTCCAAACTGCTGCCAGGGGAAAAAGACTAGTTCTGATCTGATATCTAGACAGTCTAAGAGTTATTTTTGTCCTTGAAACCTAATAGTGGGTTATTGGTAATTATAGGAAAAAAAAATAACCTAGAAAGAGGGTGGGATGTCTTTTTTATTTCTTCTCCATCTATTCAGTTCTACAGAAATGTGGGGTTTCGATTCCATGAAGTGCCACTTTAAGGAGACTTTATCCCTATTATTATTTCAAATTAAAAGATGCTTGTTCTGTGAGATGCTCTTTTTATTTTTTAATTTTAATGTTTATATTATTGTCATAATTTCTCTTTAAACTGCTGTAGAAAGCTGCTACACCACTTCCCAGAGAAATAAAGCCCATTTTACACAGCAATGCATTGCTCTCAGAGGGTGTGGGGAGATATCCCTGCTGCTAGAGAAGGGGGAACCTGAAAATGAAAGCCAGGAGCAGATGGGAGAGGAAGAAGAGGAACTGAAAGGAAGGAAAGGGAAAAAAAAAGGAGGTGGGGAGGGAGGAGGAAGAAAAAAGGGAAGAAAAAGAATAGACAGGAGTGGGAGAACAGGATCACAAATGTCACGCATGAACTTGGGATGCCTCAGAGAAACCTTTCTATATAATATCTCAAAATTTTATTTGATTTTATTTAGGGATGGGGCTGAGTGCAGCCTAGAAGGAGGCTATTTAAGAGTCTCAACGGCTCCCACTGCCTATTCAAGCTAACTGGAACAGGCAGCAGCCATCTGGGTCCCTTGCTGAAGAGCAAGGGGGAGGAGGAGACTGCCAAATGACAAAGAGCAAAAAAAGCACAATTTCCATTTCTTTATTAGGCTTTCAGGATAGATCACTAAAAGTAAAAGGTCTTATAAATCCATTGGAACCTCTAGAAATGCTAGGGGACAGGCAGGGGAGGACAGGTACATGTCTGAGAGACCAGGTGTAGGCCTTTATGGAAAAGCTTCTTGTTGGAGATTCTGCACTGATGTCCTTGATTTCAATGGGAAAACCAAGTCCATTTATCATTTCATCAAAGCCTTTATACCAAACATTTCAAAGGAAGAGTGGGAAGGGAGAAAGGGAGTAACAGGATAGGGAGGAAAAATGTGGAGGAAGGCTGAAGAGGATGAGTAGGAGGCTATGGAATTTGGAGGAGGTGGAGAGCCTGGATTTGAAGCAGGCAGGAGAGGGTTCCAGCAAGGAAATCTGGTCTTCAGCCTGATTCAGTTGCAGAGATGCTGCAGCTATGTGCCGAGCTGCCTGTCATTCTTTTGAACTATCTGAGAAACCAGTGGCATTCAGGGCAAATTATATCTAATTTTCTGTACAAATTGCCAAAGTATTGGACCCAGCAAATGTGTTTATTAAAAATCAGAGGCATAGGCATGGGTCACATCTTTGTGGCACCAGATAATCAGACAGAGACTAAGCCCACTAATATGGACAAATTGCATTTGATTTTTCATGCAGGACCAATAAGGGCTCTTTCATCCTTGCTTTCACTGTCGTGAAGTATGTGCAGCCCAGAAGGGGATGCTTGCCTATTCCAGTACTATTGATTTATTTGGGGACCTCAGTCATTGACCCACACTCATGATTAGGACTGAGTAAATATTCTCAGTTTGTAACTCATGATGTTTCCTAGCAATGAAGTAATGTCACGTCCCACCTGGGGAGGAGGGGGGAGGAGTGACAAAGATTCGCAAATCCTCTTGGTGTGGATTAAGGTGGGCCAACACTCAAGGTCCGTACACAAACACCAGCTTTAACAGAAAGCTTCTATAGAGACAAATATTGAGTACAAATATTCGATACCTGCCAACCCTCTCACAGTTATATTCACCCCAGCTATGCGGTTTTACAGAAAATCAAGGTAGGCTATGCAGTACTTGACTTCAATTTAACAACTTTAACAACTTAATCACCTTAGGAAAAGTGAAACAAAAAGAGAGAGAGAGAGAGAGAGAGAGAGAAAATCACCAGTCCTGGATCCAGCGTTGGTCCTGCTAACAAGGGTATTCGGTGAGGGAAGAAGAAGATTCTTATAGAGATGTTAATTCTGCGCAGGGTGCTCGGTGAGAATAATTCCACAAATCACGCACGCACGAGCATGAGCACGAATATAAACACAAGTACCGGTACACACATGAGCACACACAACACACACAAACTACAGCACATTTATCAGGCTACATGATTAGTAAACCTGCCTAAATTTACACTTATTAGTTAGTGATTAACATTTCATACACTATTGGTTTACTGTATTTAAATTAGCCTCGCTTGCTATGTAAATTAGCACGCATGCTCCTTTCAGGTGTGGAGGGGCAAGTCTTTTCAGTCCTGAATTAAGTCGGTGGTCATGATCTCTCCTCGCCACATTTACCTTTCACCTACTTTCTGCAGTTTTATCTTCTCTGGCCACTCCCCAGTCTTTGGTGCCAAGATGTTCACTTTTGTTGGCTTGTTAGCTCTTCTTCAGGGTTAGAGCCTTTAGTTTTCCACAGTTTGCTATCTTTTAGCTCCCTCCCAAATTCCTTTCCCAAGGCACAAGTGGTTAGTAGTTTTGCTAATTGGAAAATTACATCAGCGACCAGTCAAACCAAGAGGAGTGATACCAGGACTGTCCCCCAGGCAGTAGGTGTGTGGGGGGGGGAATAAGACGCTTCACAGACCATGGGGAATGGGGTCGAGGCAAGGCCGCCCTGTCTCCACAGGGCTCCCTCCCTCACCCTCACTCCAGGGTACTGTCCACTCCTGGGTCCTAGCGACCGTCGCTCTGCATTGTGGTTTTAGCACCCAGGCTGTCTGAGACATCTTGTTGTTTTACATTAGCAGTTCTCTACACCACCCCGTGGCTCAAACAGTGGTGCGATTCGAGTTCCATACTTTACATCTTCATCTTCGGTGGTGATTTGAATATAGAGAGAAAGAGAGGACAGGAGTTTAGAAATCATACACCTAACTACTGCAAGGCCTATTACCACTGACAGAAATATCGTTAAAATCATAATACCCATATCTACAAGCCATTTTCCCCACCCCGTGAGTCCAAGAGACTTCAGGAGAGAGTTGAACCAGGGCCCAGGGCTCCAGCCGTTAAACCGGTCCTTTGGTTGCATTGCTCGGAAAAGTTCTCCAGTCAGCTCGGATACTTCTCTCATCTTCTTTTGTGCTTCTTCTGTGGTGGTAGTCACATTGTGAATGGTGAGACAGCATTCTCCATTGGTGAGATTTAACATTCCACATATACTCCCTGCTCTTTTAACAATAGCATATCTAAAGCTAATCTGTTTTGTAAAGTCATTTTAGACACCTGTTGGACTTGCAAATTTAGTTCCCCAAAAGCATGTCTGGTCCAATTACTCAAAACATGTGCTTGCCAGGTTAGGTTTTCTAAGACAAACTGGTGTCTTTTAAGGGTTACGTATGGGGTAAATATATTTTCTAACATCAAAGATGTTGTCATGCCCCAGGTATAATAATCAGGTATTCGGACTCCCTGCACTGCCCATTCTGGTGCAGTCTGAGGTGCCTGAACGTCCCGTTTCCTCCGGTTATATTCGGGGTTGTTAAAGCCAAATGTTTTGGAGGGGCACATTGATGGAACACCGATGGTGCAGCGTAAACCCGCCATTTCATATACATGCAGGTGTGAGTACAGTTTCCCATCTCAACATGCCCAGAGGGTACCCTGAGGGGCTGGATACTTAGCAGTGGAGCATGTTGATGGGTCATGGGGTTCGGTTATTGCGACTCCTTCTTCCCACGCAAAATTCCGCTTTGCCTCGTGGGTAAGTGTGACTCCACATTTTATCGCGTTTTCTGAATTACTAATGGTTCCATTACACATGGGATCTCCAGGTTTAAACCCTGTTACTGGAAAACCCCAACAAATGCACATATCCCGAATAAAGACTCGCAGTTTGGGGATATACCATGTTTCTACGGGGTCCCACGTTAGCAATCCACAACTAACTGTTCGTGAACACGTCATTAGAGGGGTATCCTCATAAGGTAGGGGATTTATTTCTTGTGCATCAATTGTACTATCTGGGTTGGACAAAAAATGCTTAAGGGACCAAGCATATTCATAACGAGAGCGGCTATGGTGAGCGTAGCCACCCCGTTTGTTAGGAATCTGAATACACCAACCCAGGGAAAACGGGACATTATATTCATGTTGCAAGGGTTCACCGTGAGAGGGAGGGTCCCACCAACGTACAAGATTACAAGGGATCTCCACCTCCCGGGGACACAATGTCCAATATTTTCGGGCTGCAAGGGTGGCACTTGTAGTTCCCCTGCAGAGCTGTTGCTTCCAACAGGTGGTATTCCACATATCTCTCCAGGTTATATTAACCGGAAATCGATAGGCCATTGGAGAGGGTTGGTACCAAGTTGTCCCGCTGTACTCTTGGAATGGGAGTGAGTCAGTTCCCCACAAACATTTTCCTTTCCAGTGTGTATTTTGAATACATTTTTGGTTTAACGTTTCTAGCTTTGAATTTAGAATTTGTGAGAAATTTAGCCAAATGATGGCAAATTTAAAGCCCTCCGACACAGATGTGGGGAGGTCTACACAAAGAAAGACCTTGGTCTGTTCGATTCCAGATCCGGATGAAACCTGTAATTAGTTCCCATGCCAAATTGGGTTGGTTATTCAAATTCCCAGTTGACTGAGAGAAGACTATACATGCACAAAGTAAGAATATAAACTTCTCCCACACCATTTATCCCTAGTAAAGAAGAAAAATATGCTTAATAAAATCAGACCAACAACACAAAAAATGACCCATCCGACAACAGAAAACACAAGTCCCATGGTGGGCTTCTGACAACCTGTAAAACATACACATAAAGATGAACAATGATTAATAGGATGGGACAATCCATCGGGTATGAATTCGGTGATTCTTCCCGCGGGCGTCGGTAGCTTCCCAGGCATACATTCCAAGAGGTTTCGTTAAAACCAGTGGAACTGTTCCCACAGTGGGAAGCTCCACCAGCACGGGTTGTCCTGGGTAATGACGTGGGTGAATGGGGTCCTTGGTTCCTCTTCTTCCTGGAAGTATGGTGGGAGGTTGGGGACAGAAAGCGGTGAGTCGTGGACATCCATTTATCCCCCAGCGACTGTTCACTTTATAAACTGCATCGGGCAGTCTCTCTGCCCACCTAGGATCGTGAGGCCTCAGGGCACGTTTCAAAAGCCCATTTGTGCGTTCAACAATTCCATTCGCTTGAGGGTGATAAGGGGTGTGGAAGATCCACTGAATCCCTTCTCTCTGCGCCCACTCCTTAACTACTCCTGCAGTAAAATGACTTCCGTTATCTGATTGGATCGATTGGGGCTTGGGTAGGTAACTGAACCAGAGTTTTAAACCTTTTACCGTGCTTTCCCCAGTAGCTCGCTGCACCGCTTCTGCTTGTGTCAGCCCTGATACCACTTCTACCCCTACTAATACATACCTTTTCCCATTGGAAAGTCGAAAGGGACCGATATAATCTACTTGCCATGTCTCCCACAGCCCCTTCTTATCTCGCAAGTGTAAGGGTGGGTCTTTCAAAGGGTCATGTTCTAATCCTATATGGCATTGACTACAAGCAGAAATGATCCTGTTGCACAGCTCTCAGGTTACAGGCCAGCCCCTGCCGCTGGCTTCTTTGAAGAGGTCTTTAACCCCTGAATGGCCGCGTTTCACATGTAACCACTCTAACAGATGTTCCCATTTCTCCCCTTCACTTTCTACGGCTATATTTGCTAGGCGCGTCAGCGAGTCTACTTGGTTGTTCAAAAGGTGAGCTGGATTGTCTCCTGCTTGATGTGCAGCGACCCATCCTACCAGAAAGGATTTTTGTTTGGAAATATTCAGAATTTCCTCCCACTTTTCCCGCTGCCATACTGGTATTCGGTTTACCTCCCATCCATTTTGTTCCCAAAAAGGGAGCCACTCTGTACATCCCTTGAACACAGCATATGAGTCTGTATAAATATACACTGGTTCTCTGGTCTCAGCTTCCCTGGTGACCACACTCCACACAGCAACTAATTCACCCACTTGGGCACTCCCCTCACCCTCCGTTACGATTTGGTCCCCAGAGTCAACATGTAGTGCTACTGCTCAGTACTTCCACACCTTTCCCTCCCTCCTAGAGGATGCGTCAGTGAACCACACATTTTTCAGATGGGGCTCAAATGGAGGAGCAGGTTTTATGCATGAGGGAGGGGGTTCTGTGTCTGGGTGATCGGTGGGTGGAGCTTGTATTTGGAGTATTTTGGGCGTTCCTTCCTCTATTTTCCATGTGTGGCAATAGTGATCCAACTGCGCATACCACTTCCTTACTGTTTCTCGCTGTGCCACCCCAATGGGAGGTGGGGTTCCGGACAACACTGGCTTCAAAACCTTAAAGGGCCCTCGTAAGATGATTGGTTGCTGCCGTATGACCCTTTTGGCTTCCTGCAAAGCTAAACTAACCACAAAAAGGCCCTTCTCCCAAACTGAGTAACGTTTTTCTGCATCTTTAAAACTGCGTGAGTAGAATCCTATGGGACGAGTTGGACCTTCAGGCCCATGTTGCCACATATGTATGGATAGCCCGTGAACTGCAAAACCCCATTCAATGTGGAGTGGATCTGTTGGGTGTATTGGCCCTAAAGCCTGATACGTGCCTGCTTCAAAAATCAACAACTTTAAGGCTTCTTCATGGACGGGGGTCCAATCCCAGGTGACTCTTTTGCGTGTTAGATCATATAAGGGACGGGCTATGATAGAAAAATCTGGAATGTGTTTTCTCCAAAATACCAGCAGACCTAGGGCATGTTGCAGTTCTTTTTTATAACCAGGCATTTTTACTTGTTCAAGAGTAGTTAAGAGTTTCGGGGGGAATGCACGCCATTCCTCCCCTCCACCAAATGCCTAGGAATTTTACTTCGCAAGAGGGAAGCTGTACCTTTTCTGCTGGGATTTGGAGCCCTAAATTCTCTAGGTGACTGATTATCTCCATCTGGGTCTGTCCTACTGCAGCAGCATCAGGGCCGCCTATCAACACATCATCGATGTATTGATATACCTTGACGCCCTCTCCAGGAGTGACTTGAGCAAGCTCTTGTGCTAGTGCATAGTGCGCAATGGTCGGTGAATGACGGTATTCCTGGGGAAGACGTGTGAAAGTGAATTGCACACCCTCCCACGTGAAGGCAAAGCGGTCTCTGTCAGCCTCCTGTAAGGGAACCATAAAAAACATATCCTTCACGTCAATGGTTGCTAAAATCTGATGTGCTTGCTCCTGTATGGTCGCAAGCAATTCGGCTATGTTAGGCACTGCAGCCGTCAAGGGGCCTGTGTTGGCATTTAGGCGCCGATAGTCAATTGTTAGTCGCCATTTTCCATTTGGTTTGCGGACTGGCCATACTGGGGAGTTGTAAGGTGAGTGAGTTGGGATAATTATCCCTTGCTCTCGCAACTCCGTTATCACAGGGGTTATACCCTCCCGAGCCCCTAAGGGAAGAGGGTACGGTTTGACATTAACAATTTTGGAAGGAGGGAGCACGGGTGCCGGTTGTAAAAGTCTTATAGAAACCATGGGGAGTCCGAATTTCCACTCCCTTCCTTTTGAGTCTGTCCATGCTCTCCCCTTCAATAAATCAAGTCCTAAAATGTTCATAGGGAAAGTACCCAATATCATCGTGGTCTCAACAGGAGATGTGTCTCCCGGTAACCAGCATCTGACTCGAGCCGTTGGCTGTGGCTTAGAGTTTCCAAAAGCATCTGTGACCCAAATTTGTTTTTTATCAGCAACTATGCCATTACGATTAGCGACATCCACCCGAAGTGCTGACATCTGAGCACCCGTGTCAACTAGGAAAGTAACTGGGGTTTTAAAGGGACCAAGGGGAAAAGTAATTAACAAGTCCCCTTTATTATTTTCTGTGAGCCTTCTCAAATGGACCCACTGGCCATCCCCCGGCTCACTTACTGGGGATGGCATGTCCAGTTTCCCATCCCAAGAGCAATCAAATCCTTTTCAGGGGCATTAGGTACCTTAGAGGTAACTCCCGCAATGTCATTAAATCGGGGCTCCGCCCTCATACTCTCTTGAGTGTGCTGGTCAATTTGGAGGGGAGTACTTTGTTTTTCCACGCTCGAACGAGCTTCTCTAAGGTTATAGTAGGCATACCATCCATTAACTCCCGGGGAATCCCCTTCTCGATTCCCTCCACCCACAACAGGTGGCCTGAGGAGGGGGCCGATTTTCTTGCTGTTCCACTCTCCTTACAGCAGTTCTTGATTTTATAGCCCCCCTAGTGAGACCTATTCTCCTACCATAATTTATCAGTTCCTGGGCTACCTCCCCCCAAGTCATGGCCCCTCTCCCTCGTTGGTTTCGTGTGTCCCCCCCCTTCGGAGCCAGGATATCCCTTAGACGGTCCTGCAGCTGTACCGCGTACAGCTTCAGTGAGTCCGGAAGACCCCGGATCAGGGGAGTCATTCTATCAGGGTGTGCATTTAACAACATCGGGGAAGGCTGTTGAGGGACTAAACGCCTGTCATGCATCAACTGGAGGCAAGCAGCCTTTTGTAAACTTTCGGTTAAATGATTTATATCAGGGGTCTCAATATATCACGTAAACGGTGTCCTTCAAGGCTGTTGTCATCCTATTGTGACTTCCTATCTTCCATGCATTTGTTCTCCCAAGGCCCAGTTGTCTGAGATGGGATTATCCCGGAGCCCCCTTATCTTACAACCATTCTAACTACTCCCTAAATCACAAAGGCCTTTCTTTTGTTTAGTTAAGTGACTAAGATATTTAAATATCCTCCTTGCCCCTAGGCTTTAATTCTTTCAGGAGGCATTTTGATGCAGTGGCTTTTTCTATCTTGGCTTTAACCCTTTTAGCTGGAGCTTAGTTTTACACAATATAGGCATTCACAGCTCCTATTGGTTTGCACAGATACAAGAAAAGGATAAAAATTGTTTCAGAAAATCAGAATTATTGTCATCAACTCCTTTTTTTTTACAGTAATTAGTTTGTAGGGCAAATTAATCTCCCGGATAATATTCCCAGAACTTAAATATCTGGTGCAAAATATTAAACTAAAAGTCAAAGGTGGATGGAGGTGTGAAATTTGCCCATGATTGTGATGCAAATGATAGAGAATCAATGAATGTGCTGCTTTCGTAAAAATATGACTCACCTTTGCTATGTTTTGTGATCAGCTCTTTAAGCAACAATGATCACACGTGCTTTTTTCCTCTGATGAGACTCAAAAGTTTGAGTACTCAGTAATTCTGTGGAGTTTGCTGGGAACTCATCACCTGTATATTGAAAACACAGCAGCAGCCAGTCTGTAAATGAGTAGAATTTCCAAATTTATGCTTTGTGCAATTTCTAAAATTTCTGCATAGCAAAAAAAGGGTACTTATATAGATTTGCACAAACCCTTCTCAACCAGAGAAATCAAGGGTAACATTTCTTTGTCAGCAAGGGTTCCAGGTTGAGCTCCTGAGGAAAGACTGAAAGCATTATGTCCTGGTTTCAACTGGGATAGAGTTAATTTTCTTCTTAGTAGCTGGTATAGTGCTGTGTTTTGGGTTTAGGAAGAGAATCATATTGATAACACACTGATGTTTTGGTTCTTGCTAAGTAGTGCTAAAAGTAGTGCTAAGTAGTTGCTAAGTAGTTGCTGAGTAGTGCTTACACTAGTCAAGGACTTTTCAGCTTCCCATGCTCTGCCTGGTGCACAAGAAGCTGGGACGGAGCACAGCCAGGACAGCTGACCCAGACTGGCCAAAGGGCTATTCCATACCATATGACATCATGCTCAGTATATAAGCTGGGGGAAGAAGAAGGAAGGGGGGGACAGTCGGCATGATGGCGTTTGTCTTCCCAAGTAACCATTACGCATGATGGAGCCCTGCTTTCCTGGGGATGGCTGAACACTTGCCTGCCAATGGGAAGTAGTGAGTGAATTCCTTGCTTTGCTTTGCTTGTGCGCGCGGCTTTTGCTTTACCTGTTAAACTGTCTTTATCTCAACCCATGAGTTTTCTCCCTTTTACTCTTCCGATTCTCTCCCCCATCCCGCCAGGGGGAAGTGAGCGAGCGGCTGTGTGGTGCTTAGTTGCTGGCTGGGGTTAAACTACGACAGGGGGTTAGAAAATTGCCTTGAGAATGTAAAGTACACTACCAATCATATCTTTGTTATTTAATGGAGAGCTACTGTAATTTAGTTGGTACGACCATCATGTAATGGGCCACAGTAAATTCACTTGAGAAAAGAAGACCAAAGCGTGACTGGTAATTTGCCATTCTTTTTGGTAGGACTCGTGACAACTGACTTTGTTCCTTTATTTCGATATTGCTTTTTCCTGATATACTAAAACATTCAGAGGCCCATATTCATGAGAATAGTGGGGAGACACCTCAGAATCAACAGATTGATTGCAAGTTACATTCAGTGCTGGAGGAAAGGTTGAAATATTTCTTATGTTAACCAATCCATTTAGTAATGCCTAGTTCCAAAGTTTCCACAGCTTATTAACTCTCAGGTCCACTGGTACCTCATTAACACAAGAATAAAACAATGTGGCCTTTTTGGACTGCTGAAGCTCTGCCAGTTCCCTCTACATGTCCATCTATCTAGATCTGAGCCCAGAACCTCAATCTTTGAACACTTTATTAAAGTAAGAAAAGAAAATACATCTCTTTCTTCTTCCCCAGACTGTAAGCCTACAGCTAAACTGTTCAATAATATAGCATTTTATTATTCACTGTATGATTCGTTCTTATATTGTCATGCATTATTATTACACAATTAATCAGAGTGACTATAGTGAGGAAGATGGAGAAGTGAAGAAGTTCTGAATAGACCTGCTTCAAAATATTATTTGTACATTAGAAACAATTTTTTGTTATTATCTTATCAACATTTTTCAGTAAAAAGTATCTTCCACAATTATTTTTATTTGAAAGAACAGCAAGATCATAAAAAATCCAATAAAGTATCACTTTTGGATGGCTAATTAAAATATTGAAAAGTTTTGTCCAAGGTGGGTATTTTTCTAAGGGCAGGAAAGGGGAAAAAAGAAAGAAGCCATTCATTTTTCAAAGTAGTGAGAAAGCTTTGGCAATGCATTTGGTTCTGTAATAATCTTGTTGTCTTTCCACAGGTGCAGGAGCGTTCAGTTTATGGAGCAATTTAATAAATAGGGTTGGAAACCAAATTTCTACCATTTTCTGTGTTTTTATTTGACATAAATCAACATTAGTCTTATGCATACATTCCGTTATAAATGCAATCCTTTCTCACTTTACTCTTTAGTAATGGGTAACACTTTGTATGAAAGAATGCAGTTTGCCTTGTTCTCATTTTATGCTAATTTTGTTCAAATTCTGTATCAAAGACCAGTATCTGCCTGCAAAGAACCTACCACATTCTGGAATTAATGTGCAGTTCAAAATGCACCAGTGATTGCCTATATATTAGAACTGGAATATTTTAAAAGCTACCCCATTCTAATTAGTAATATGAAAGATTCTTCACCTGGCTTGACTCTACAGAGATGTGATTGCAGAAGAGGTTACCATTAATGTGAGATACAACAAGGGCTAATCAGGAACAAGTAAAACAATGTGTCACCTTACAAGAGCAATGATGATTTACCATCAGAATGCTATTGAATATTCCCTTTCATCACCCTTTTGGAGTGAAAAAAATCCATATAAAAATATGGTGTCTTATTAAGTAACCCAAACACATGTCTGTAAAATAAATGTCTTCTGAAAAAAAAGGCACTTAAAAAAAAAAGTCTTGCAAATCTATTTGCGTAGTATGAGGGACACATCTTATTCATGAGACCATTTTTTTCTCTGGAATGTGGACATTAAAGATATTACAATTTCCAATCTACTTGCAGTGTAATTGATTCTTTGATGTCTGTTTTCTATGTGACAAACATTAAATAACTTGTCTGCACGTCAGTGATGATTTTTGTTTTAGTGGGAGGTTATATTTTTTTTTTCTGTGTAATTGATGAAAGCTTTCAGTTAGTTATTTATTTTCTTGAGACTACAGTGTATGACCTAAAATCCTACATTCACTATAAAGGAATAAGAATTTTGAAGACACCTGACTTGGATAGGTTACTCTGTGCTTTCCTTACATGAGAAAGATATAGAAAAATTGCAGGAATACATGATTAAAGATTGAGAAACTAAAACAATCAAAATATACAAACAGATTTTTAGAAGGAATGATTAGTCTAGATAAACAAGAGATGGTCAACATTTTTTTGTATTCTATAAAAAATGAACAATACCAAAACATTTCCAGTCCTGAGTAATACTAAAAAGTCAGCATTTTGAGAGCTCTTTTCCTAATTTAAAATGTACAGGCAAACAGGTCTTGTGTCTATCAAACTATTTAAACATTAATGTTTTGTCTGGACTTTCAGTTCTTTTCCGTAATACTTCACTTAATTTTTTAATAAAAGCAATTTCTTATCTGGAACAAAGAATTTTTCAGTTTGGCAACATCAAAAAGGGACATTTGAAACATTTGTTTTCAAAAATGTACTTAACTAAGAAATTTCATCTGAATCCTAACTGTTCCTTATAAAAAAATGAAAAAGAGAATGAAATGAAAGGAAGACAGTTTAAACACTCCTTCCTTTTTTTTTGAGGACTGTTTCTGGATATCTACTCTCTATAGAAAAAAATGGATTTTTTAAAAAATCATGGTGCAATACGTATCAAATAAATTATTATTAGAGTATGTATTTTCCAAAGAAGGTAATCTTCTGTTATTATACTTAAAGTAAATTTGTCAAGCAAAAGATTTGTGTTCAAGGACATAAAGTGTTAATATCTATTTGATAATGAAATTATCTCCAAAGGGAAAATGGCATACACCCTTTTCCTTCAGGTTTATCAAGCGAACTCTAAAATTCAAAGGAGAAAATAGTATTTTGATTAATGTCAGGAAACTCTTGTTCTGGACAGTATCAGGGACTAATTCTTGCATTGCTAAAAACCTGGCTAGACTATTCTCATGACTGAAATATTAAGTCACTGTGAATGGTTTACTTAGGAAGGCATAGTAAATAACAATAAAAAAAACCAACAAAAAAACCTCAAAGTGTGAGACGAAGTGTGCTATGGCAAAGATCTTGTTATCTGAAAGTTAGTGCTAAATAAGAATAACATGATTATAACATAATAATAACATGATTATACATAGTAAAATCTTTGTCTGTGTTAATTGGATTTTTTCTTTTAGTCTACCTGGTAGCCTGCTATTCCATTGTGGATCCTGGAAGACCATGTGCTAGGACTTGGATCTAGACATTAGAAACTACTCCTTTGACTCACTGAAAGTCAAATCCAAGATCTTTAGAATCATCAGTTGTAAGCAAAGTAACCAGCTAATGAAAGCCAAGAAGAACCTGTGATGATATACTAAACTACCAAATTAAAGTAATGTTACAGAATTCCTTTAACATGATTCCACAACATCCAGAAAGGAAAATCATGCTGTTATCTAGGCTTCAAACTTAGATGTATGTGCAGTTGGTGGCCCAAATCTTCTGAATGTCAGAAAGTTATTAATAATGTTCAAGCATAAGAAGTGTTGAACCCAGCAGCTCCTGGATTTCAGCATGACATTTAATGGTAGGATAGTAGTGAATATTGGAGTGAACTAATTATTGCCTAGGTACCGGTGATTTCCCTTACAGGTAGAACAGAACAAAGGGTGAGGATATATGAAATGTAAATGTATGTGATTTCTGAGAATATTTGGTTAATGCCTGTTCAGCATAGAAGATTAGGAAGAGGAACAGAAGCAGCACTTTAAACGCCCAGATACACAAATCCTAACAAACAGGAGTTAAAGGAGCCACTACCAACAACCACAGCTCTCAGGTCACTGGTTGATTGATGGACTGTTGAAGGGATTGCTCAAAGCCTTGAGGAAGTTCAGCCAGAACCAGCAGCAACCAATAAAAAGAGGGAAGTAAGATTATCATGAGTTTCAGGGGAAAGAGCAAATTTATTGTGGGATATATCAAAAGGCTTGCGGTCTTGTGCAAAAGTTATTGTGGGATGTTTAGAGAAAGGGCAATAGGTAGGCAAAGGGAATGAGCAAGGTGGATCAGAGAGAAAACATGGAAAATGGAGAAGATGGGGGATAAAAGATGTTGTGTAAAGAAGGGGCAGATCAGTGGGCTCTTGCCTAGCCAGTCTGATAACCAGTCTGGTCTTAATATCTTCTTATCCAACTCTTACCTGTTTTCCCCAGTGAGAGTGCTCACTGTTGTCTCTGTGTGTGTGAGGATAATGAACCTCCAGGTGGAGTAGCTAGAATAGTAAGAGGTCTGGGAACCAGCTTCCAGAGAGACCAGGGGTCTGAGAGCCAGCACTGGAGGCAACGCAGGTCTCTCCCAAAGCAATGGCAGAAATCTTTGTGTTTGAGTGGGCATGAGTACAAAATTTGATGGCAAACATTGAGCCAAATGCACAAACAGGATCAAGCCATTTGTATTATTCATCTTTGTGTAAGTGCTGTTTGTGTATATGTGGTACCTGTAAGGGTGCTCTCCTTGTGTTTGTCTTGATTAGTTCATGTTTGATCACATGCACGCTCACCATGGCTTCTGGCTGAACTGAGGGTCTGGGGACCGCAGCAGCCTGGCTGTAGCGGGCTAGGAAGGAATCATAGCCTCCCATGGGAGTCTTGGTGCCCAGCAAATTTGGATTCCCTTTAACACTGTCTGCAAATGTATAACAGCATTAGAGTCATACAAGAATAGTAATTCGCTATAGCCATGTTATAGAATCATAGAATCACTAAGGTTGGAAAAGACCCTTAACATCGAGTCCAACCGTTAACCTAGCACTGCCAAGTCCACCACTAAACCATGTCCTCGAGCACCACGTCTACCCGCCTTTTAAATACCTCCAGGGATGGAGACTCAACCACTTCCCTGGGCAGCCTGTTCCAGTGCCTGAATACCCTTTCGGTGAAGAAGTTTTTCCTAATATCTAACCTAAACTTCCCCTGGCGCAGCTTGAGGCCGTTTCCTCTCATCCTATCACTTGTTACTAGGGAGAAGAGACCGACCCCCACCTCGCTACAGCCTCCTTTCAGGTAGCTGTAGAGAGCAATAAGGTCTCCCCTCAGCCTCCTCTTCTCCAGACTAAACAACCCCAGCTCCCTCAGCCTCTCCTCATCAGACTTGTTCTCTAGACCCTTCACCAGCTTCGTTGCCCTTCTTTGGATATGCTCTAGTACCTCAATGTCCTTCTTGTAGTGAGGGGCCCAAAACTGAACACAGTACTCGAGGTGCAGCCTCACCAGTGCCGAGTACAGGGGCACTATCACCTCCCTGGTCCTGCTGGCCACACTATTCCTGATACAAGCCAGGATGCCATTGGCCCTCTTGGCCACCTGAGCACACTGCTGGCTCATGTCCAGGCGGCTGTCAACCAACACCCCCAGGTCCTTTTCCACCAGGCAGCTCTCCAGCCACTCCTCCCCCAGCCTGTAGCGTTGCATGGGGTTGTTGTGACCCAAGTGCAGGACCCAGCACTTAGCCTTGTTGAATCTCATACAGTTGGCCCCGGCCCATCGATCCAGCCTGTCCAGGTCCCTCTGCAGGGCCTTCCTACCCTCCAGCAGATCAACATTTCCACCCAGCTTGGTGTCATCTGCAAACTTCCTGAGGGTGCACTCAATCCCCTCATCCAGATCATCAATGAAGATGTTGAACAGGAGCAGCCCCAACACTGAGCCCTGGGGAACACCACTCGTGACTGGCCGCCAACTGGATTTGACTCCATTCACCACCACTCTCTGGGCTCGTCCGTCCAGCCAGTTTTTAACCCAGCACAGAGTGCACCCATCCAAGCCGTGAGCAGCCATCTTCTCCAGGAGAATGCTGTGGGAGACAGTGTCAAAGGCCTTACTAAAGTCCAAGTAGACAACATCCACAGCCTTCCCCTCATCCACTAAGCGGGTCACCTTGTCATAGAAGGAGACCAGGTTAGTGAAGCAGGATCTCCCTTTCATAAACCCATGCTGGCTGGGCCCGATCCCTCGGTTGTCCCGCACGTGCCGCGTCATGGCACTCAAGATGATCTGCTCCATGACCTTCCCCGGCACCGAGGTCAGGCTGATAGGCCTGTAGTTCCCCGGATGCTCCTTCCGACTCTTCTTGTAGAGGGGCGTCACATTTGCTAACTTCCACTCATCTGGGACCTCCCCAGTTGACCAGGACTGCTGATAAATGATGGAGAGTGACTTGGCAAGCTCCTCCACCAGCTCCCTCAGTATCCTCGGGTGGATCCCATCTGGGTCCTGGTTGGGTGGTCTGTAACATACTCCCACCACGATATCTGCCTTGTTAGCCTTCCCTCTGATCTTTACCCATAAGCACTCAACCTGATCATTACTGTCGTTAAGCTCCAGACAGTCAAAACACTCCCTAACATACAGGGCTACCCCACCACCTCTCCTTCTTTGCCTGTCCCTTCTAAAGAACTTGTAGCCATCCGTTGTGGAACTCCAGCTGTGCGAGTCATCCCACCATGTTTCCGTGATGGTGACCACATCATAGTTTTCCTGCCGCACAATGGCTTCCAACTCATCCTGCTTATTGCCCATGCTGCGTGCATTAGTGTAAATGCACTTCAGTTGGGCTATTGATCTCTTCTTCCACACAGGCATGCCACCCCTAGGCTCATCCCTAGCAAGCCTGGTTTTATCCCCTTCCCCCTTTGCATCTAGTTTAAAGCTCTCTCAGTGATGAGGCTTGCTAACTCCTGAGCCAGAATCCTTTTCCCCCTTTGCGACAGGTGAACCCCATCTGTCTCCAGCAGGCCTGGTGTCATGTAAACTGCCCCATGATTGAAAAACCCAAAATTCCACTGCTGGCACCAGCCTCTGAGCCATGTGTTAATGAGATGGGTCTTCCTGTTCCTTTCCATATGCCTCCCGGCTACTGACAGGATGGAGGAAAACACCGCCTGCACTCCTGATCCTTCAAGCAATTGCCCCAGTTCTCTAAAGTCCCTTTTGATTGTGCCTCTGTCAGCTACCTCATTGCTGCCAACCTGAACAACCACTAGCGGATAATAATCAGACAATTTTACCAGCCTGGGGAGCTTCCTGGTAATGTCTCTTATCCTTGCCCCAGGGAGGCAGCAGACTTCCCTATGGGATGGGTCCGGTCAGCATATCAGGCCCTCTGTTCCCCTCAGAAGGGAGTCACCTATGACAATTACCCTTCTTTTTTTCTTGCCAGTGGCCGTTGTAATGCGTGGGGCTGACTGGTTCCCCCCAGTCAACCCCATGGATGGATCACTGTCCGTATCTTCATCCTCCTGGCCCTAGAGTTCCAGAGCCTCATACCTATTGTGTAAGGGCACCTGGGGGGGCGAGGTTGGCCAGGAGAGGATTTGCCTGCTGCGCCAAGCTGGGATCTGCATCCATCCTCCTCTGTCTCTTGGGTCCCCTCCCTCCGCCTGGCAGCACGAGGGCAGGGGAGCCTCTCCTTCTCTTGATGCTTCCATCTGGTGTGATCATCTCAGGGATGGTAGGGAGTGGCTCCACCAGTCTATCTCCCTCTCACACTCCCTGATACTCCTCAGTCTTGCTACTTCTTCTTTCAGCTCTGCCACCATGCTGAGCAGATCCTCCACCTGCTCGCACCTCACGCAGGTGTTGTCTCGGCAGCCCTCTGTCACCAGAGCAAGGCTCTGGCACTCCCTGCAGCCAGAGACCTGGGTGGCTGCATGTTTTAGCGGGAGCTCTGTCTGGGTCGCCACATCCCTTCTGGCGATGGCTCTCGCCCGAGTGGAGACCATGGCTAGATCTCTTCTGGCAGGGCGTAGACCACAAGGAGAGCTCACCAGCTGCCTGCTCGCTCTGCCCGCGCAAACTGCCATGCAAACTGCCACGCCACGTCCTTTCTGATGTGCCACGCCCTGTTCGCCCGTCCTGGTCACCGCGCTCCCCAGCTGCCAATTTAAATCTCCTGCGGTTGCCCCAGCAACGCCCAAGCCCTGTCTGCCTCGCTCGCGAGAGCGGCCAGTTTTTCTTCGGTGTGAGGGCCCCACCAGGCTCTTTATTGGGTTCCCTGGCACAGGAAACCCCCTTTTCCACCCCAATCTAGCGCCCAGTTGCAGGACTTACCGTTGCTGCTCAGTGCTATCAGTGCTTCACGTTAACCGAGGCAGAGAATCATGCAGAACAGTTGATGTTCTGAAGTTCTCCAGGTGTTTATGCTGACATTTTGCCTTGTGGGTATAACCATAAGTTCCAGACCAAAGGAGAGAGTAGGTCAAGTTTCCAAGCCTACTGTGTGACACATGGATACAGTTCAAACTCCATGCAAAGCCTTGTACCTAAACCTCTTGAACAGATGCGTCAGAGCTATTGAAGAACAAGTCCAATGTAACATATTGCCTGTTAAACTTTCTTCCTGATGGTCTCTTCTTTGGAAGTATGAAAACTTGGTGAGTGGCTTTCTAAGGTTCGGAAGCAAATTGATTATGAACTGGAGTTTTGTCTACCAACAATTTTTAATATGTAATCTTGTCATGAGTGAACTAAAGTCATTAATAATACAGTAAGCAAAATGTGCTACAGTTAACCTTAAATTATAACTTACAAAGAGCGTTCTTGCAGTTTCTGCTATGATTTATGGGCTCAGTTTATTCCATGCAAATTCATGCACAGTTTCTAATAAGAGGGAGGAAGAAAGATAAAAGAGCCCTGAATATTTTATAAGCTTTTTCCACTTACCTTAATTTAGAAATATGAAGCTGAATATGTAAATAGAGAATAATTACCTATTACTAATCTCCAACATAGTTTATCTATTTCAGCCCTGAACATCCTGAGCAATGCAAAACATAACTGTTTTACTACCTGTACCACTGTAAATATGATAATCAGGTATACTTCAGTGCTAGTTTTTGCTGATACATGAGAAGATAGATACTATAATATAATCAGGCAGTGCTTCGCTATTGTTTTATATCCCTTTTAAAAATAATATACCTGCTGTTCAGTATTTCATTCATTGGACACAGTAAAGTTAACTTTTAAGAGGATGATGTCCTAGATAAGTTCCTTGAGCATGTTTTTCCAGATGCAATCCTTAAATTTTAGAAATGGTGTTACAAATTTGGGATTGCCATAGAAATCCATGCAAACAGCTGCAGCAGAACTCAGCATTCTTTGCTCTGTAGCACTTCAGTACTCAGTACTCAGCTAAGACCCTGACTCATAAAGGCACTTGGGCACCTATATCATGTTAGACAACTAGTTCCAACAGAGCAATATGCAAGCTATCTAGCTCTAAAAGATCAGTATGCAAACCCTCTTCCAGTCTGTTCCTCCCATTCCCGACCTACTTAGATATGATTGATCAGTTCTGAAATTTAATCAGAAAACTGATTAGCCTTGAGGTTACATACCAGATATTCCACTATCTTCACTCAACTTGGTTTCTCTCTAGAGGACAGCCATAGTCTCAAATGCTCATGCTATCAGTGAGTTTCATCCAATGACAATACAGCAGAAGAGTAAAACCTGTGGGTTGTATTTCACTTCCAAAAATCTGAAGGAAGCTAAAGTTTTCTTTCTAATAAGAACCTAAATAGGGGGTCCACTGATGGTATTTGAAGGCTCCCAGCAAAGAAAAACATACTGATGATTTTATTAAATTAATAAATACACTTTTGAATCCAAGAATCCCCATTTTTCCAGAGAACCTAACTTGACAATAAAGATTCCCCTGGCTCATACTTTTTTTTTTTTCACATCATATCAATACTTTGAAGAATACTTGAGTTAATCACCTATATTATTTCTCTTTAAATTATCAGGGAAAGAAGGGAGGGAGGGAAGGAGGGAGGGAAGGAGGGAAGGAAGGAAGGAAGGAAGGAAGGAAGGAAGGAAGGAAGGAAGGAAGGAAGGAAGGAAGGAAGGAAGGAAGGAAGGAAGGAAGGAAGAACGGGGTCAGAGAGACAGGGAGTCATGGTTTATCCAAAAGTGCAATGAACCAGCTTTATACTGAATTGTATTTTTCATTAGTTAGTGAACAAGCCAAAATGTTTTTCTGTTATCTCCACTTCTAGCTATCACAATAAATTAAGACTGAGTCACAAATGGCAAATAGACATCCTCCAGTCAAGCGAAAAATAATTTGTTTTCCTGTAAATCACAATCTCATGTTGCATTACCACTCCCCTCTCCAATCTATTTGCCAGTGACTGTTTTTCATGCACTTGTATATCTAAAGCATACTGTCGTGGTTTAACCCCAGCTAACAACTAAGCACCACGCAGCCGCTCCCTCACTCCCCACCAGTGGGATGGGGGAGAGAATCAGAAGGGTAAAAGGGAGAAAACTCGTGGGTTGAGATAAGAACAGCTTAATAACTGAAGTAAAATAAATTAGAACAGTTAAATAGGCAAAACAAAAACCGTGCACGCAAACAACGCAAAACAAGGAATTCATTCGCTACTTCCCATCGGCAGGCAGGCGTTCAGCCATCCCCAGGAAAGCAGGGCTCCATCACGCGTAACGGTTACTCGAGAAGACAAACGCCATCATGCCGAACGTCCCCCCCTTCCTTCTTCTTCCTCCAGCTTATATACTGAGCATGACGTCATATGGTATGGAATAGCCCTTTGGCCAGTCTGGGTCAGCTCCACCCCCCCCCCCCCCCCCCCCCGGCTGTGCCCCCTCCCAGCTTCTTGTGCACCCGGCAGAGCAGGGGAAGCTGAAGAGTCCTTGACCAGCGTGAGCGCCACTTAGCACCTATTTAGCAACAGCTTAGCACTACTTAGCAAGAACCAAAGCATCAGTGTATCATCGACATTGTTCTCATCCTAAACCCAAAACACAGCCCCATACCGGCTACCAAGACGAAAATTAACTCTATCCCAGCTGAAGCCAGGACACATACTAACACCAAGAGCTATCTCCCAGGTGAAACTTAGGTATGCAGTAGTCTTTAGCTTTTGCTGGGATCCTAAAAGACCAATAGCTGTCTTTTCTGGTTTGAGTCTCATGGCCTTAGGTAGTCTTGTTTGCCACACCTAGTTCAAGACTGAAATTGGTAGCTTTAGCTGCAGACTGCTGGGAATACTCACTGAAGTCACTTGGGAACTTTGGCTAAAACAGTTTGTCAGGAAAACACATTGAGAAAAATGAAGCTCCAAGATACCCATATGATGAAGAGCTACATGCAACAAGCAGAGGTTCAGCCTTCTAAGTTAAATCTATGCTAATAGTACACGTTACTGTCATGGTCTCCCTGACATGCCCCTTAGCACTGTCTAGAAGAGTGCTAGGTCTCATGGGCCAAGTACCAGGGAGAATGCTGACAGCTGACCTGAATGGGCAATCATAGAATCATAGAACGCTTTGGGATGGAAGGGACCTTTGAAGGTCATCTAGTCCAACACCCCTGCAATTGGCAGGAACATCTACAACTAGATCAAGTTGCTCAGAGCCCCATCCAGCCTGTCCTTGAATGTTTCCAAGGATGGGGCATCTACCACCTCTCTGGGCAACCCGTTCCAGTGTTTCACCACCCTCATTGTAAAAAATGTCTTCCTTATATCTAGTCTGAATCTACCCTCTTTTAGTTTAAAACCATTACCCCTTTGTAAGAGACTGAAGTGTTAAGAACAATTGTCTCAAAGCTTGCTTGTGTGTGTTTATCTGATAAGACCAGAAAGCAGACCACTCTTTTGTCTGATAAGACCTGAGGGCAGTCCATTCTTTGGCTTATCAAGTACCACTAGCTTTCAAGGAAACTTGTGCAAACTTGCTGAAGCAGCAGGCCATTCTTTGGCTTATCAGGCACCACCAAGAATAGGACACCAACTGGTATCCAGGCCAGGCCGCTTGCCCACCAGCAATATATATTGTGTGATTAGATGTGCATGTGTTGGGTACGTGATGTTGCCCTGGGTTACCAAACCGAAACGAGAGGGCAAACTCCCTCTCCAGCACCGGATAAAAGACGGCACAACAAAACCTGAGTGTGGCCATCCACCACCGAAAAACTGAAGACTGAGGACCAACGGGACACCGCTGGATCCATGGTGGTGACTATCCTTTGCTTCTCTCTCTGAATGCTTGCTTAATTTCCTCCTAATATTTCCTGCCTTTCCTATCGCTTTACTCTTTTATATTTACCCAATAAAACGCCTGATTGGCGGCATATGACCTCATTTGTGTCTTAATTTTGCTCTTGGGATCATTAGAAACCTTCCCCGAGCCTGACAATCAGACCGGGACTTAACACCCGTGTCCTACTGCTATTGGCCCTGCTAAAAAGTCTGTCCCCATCTTTCTTATAAGCCCCCTTTAAGTACTGAAAGGCCGCAATAAGGTCTCCCCACAGCCTTCTCTTCTCCAGGCTGAACGACCCCAGCTCTTTCAGCCTTTCCTCATAGCAGAGGTGTTCCAGCCCTCTGATCATTTTTGTGGCCCTCCTCTGGACCTGCTCCAACAGGCCCATGTCCTTCCTGTGCTGAGGACCCCAGAGCTGGACGCAGGACTCCAGGTGGGGTCTCACCAGAGCAGAGTAGAGGGGCAGAATCACCTCCCTCGACCTGCTGGCCACGCTTCTTTTGATGCAGCCCAGGATACGGTTGGCTTTCTGGGCTGCGAGAGCACATTGCTGGCTCATGGCCAGCTTTTCATCTATCAGTACCCCCAAGTCCTTCTCAGCAGGGCTGCTCTCAATCCCTTCATCCCCCAGCCTGTATTGATACTGGGGATTGCCCCGACCCAGGTGCAGGACCTTGCACTTGGCCTTCTTGAACCTCATGAGGTTCACACAGGCCCACTTCTCCAGCCTGTCCAGGTCCCTCTGGATGGCATCCCGTCCCTCAGGCATGTCAACTGTACTGCTCAGCTTAGTGTCATCTGCAAACTTGCTGAGGGTGCACTCGATCCTGCTGTCTATGTCATTGATGAAGATATTGAACAGCACTGGCCCCAGTACGGACCCCTGAGGGACACCACTCGTCACTGATCTCCATCTGGACATTGAGCCATTGACCACTACCCTCTGGATGTGACCATCCAGCCAGTTAGCTATCCACCGAACAGTCTGCCCATCAAATCCATATCCTTCCAATTTAGAGAGAAGGATATTGTGGGGGACCGTGTCAAAGGCCTTACAGGAGTCCAGAGAGATGACATCCGTAGCTCTTCCCTCGTCCACTGATGTAGTCACTCCATCATAAAAGGCCACTAGGTTCGTCAGGCAGGACTTGCCCTTGGTGAAGCCATGCTGGCTGTCTCAAATCACCTCCCTGTCCTCCATGTGCCTTAGCATAGCTTCTAGGAGGATCTGTTCCATGATCTTCCCAGGCACAGAGGTGAGGCTGACAGGTCAATAGTTCCCAGGGTCCTCTTTTTTACCCTTTTTAAAAATGGGTGCAATGTTTCCCTTTTTCCAGTCCCCAGGGACTTCACCTGACTGCCATGACTTTTCAGATATCATGGAGAGTGACTTAGCAACTACATCAGCCAATTCCCTCAGGACTCTGGGATGCATCTCATCGGGACCCATAGACTTATGTACGTTCAGGTTCCTCAGGTGGTCACGAACCTGATCTTCTCTTACAGTGGGAGGACCTCTGCCCCCCCGATCCCTGTCAAATGGCCCATTGACTCGGGAGGTGTGAATAGAGTGGTTGCCAGTGAAGACTGAGGCAAAGAAGTTGTTGAGTACCTCAGCTTTCTCCTCGTCTGTTGTTTCCAGCTTGCCACTTCTGCTCATCAGAGGGGGTATGCTTTCCTTAACCTTCCTTTTCTGGTTAATGTACCTGTAGAAGCCCTTCTTATTATTCTTCACATCCCTCGCCAGGTTCAGCTCCAGCCTTCCTGACCCCATCCTTACACAACCAGGCAGCGTCCCTGTACTCTTCCCAAGATACCAGTCCCTTCTTCCACTGCCTGTGCAATCTCTTCTTGCCCTTTAGTTTGACCCACAGGTCATGGCTCAGCCATGCCGGCCTCTTCCCTTCCTTGTCTGATTTCTTGCACCTGGGGATCGAGAGCTCTTGTGCCCTATGGAAAGCATCCTTGAAGACCTGCCAGCTCTGTTCTGCTCCCTTGTCCCTGAGGGCCATTTCACAGGGGGTCCTGTTGATTAACTCCTTAAAGAGCTGGAAGTTTGCTTTCCTAAAATTCAGGGTCCTGACTATACTCTTCACCTGACCCTTATCTCTCTGGAATGTGAACTCCACCAGTGAATGATCACTGCAGCTGAGGCTACCTCCAATCCTGACATCACCAATGAGCTCACTTGTATTGGTGACCACCAGGTCCAGTACTGCGTCCCCTCTGGTAGGGCTATCTATTACCTGGCTTAGGAAGTTGCACCTCCATGCACTCCAGGAGTCTCCTAGATTGCCTACCGCCTGCCGTGTTACTTTCCCAGCAGATGTCAGGGTGGTTGAAATCCCCCAGCAGGACAAGAGCCTGTGAGCGCAAAGCTTCCTGTAGTTGAAGAAAAAAGGCTTCGTCAATAGGCTCCCCTTGATCAGGCGGCCTGTAGTAGACCCCAACCACAAGGTTCCCTTTGTTGCCTCGGTCTCTAATTCTTACCCATAAACTTTCAACCTGCTCATGGCTATTCTTCAGGGACACTTCTTCACACTCTATCCATTTCTTGACATAGAGGGCAATGCCTCCACCCCTCCTACCTCGCCTGTCCCTTCTGAACAGCCTGTAGCCTTCGATAGCTGAACTCCAGTCATGGGATTCATCCCACCAAGTTTCAGTGATGGCAACTAGGTTGTAGCTTTCTAGCAGCATGGTAGCTTCCAGCTCCTCCTGTTTGTTGCCCACGCTGCGTGCATTGGTATAGAGGCACTTCAGCTGGGCTGTCGTCCGTGTCACCTTCTTGGAGGAACACCCCTTGGTTCCCTTGAGGAATTTCTCTGATATTTCCCTGTTGGCTCCTATTACCGCAAGAGCCCCCCGCTCATCCCCATAAGACTTCGACTGTGCTGCAGTGTCTCCAGCATGCCTCAGATCAACAGGCTGAGGGCCCTGCTAGCATCCCATCCCCTGCTAGTACCCTGTCCCTCTAACCACGGCATGCCATCCCACCCCTTGTCACAGGCAAACCTGGTATCGACCCCCTCCCCCTTCAAATCTAGTTTAAAGCCCTGTCAATGAGCCCCACAAGCTCCTGAGCAAAGACCCTCTTCCCCCTTTGAGAAAGGTGAATCCCGTTGGATGCCAGCAAGCCTGGTGCCGTGTAGGCCATCCCATTGTTGAAAAACCCAAAATTGTGACATTGACACCAACCACAGAGCCATGTATTAATGGACTGGATCCATCTGTTCCTTTCAGTGTTCCTGCCCGCAACTGGAAGGAGGGAGGAAAAAATAACCTGTGCTCCCGATTCCCTCACCAACCGTCCCAAGGCCCTGAAGTCTCTTTTGATAGCTCTTGGACTATGGGTTGCAGCTTCCTCTCCACCTACATGGAAGATCAATAACGGGTAGTAGTCCAAAGGTCGTACCAGGTTGGGAAGTTTCCTGGTGATGTCCTTAACTCGGGCCCCAGGGAGGCAGCAGACTTCCCTTTGAGGAGGGTTTGCCCGGCATACTGGACCCTCTGTCCCCTTTCAGAAGGGAGTCACCTACAACTATAACCCTTCTTTCCCTCCTCGTGGAGGTGGTCGTGATACAGGGGGTAGGCCTTTCTGACCTTGGTGACACCTCTGGTGCAGAAGGACTGTCATCCACATCATCCATGGACTGGCTTTCCACATCCAGAGCCTCGTACCTGTTGTACAGAGGCACCTGGGAAAGCAAGCTGGGCAAGGAAGGGGTTCACCTGCCACCCTGAGTGTGGACTTGCCTCCATTCATTCCTTTCCTTTAAGCTACTGCCTTCAGCCTGGCAGGGGAGGCAGTACTCACACTTTGTGGCATTTATTAATACAGAGCTAGCCTAAGCAACTCAGGGGCTGAACTTACTGGGCACTCCTTCTTACGCAGAAACCTTGTCTATCTCCTTTTCAAAGATTTTTCATTAAAGGACAAATTCAAAAGGTCTTAGTTTGCATGGAATGAAAACATATTTGGAAATCATGACAAACATATGTACATTGTATCAGAAATAGTGGGGCCAGCAGGACTAGGGAAGTGATCGTCCCCTTGTACTCGGCACTGGTGAGGCCACACCTCGAGTACTGTGTTCAGTTTTGGGCCCCTCACTACAAGAAGGACATCGAGGTGCTGGAGCGTGTCCAAAGAAGGGCAACGAAGGTGGTGAAGGGTCTAGAGCACAAGTCTTACGAGGAGAGGCTGAGGGAACTGGGGTTGTTTAGCCTGAAAAAGAGGAGGCTGAGGGGAGACCTTATCGCTCTCTACAACTACCTGAAAGGAGGTTGTAGTGAGGTGGGGGTCGGTCTCTTCTCCCAAGTAACAAGTGATAGGACGAGAGGAAATGGCCTGAAGCTGTGCCAGGGGAGGTTTATGTTGGATATTAGGAAAAATTTCTTCACCAAAAGGGTAGTCAGGCATTGGAACAGGCTGCCCAGGTAAGTGGTTGAGTCCCCATCCCTGGAGGTATTTAAAAGATGGGTAGATGTGGTGTTTCGGGACATGGTTTAGTAGTGGACTTGGCAGTGCTAGGTTAACAGTTGAACAACTTGAAGGTCTTCTGGCCTAGATGATTCTATGATTCTATGTGTACATGTATGTTGTCACTGATGGTTTTTAGTCTATCTATGTCTTGCTGATGAAGGTGTCATCACTTGCTACTTCTCAGGCTCCATTAATAATAAAGTAATAAAGCAGAAGCTGGTAAACAAGAGTTGAGCATGCCAGGTGCTAAGAACTTCATTGGAGATTGAAAGGACCGTCATTTCTGACTGGAGAGGAGCCAGCATCTTACAGCATCAGACTCATCAGTCACAAGAAGAACGGTGGGAGAAGACCTCAACTTATTGCACTGATTGCCAATGACTGGAGAAAGAACAAAAACAGGCTTATTAGCCCCAGTTTTATGGTAGAAAATTAATGTAACCTGAATCCTTGGATGAGTGGAACACAATGAATGTCTCTCTCTCTCTGTGTCTTATGCATGCTCATGCACACACACATACCTTCACTCTTTTTTCTTTTTTCTTCCTAAGATGTAACTGCTCTGGGAGAAGGAAGATTGCATTTCTTCAGCGACTGCATTGTTTATAAGAAGATGTTGGTATTGATCAGTGGTTAAGGCTGGCAGAAAGAAAATGGTTTACACTTTCCATTTTAAATGTCTGAAGACTAAATAATCTAACAACCAGTGCTGGACAGCAGCTCCTTCTCACTAGTATTTCCTTTGTTGCCTCATACATGATTGAGTACTATACATCTCCCAAAGGAAATCCAGCAACTGGATCTCCAAACCACAGTGAGTGGTGGCCCCTTCTCTTTCCCACTAATCTCCCAGCCTCACAATTATATCACTGCAATAATAATAAAACACAACAAATTTTGTTGCCTTAAATGTTTGCCTTATATAAAATGAGGACAGGAGTAGGAGCATAATGTGCATGTGCATAGGAAGTAGTTGTGAAGTAGAAATTCCACATTTTTATTTTTCTGGCTGAAGGTAAAGCGAGGTAATACTTGTTTCATTTGTCTTCATTTCAAAAGAATCTTCTTATTCTTTTTTGATTTAGTTCACTTTTGAGAAGTTAAATTAACAAAATTTTGGTCAAATCTCAATAGTTTTATGACTTCTTGATCTGAAAGAACTTCATTTATTTTTTTTTCTGCCAGGGGAAAACCAGTCCAAAATGTTTTTTTGGCTCTACTCCAAACTTAGATTTTTAGCTCTGTCTCGGGCCACAATTTAGAAAGGGGATTTTCTGGCATGCTGGTATTGTCTTCTAAAGTAAACCATTCACTAATGCCAAAATAACAACCAAAGATCATACATTTAAGAAGTGTAAACTTCATTTAACCTGCATATATCTTCTGGAGCACCAAATTTTGCAGAACAGTGTTTGAGCTACTCAGCTGAATTTGTGTGCATGAAAGCTAGTGTATACCACAGGGAGTTCATCTTTTTGATTTTCCTGGCTTATTCTTATTACAACTGATCCAAAATTGGAATTTTTTGAATGACTGAATGCACTGGGGAGCATTGAACATAAATGTGGCTAATGAAAAAATTTGCTAGCCATAGCAATTCCAAACTCAGACAGAATTCAAGAGGATAATTTATCTGTTGATTCTCCATAGGTGTTTTGAGTATTTCAGTGTAAAAGGAACAAAAAGAAAGCAGTTTTTGAAACCAAATGGGTACAGCAGGCAGGGTTCATATGTGAATTTATGTGGGAATAAAAAATAAAGGTATTCTCCAAGGGTTAAAATGCCACTGGCCTGTTCCCCAGACACCGAGAAAGACCTTTTAATTTTCCCAAATACATAAAGAGGATGAGGTGGGGAAGAAACAAAAAAGGAAACCTGCATTAAACAAAGCCATTGCTAGGAGGGAAATGAGAATGCCAAGTAAATGGTGGGTATAGATGGTACCTGCCAACCGGTCCAGCTGTTTGATAGCACTCCTCTGTAGACCCAAGGGGGGAATTCGTAACGCAAGAAAGAAGGGCTAGCAATACCTTCTAGGGCTTTTATGAGGCTTACTATCGATCACAAACCTTTATTGTTGAGGAAAAAGGTAAAAGATTATCTAGATAAATTGGAATTGACAAAGCTAGGCAACTTAGAGAGAGAAATCTCTTGAGTCGTCTGTAACCAAAGAAGAGATATTGAAAGTGATACAATCAATGTAGCCCAGGAAGACTCTGGGGAAAAATGACTTTACCCATCAAGTATCCATAGTTGGAGGCATGTGGCTAGTATCAGTTTGTTTTGGGTGATGTGCTCACTGTGGCTTCTATTCCATCTACATTTCATGCTGTAATTTTGGGATTTATTTGTGATCAAATGGAGACAATCTTAATAACTTACACATTCTACAGTCCCTTTCAGTACTAGGGGATTCAGCAGTCTTTTCAGCATTAGGAGAGAGATCTAACTTTGTATGGGACAGATATAAAACAGATGAAAGGCAAAATGGGGTTACTCTGTGCCATCCATTTATTTGCTCCTCCAGAGGAACAACGAGAGATTGAGGATATCCAAAGAGCACAGATGCCTTCAGAAACAGCTCTTAAAAAAAGAAGTGAGTCAAAATGTGTAGCTTAAAAGCCACTGAAAGAAAAGGAACACAAAATACAAACAGAAGCCGGAGTGAGGCAGACTATTGAATTCGGAGTACTAGAATAAAGAAGGAAAACCTGCATCTTCCACCAGTGTTGAGTTTTTATCCTTTATCCATAAATGAGGCTAATCTCTCTAGTCTATTCTGTGAGAGACACATTTGTTTGGAGACCAGTTTACAGCCAGACTTTAATCTAGATCCTTTCTGGATCTCTGGTCTCTCTAAATTGACAATTTATCATTCGTTATAAAGGGATCACAAGGAATCTAGCTGGTTAACTTAGCTGGATAAATCAAGAGATTCTAGCTGTATAGAAGTACTGCACTTGAGTCACAGTCTCAGAGACACATCTTAGGAGCAGAATGAAACCATTCCTCCTCTTCATATGTGCATAGGCCATGTAGAACAGTAGGAATCTGTTACTGGTTAGGCTAAAAATGTAGATTTGTTTCATTTTTGTGAGTTATTTGAGCTCGTGAGGGTAGATTTAGAGATCTCATGTGCAATATGATTTCAATAGATTTTTACAGTATTTCAGTAGATTTCACAATATACGCACAGCTTTTCCCTGAGTTGTGATGATAGCCCTTTTCTATATATCAGCTGCGGTTTTCAAAAGCAAATTCAGGTAACATTGAATCTCAAGCATGGGTTGAATATAGTATGGTGTCCTTTTTTAGCAAGATCTCAACTTTGTCTGCTGCCAGATAAAGAAAGGTATGCAGGCAATCTAAGTTGGAACAGTCAATACTGGCAATAAAATGTGTCCAGGCATCTTCTAGGCATATTTAAAAATGAACCAGAGGAGTCCCCATCCCTCCAAGAAATCCTGTGATCCTGTAACTAACTGTTGTATAAATGACTCCATCTACTGACACCCATTACTCTAGGCGAACCGAAACCCCTATAGGAAAAGATCTCCACTGTTGAGTGTTGGCCAAGGAGAAAATAATGACAAAATGGTCAAGGACTCACCTGTATGTCAGTTCCTGCAACAGTCTGGCGCACAGTTACATTTTGATGCAGGGAGAAAGGGGCAAACAAACAAGTGGGACAAGGGGACACGTGTAAGTCTTGTGGAGTAATCAGAGAACAAAGGAGAAGACATACTGGATAACCAAGCTGGATTCACATCCTTTTAAGCAGTTGCCTATGGGTCCAAAGGTATGGAGAGGTCCATGTCTCTCCATCAGTTACAAAGGGAGCTTAGGAGCTTAGGATGTCCATTTTCCTACCTAAAAGACTCAGTTATGTACTTAAAATCAGGTGACAAGAATCCAAGCCTTTATTCATATAAACTTTGGTCTATTAAAATTAAGTTAACTCTCCTAACCTCAGTTCACCCTGCCACAGCTCCCAGCCACTCTGGGTTTCTGAGTGCTTACAAGGGGGAATTACTGGCAATGAAAGAACCAATGGGTGAGGTGAATTTTCAACTTTTCTCTTTTCTTTTTTTTTTTTGTTGTTATTTCTCTGGGAAGGGAGCAGACAATATTATTTCAAAATTTTTCTTCATCAATGCTGTGACAGCCAAGCCAAAAGACCTCTTAACGCTCACAAGAAGGAGTATGCACATATGTCTCTGAGTCCAGATCTAGTTACCTGTATCCACATGAGGATTCACCCACGTCAGTCCAAAGGCAAGGATCAAGGCACTGGGACTGGTACAATTTCAGGAGAATACACAGATCTGCATATAACTTTATGCTGAAAGGTACAAAATTATAGCTTCATTGGAAGAACTGCAATGCCTAGAGTGGCTCATAGGGCATAAAACCCTGCTGTATCAAATGATACAGCCTCAGCATATGAATATAAGAACCTTAATATTGAAGGTTTTGCATATTTAATTTCCTGGCAGAGACCAAGCTGCAGTGATTTAAGCACTTGTTTGCCTTATCCAGGGCCATTTGCTTATGCTGCTTTTAGCACCAATGATGATATACTAAAACCTTTTGTTTGTGAGGGTACAAAATAAGAACTTATCTCCTAATAGCAGCAGTTTTGCTATGTTTATGTCAGGGCTACAGTACATGAGGACTGGCATGTCTCTGCTGATTTAAATTCTGCTGAATACAAGCCTTCCAGAGCTGTAAATAGAGAGAGGTTAAGGCCAGATCTTCCAGCTCAGATGAAGTTGCTTCATCGTTTATTATTGTTCAGTTACAATCAAATTATTGATGTTCTCAACATTCCAGGGCTACTGCACGATACAAGCCACATGAGTGAGATAGTGGGAAACAAAGAAGAGAAAAATAATAATGTAGAGAAGAATAGAGCTCTTAGCACTTGCATACACAATCATATGGGAAATAAAGCCCAGAATGGTGCAGTAAAACTGTGCTTATATTTTTTTCTCTTTCCCCTTGTTCATGCATGATTTGAAAATCCTTTGCACAGGAGAGGAGAAAAAAAAAGTTAAACATTCTCAGGAATGTTGAGATGTCCAAGTGCAGCTTT
Organism: Nipponia nippon; assembly: GCF_047370975.1. Taxonomy (NCBI): domain Eukaryota; kingdom Metazoa; phylum Chordata; class Aves; order Pelecaniformes; family Threskiornithidae; genus Nipponia; species Nipponia nippon. Next base: position 1,807,719 of record NW_028262346.1, read on the forward strand.
TTTCCCTTAAGCATATAAAATATTAAGAATGCTCAGCAAAAGCCAATAGGGAAACTGTGCTTAGATAAGAAGATGAAAAATTAATTTTAATGCACAGAGGACTAAGTAATACACTTGTTTCACAACCTCAATCAATTTTAATATTTTAGTTTGTAAAAGTAGTGTCTCTCCAATAATATTTTAAAAGTTTCTTGTGTCTCTTTTTACTAACACTCTAAGTTGTTCTATTTCTCTCTTTGCCTCTCTTGCTCTCATTCTTTCTTTCCAATACATATAAAAGACTGCCTTAGATGCATTTTCTTTTTGGTAACTATCAGTACAGGGTGATTAATGGATTCCTCTCTTTCATGGTGTGGTATTTCTTGTCTACTCCTCTCACATTTGAGAATAGAGGGTTCTTGCAAATAAATAGAAGCCAAATTAAGTGCACTGAAAACACCCATCATCAACAACAGCCCAGGTAAATTGCAGTGGAAGATTGCATAGACATAGTCAGAGTACTTCTCAATTAATTACTTTGAAAAAGAAACCCATAGGAACCAAGGTTTCAGTGCAGACTGCAAAAATGCAGCCAGGAACTCAAGTGAAGATAAATGTGTTTAGGGCAAGCATCTCCATGGCTTTGTGACTGTAATATTATTACTGTCTGAATTATGCAGTTTAAACCTATCTATCTCATCTATATCTGCATGGGTGAGTTGCCCTATTAGAATACAATGTAGACATGCTTGGAGAGGAAATCCTTATCTTCCAATTGAAAGAAAAACAAAAAAAAATAAAGAAGAAAGTGGACAAAAAAAAGAAACAAATTCTTGATTTACACACTTGTAATCATGTCCAGAAATGGCCCTAGGAAAAAGGAAAAACAGCTTTAAAAATAAATTTAAAAGCTACAAGTTCTGTATTGATTTCCAGGTGGATCCCTAAAGATCAAGGAATCTTCTTTTACTTCTAACACTGACCTACTGGGTGCCTGGGAAAATGTACTTATTATAGTCATTAACTGCTCAGCTATCAGTGAAAGAGGTTAAGTTGTCTGCCTTATACCTCCATTTAGGCATTGATCTCCACCACCACATACCTGACTCATTTTGTTACAGAGCTAGTGATGGGCAAGTCATTTCCCCTGGATTTCTCCTCATAATTTTATTTGAAAGCAGCACAGATTTAAGTTGATGTGAAGAGAGAACTCTCTGAAAGTATGTTCCTCTTTGGCAAAGAAATACTTTATTTGTGCCCAAGAATCCCATACTTTTAACTGGATAATATATAAACAGAGCACTGCACATTAGAAAAATGGCCGTGCTATAGACAGATATACCAGCCTTTACTGATCACATTTTCCTCTTCATTATACTAGATTTCCTAATTATCATACCATCATAGCACTTAGAGAAAGAAAAGATTGACTAAATACTATCTGTAATGTTATGGCAGAGAGGGCTGGTATTTTATTTTATTTTATTTTATTTTATTTTATTTTATTTTATTTTATTTTATTTTATTTTATTTTATTTTATTTTATTTTATTTTATTTTATTTTATTTTATTTTATTTTATTTTATTTTAATTTTATTTATTTTATTTTTTCATTTTATTTTTCATTTTATTTTGTTTTATTTTACATTTTATTTTTTATTTTTTAATCTTCATTCACAACAGCTCTGGAATTTAGAATGATATTCAATCAGAGAGATAGTTAGGAAAGTACAAATATTTCTGATGATATGTGTAACTTCTTTAAAAAAAGTAGCAGTATGGCTGACCGTGAGCATTTCCACAGGAAACAGCTCTTACACGTTCAAAGGTGTAGAAAAAATGAAAGCACCCCACAATAGCAGCACACAGTAGCTCCCAAATATAATCTAACCTACCATTATTTCCTTTTCCTTCTTGATACATGCTCATCAAAACAGGAAGAGTCTGTTTGCAAATGCCATCCAAATTTTTGTTTAATTAAATGATTAACAGGCAATGATGTTTCTGGAATTTCCCAAACTATTCTACCTAAATAATGATAACTGAAATGCAGCCCAAATATTCCTTCCTCTGTATGAGTTCTTTATAGTCACTTAAGACCAGTCTAATAATTCTTCTTTTGTATACTTGCAAATTTTTATTACAATAGTCCTTTTTTTTCAACACCTGAACAATTTCTAGCATTTTTCTTTAATTGCTTATTGTACATTTTTTTTTCTTTCTTTTCCTTTTTTTTTCCCTGATATTATGGTGTCTGAGCCTGTTTGCGACATTCTAAGAACAAATCTCCTTAACGAGGCAGCTGTTTATGAAACAGAGCTCTCTGGAGTGTTATTATCATATGAACTCTGGTAAAAATGTATCTCTGCTCCAGAGAGCCTAGTTCAGACACATCCAAGATGAATGTGTAAGGAATCAGCTACAGATAAAATGTTCTGATGAAAAATGTTTGTTTGTTTGTTTGTATGTTTGTCCTTTGAAAAATGAGTTTTCATTATATTCAAACTTCAATGTAGGGACTGTCCATTTTGATGATCTTTCTGATTTTGGAAAGCAATAGTTTGGAACAGAATAAAATATTTCTTTTAAAAATCTCAGTTCAGACCTAACCCTTTCCTTTTGAATTGGCATTTGAATTAAAGTAGAGTTTGACTGGCATTCCAATTTATGATGCCAGTTTGATACAAAATTTATGCTTCACATCAACTTTTCAAAATGAAACATTTTATTTCAAATCAACATTTTGATTCAATGTTTCATTTTAACCTGTCAAAACATTTTTTTTAATTGAAAAAAAATAAAGCTACTTCACTCTTCTGTATCCATTTCTTTCTGAAGCTTAGGTTTTTATCATTCCTATCTGGTGTATTTATCAAAAATAGTTGTAATAGAATTTTCAAACACACATAAATGCTATTTTAACTAATACAATTTATTCTTAAAATTAAATAAATGAAATTGCTATAAAATTCTGAAGAGAAATTTGGAATGTTCAAAAAACACCTTAATATAACTACATCACTTCCTAAAGTAATCTTTAATTTCACTTTGATGAAAACAGAATAAATTGGACAGGTTTATACACATGGTATACACATCATGATGAAGTGGCTCTTAGATGCCTACATGATCTTAAAACATTGTGAAAAAATCCTTTAAATTCTTTGTAAAATAAATAAATTTTAAAATAAGTAAAATTATTATAATGAAGTGAATTATTTGCATAACTTATAAACCAGAAAAAATAAATAGTTAAGATTGAATTAGAAGCAAAGAGGCTCTAAGTTTTAGTATTAATATTATTTATGTACCTATTGAAGTCTGAATGACATTACAATTGGTATTTTTTAAAATCCCCTCCAATTTGTGTTAGAGTTTGGACTGGGTTTTTTAGAAAATATATTTTTTTACTTTTTTTTTCTTTAAACATAAGATTTCATTGTTATTTTCCAATTTGTAATTAACTTTTTTTAAGAGCAGTTTCATGTAAGAGTTCCCCAACAAAATAAACACACTTTGAAAATAGCAAATCAAAAAGAAAACCAATGTTATTAAACATACTTGTCTGAGCAGAGGCACTAGGAATTATTTTTGTTATTAGCCAAACCAATTTGGTCATCTTCCAATAGCAGTGTCTCCAAAATAGGATTAACTTTAGGTCACAGTCCTATCTGCAAACTATATAACTGGAGAAAAAAAAAATCATATAGTACAGAAAAAGAAAAACAAAATAACCCTTACTCCTCTTTATCCTTTTTTCCAACTGCTTTGCTTACGTTCTTCATAAAAGGGCCTAATACTGCCCTACGCACATATTGTGGACAATATTTTGCACGTGACCTATAGCAATTGATAACTAAATATTGTCCAGATAAAACCTAAGCCTATTAAAATATTTACAAATCTTAGCAGAAATAAATATACATAATAGACTTCATCCTATTCTGACAGCCATTTTGAGAAGCTCTTTTCTATTTGCACAATGAATTAAAGCAATTATTGTTCATGCTACTGTAAGCCCCAGAGGCTCCATTATGTTACATAGTCTAGAAAGACGCATAAAAATACAGTACTCATCCTGAAAACTTTATGGTCTGCATAGGGGGAAAAAAAAAATAGGAAAAATTAAGACCAATGAAAAACATACAAAAAGTGAACTGATATTCTCACAGCTGCATAGATCTTTGGAACCACCATGGAGGTTTACTTTCCTCAGTAGAGTCTTCAGGCCCAAGACCACAGCTCAGTACTTAAGGATAAATTAAGAAATGAGACATTATTAACATTTTCTTTGGTTTTAAACCACAGAGAGAGTGGCTGATTTCCCAGGACAGGTGGGGCAGGTAACGTTGAGCACATGTTGTTGACTCTGCCACTCACCTTTGCTAGCCCTATGAGCAGGTTTAGCACTCAAGTGAAGCTAATTCTCTGCAGATCCCAGCCTGAGAGCAAGCTGACATATACACAGGACGAGGACCCTGGATAATGCAGGAATGAACTGACTTGAGTGCCTAAACCCACCCTAGAGACCTTCATTTGCTTCATCAAACCTTTTTACGCATGTAACTGCAGTGGCTATGTTAGGAGTTAGTTTTTCTAGACTACTTGTTCAAGAAATGCAGAGAGGCATCACTGGATGGCAATTAAACCCTCTAGAAGATTTCATTTGCTAGAATAAAATGTCATTCCTGGCCTCTAAAACTTCATGTGACATCTAGAGACTAAGGTGCAACAGGGTCACTACAGGTAAGTCTATTAACATCTGGAATGGCTCTAGCCTTGAGTAAATTGATATTATTAAAAGCAGTGGTAGATCTCCACTGATTTCAACATAGGCTGGATTTCGTCTTTCATTAAAAAGAGAATGTTTTTATATCTATGAACATATACATTAAAAATGAATACTGGGAATTTTTCTGGCACAAAATTTCTGTTGATATCAAAACATACAGAAGATGTGATGCCGAAGTGTTTCAATAAACCCAAAATACAACATTAAAGGTTTGGGGGTTTCTTAAGTGTTTTTTGTATTATTCACTGAAGAGAAAAGTTAAACACAAAGGGAACCACTTTGCCTTAATCAAAGCACAGCATTCACTTTGGCTGGAGACTAAATATTTTTGAAACTAATTGCAGGAAAAATGTTTCAAGTAAAACACCTTATTTTCTAATCTGGAACAAGTAGAAATATGTGAAAATGGTGGTATTTCTTGCAAAAAAAGATACTCTGATCTTACTTTAGTCTTGTCTTCCAGATGTATGCACCTTACTTTTGTTGTTGTTATTCCAGGTCAGTATTTTCAAGCTATGTTTCTTTATAAAGCAACTACTGAAATAAGTCCAGGAAGATTTTATACAAGCTACATAGACAAATCACCATGCTCCTCTGAAAGGGTTAAAAACCACAAGAGCAAGAAAGATTATGTAAATACCTTAGTCACTTAATTAGCTCAGAAGACACCCTGGTGTGATTTAAGGGTGTTGTGAATGCCTTACAGTTTGATGTGATTTAGGGAGTAGCTAGAAGAATAGTTATAAGATAAGGGGGGCTCCAGGATAATCTTGTTACAGACAACTCAGCCTTGGGAGAACAGATGCACAGAACCATGAAGATAGGAAGAAACAGAAGAATGACGACAGCCTCGAAGGACACCATCTACGTGATCCTAGGACTGAGTTTGTGCAGAAGCAAGGGTCAATCAGCGAGCACAGTGAAGACGACTATGAGCCTTCATCTGAAGACCCCCAAAGACCACCACGAGAGATGACTGCGCATGCAAATTGGATATTTACATATGCTAATCAGTTCATGGAAATATCATGTTTATGTAAACGAATTCCCAGAAATCCTATGAATATGTATGATTGTATAGTATATATTTTCTAAAATTCATCAACTCGTCGGAGCACTTATGGTGGAGAATCCCCAGTGCTGCCCAGCACTGCAATAAAGAATACCTGCTTAATAGTAACTTCGTTGCTATTGAGTTTCATTTCAGGGACTCTCTGAATACTCCATTTCTCCCTTGGGGAGATTCGGACTGTGAGGAGAAGCATCTGTGAATTTTTGTATCACCTCACTCTTTGTTGCTCCTTCTAGTCCTCCTTCTGCCTCCATGTAATTTACTACTCTTGTAGCCTAATATGAAACCTGATAAACACTAATTTTTATTAAGAGCTCTCTAAATTAATCACATAGAAGTGGTCAGTTCTCTTTCATCTAGAATTTCACCAAAGGGGAAAAAAATGAAGTAAAAAGAGATAGTTTCATATTGTCATTTTGTTTTGCTTCTTTTGTTGTTTTCCATCTCTTATTTTCATGCAGCTTATTTTGACAGGCAAGAGAGAAATGTTCTCCAATTACTGTATTCTTTAAATGATGCCTTTATTTTAACTGATATAATTTTCAGTATGTTCTTAAAGTCAAAATGGGAGGATTATTTATTTATTTTGGATTTTTTTATTTATTTATTTTATAGAATGGGGCTTGAGAAGGTCAGAACATTCAGTTATGGCAAAGGCTGTTAAAGCCTCCATGGATAGGGCATCATTACTGGAGTTTTTACTGCAATCCAGCTGTCAGCTCCTGAGTGTAATTTCCTCCTTTCTGCTGCATGCAGAGAATTCTTGGAGATAGAGGGATATTTTTAAACATTATCTTCTTTACCATATAATGCAGAAATCAACTTCTGCAGCCTTCTGACACTCCCCAGTGAAGGAGAAGTTGAGCTCTCACTTTCTGCCCCATGCAACATATAATGGGGCGTGCCCCACTGAATGGCATGTGATGGAAATGGGCTCCTACAGCAGACTGGATTAAATCAGATACAATAATCTCTGACTGCAGCACTGCAGTTTGTTTCTGATGGTCTTTATTTAGCACATGAGATGAAGAAACGAGAAACTTCTGCATTATTGACCTGGCCTAGTAAATAGTGCAAGAATTGGAGGGAAAAATTATTTATTTTTTTTTTCTCAAATAAGATTTATCTTCTATTGGGAAGAAAACCCAGTTGTTCTTCAGAGTGAGACTGGGTTTCCAGACTAAGGCATTCAAGCTCAGTTGTCTACATGGAAGGTAGGTGTTTAAGCTTTTGCACAGTCCCATGGAAGGTCTAGTCAATACAAGCATCAATTCCGTTTAACTACACGTGTATCCAGTAGCATTTGAGATGTGTTAGGGTATCATCAGAGCTATCCACATGGGACTGGTAGATATGATGTAGGACTATGGGATACCCTTGGCTTTCCAGACCATTAGTTGGAGACCAGATAAGGGTGCCTTATGGCATCATGGTTGTTTCTATGCCCTGTGTTTTAAAATCTGAAGCGAGCTCCAGTGAATGTACTACTTAGAACTCCACTGAAACTCTAGCTCACATATAGGCACTTATGCAGTGTCTTAATTTGTTTTAAGCTGTAAATTGAATCTCACCCCTATAAAAGAAGTATGTCATGTTTATAATCACTGGGGAATTTACACATCTTTCAGCGGTGAATCAAAACTAAGACTAAAGAATTATTCCCTGGAGGTGATGTTCTCTAGGAAGCTGCCTAGATAAATGGGTTTTAGCTTAGCAAACCTTTTAGATGTCTGCATTTTGGAAGGATTAATACAGGTGGTTGTGGCTGGGAAAAAACAACTAACAGAAACTGGTTAGTTCAGAGATGGTTTCCGTTACTACCTGAGTGTGTGCTAGCTGATTGTAAAGTGTGTGCCAAGACCAGTGAGTACAGCAGTTCAGGCTCTGAAATGAAGCTGTGGCCATTTTTGGCTAGCTGCCCCTTTGAATCAAGCCAAGCTGAACTGGAACCTGGCATAACCTAGCATCTGATGGTGGTTTATGGCAGTAGGTCTCACACAGCTTGCAGATCTCCAAAGTACAGGAAGGCTATGTGTTGGGTTGAAGGGATTAAGCACAAAAACAGTGTGTTCCACTGACTAAATCTCTAAGGAGATCTTTCTGTGCTGATCTCTACAAGTGTGCCAGTGCTCCCATTCTTTCCAGTGACATCTTATTTTTAAAAGATGTTGGTGCTAAAGTCTTTCAGCGTTGTGTCTTAATGCCATCTTTATCAGAGACACAACAGAAAATGAAGCAACCTGTGTGGCCATTCTTATAGTGATAGTTTGTAAGCCAAAATTACAGACTTGGGTTTGAGAATTAGCTTTTTCCTAAGCATTTTCCTCTTTCCTTATTCCTCCTCTCTCTTTTAAGTATGACACAATTTAATTGATGGACAATGGCCTGGAGAACTCATGATATGGATTATGACACTGTACATTGGATAGGACCAAAGAATTAATTATTGCTCCACCAGTATCAACTCCTTACATTTATAGTGGTTGCAATCAAACAATATCATGTTGGATATGATATTGTACACTTCCTACCTTCTCCAACCAACCTATTTAAAAGAAATAATTAAACATGTAAGAAAAATGTTAAATCACTGAATTTCCACTAGGCACTAATGTAGTACAAACTATCCATGCAAATAGATATTTGGGCAAATTGTCTGCTGGTCCAGCTTCATTGGCTTCAATCAGTAAAGAACTCAGCTGAGGTTTCCCAAGGGAAGATGTTGGATTTTAAACTGATGCTGTGTTTGAATTTGGCCAAGAAGCATGATGAATTAAATCTATACTCATACTGAGGATTTTCTCAGTTCTTCTTATGTCTGTGCATTTCAGGCCATTTCCCTTAAAAAAATAAATTACTGCAAAATATTTTTACTTCCCTATTTCCACACCCTGAATTAATGGAAATGTCCATTTTTTAATGTTTAAATAGAATTATTTGGCATGGGATGACCAGTAATGGGGAAACATTATGCTGGGAGGAAGGAATGTGAAATATAAAACCATCTTCCCCTTTCCCATGAATGAACAAAAAGCCTTACTCTGCCTCTCACTTCCTTTCTTGTGCCCCCCCAAAAGAAAATTAAACAAAACAAAAAACTATTAATATATAGGGAGAATTTTCCTTCACTAATGATATTCAATTGTTTGAAGAAAAAAATGGTACTAAGTATAATGAGATGCCAAATACAAAAAAGCCATGCTGCTCATCTCTAAGCCCTTCTGTTCCTTGAAGTGAAAACTCATTTTAAGAAGATTATGCTGCATATATTAGAAGATGGGCTGATATTCTGCATTCATACTCTACTGGGACTTTGGCAGTAAAAGAGAGGAAGAGAAGGAAAACAATGAAGCTAAAAAATATTTGTTCCTATTTACCTAATATACTAATATGAGGCATAAGTCTCTTTTCATTCATTTAGGCTTGAATATATATATAATCTGATGGATTCTTCAGTTGAAAAGCAGTCATATAGTATTTTTGATTAGCAAGGAGGCTACAGAGGGGAATAAGGTGGTGTTTGAATGAATTCCAAACTCAACATGAGCTACACAATTTTCCTGGTTTCAGGGAAACAAAAACTGAAAAAAATTCCTTTGATTAGAGGAGAAGGGCTCAGATTCCCCACAAAATACTTCCAGAGTTGTAAAAATGTAAGAAGGTTTAATTCCTTTCCTGCATGAGGGGCAGGGAATATATTTCCAAAGAATGAGTAGCTGAATGAGAGTGCCTTAATGAATTTGTAATGAACAAAGCCTTTTCAATTCATACCCGAGGAAGATATTGCTGGGGTTGGTGTTGAAATTTTAAATAAGGAATTGTGTGTCTGTTCTCCACTTTAATTATCTCTTAACAATATTTTTGCCATGGGAATTGACTATAAGTTTTTGATCTAATGATTTGTTTAAGGTAGAAAGCTGTACAAATAAGATTTTTGGTTAATTTTTTAATGTTTATTCTGTCAGTTTAGGACTAAGTTTAGCTATCTGTGGTTGCAAATGCAAGACTTGCTCTGTCCAGATCTCTTTCCTAGACCCACCTAATTTATTTTTCAAAAGGAATTAATACAAAATTATGTTACTGACCTCATGTTATATTGAACTCATATTATGTAAAGGTCCTGCTGTGAGTGAAGGGTTGGGCCAGATGACCTCCCACTCCTCTAACATAAATTCTGCTTGCTTGGCAGTTATTTCATCTAAAGACTTGTCACCTATTTAATTTAATTTTATTATTTCTTTTCCTTTTATTTCATTAGCATCAGTAGCAGCATTCTGGGAAGAAATAAGGGCCTGATCCTGAATCATTACATTTTGAATGATTTTTGCATTGTACATGCGAGGAATTAATTTGAGTTGCAACTGGACAGAAATAAATTGGACATTTTTTCTATATTACATTTTCCACCTTTTGTAAAATTAAAGCATAACTTAACATTTTGTTTCTCTCAAAAACAAATAAATGAAAAATATTTTTACCTATAATAAATTTATACATACACACACCCCCTTACATATATACATACACACACAAATACATACATGCACTCGGCCTGAGATAAAACAAACACATTTTAGGTGCAAAGAAGTTATATGTTTAAAAAGTCAAGTATTTAAAGGCTTTAGGGGACAATTTAATTTTCATTTGTGTCTTGCATGCTTAAAAGTCTCATTTTAATTGAAATACAAGGGATTTAGACTTCTGATTACTAGGCTACCACTGAAAATTAAATCTAGGCTCCTAAATCATTTATGTATTTTGAAAAACAAAACCAAACCAAACTCTTCAATCCTTTAAAATGTGTATATGTTTATAGAAATTAAAAAGATTTAAAATGAAGCTCTTCCATTACTAAACTTAAATGATCTGACTAAACCTGTTTAATAAAATGAGGAGAAAAAAAAAATTACATTTTAAACTGGTCAAAATACATAGGTTTTTAAAGGCAAGTTTTTAATTCAGTTTTCTAGCTGCTAAGAAATTAATTGAAATAACTATTCGGTTTATAATGTGTTGAAACAAGAGAGAATATATATGTATTTGGTTTTGCTGAGTTACTTCTGTACATGGTACTCCTCTACCCACTCCAAACCTATGGTGTCAGAGCTAAGACACCTGATCAGAGTAGCTTGAAATGCAGTTTTTGAAAGTTGAGCAGTCCAGAAAACATACAATCTATCTAATGTTTTATGCATATGTATAGGTCAATAACATTATTTATCATTACAACATACTGGCACATAGACAGAGCCTGAGAGAGGACCACAGGGCTATTAGCTGAAGGGAAGTACAAATAAATGACAGCCCAGCACTGCAGTGCATCTATTTAGTAGCAATTATCAGTTTCTGAGTAACTACCAGAAAAGCTCTGGAAGAAATGACCTAATGACCACAGGTGATGCTTTGAGACCTCTACAAGTTGTGTGGAATAATACTGGAAGAAACTTGCTAGCTATGGGACAAAGTAAATTATTCTGAACTAAGCAGGAGTAAAAAAAAACCCGTTTCAAAGCTTGCTGGTGTTACTTGCAATGATATTACACAATGTCAAGAAATGCTTTAAAATTAACACAAGAAACAAGTGTCCAAATGAATGAGACTTTATTATTTTGTTTATTTATGGCTGCCATCTCAAACTTTAATCAGATAAATCAGTTGATGTTTTCCCATGGAAGTAATAATAAAAGTACTTGGGTTATATTACCTAGCATGTTACACATACGAACCAATGAATCATCACAAAAGCCCCTGCAGGAAAATAGTGTATCCACCTCTTGCAAACATTACTGCACACAAAGGCTAAATTGCAGAGGAGTCAGCTATGCCAATGACAATCCAGGGCTGGACTCTGGTTTTCCTGGCTGAAAGGCTAAGAGGAAAAATAAATGCCTTCTAATGCCTTGCCCATTCCTTGACTACAGATGTAAGAGAAGCTGTATTCTGCAAACTGAGCCTAGGGAATTAGGAAGAGGAGAGGGAAGACATGAAATAAACCCAACAGTGGAGGAGGAGTTACTGGAGGTCACACAATAAGTTGACATCAGAGCTCAATGGTTTAGTAATTGCTTTCCTTTGAGCATTCTTCTGAACCATGGCTTTGCAAATGTTAGTCCACAGAGTGCCCTTAGGTGTTCTCCAGAGCCAGTCCTCTCAAAATGGCAAGCTCAATATCACATTTCTTGAGCTGACATTCCCTGCTTATTGCAGCCCAGCCTGTTACCCCTTAAAAGCAGCATGGGATGTTATTCTGGGTTTCTCTTGGCTAGGTATTTCCTTAGCAGGATTGTGACTGCAATTTCTTATGCAGAAGACCTCACTTTTGAAGGAGAGTCTACAAAAGAGGAAAAAATCTTAAAATGAGTTGCTGGAGAAATGAAAGATTCAAGCAATCTAGAAGTCGTTCTTTCAAGAAAGTCCAGATAGATTCAAATAAGGGGCTATAATTAGAAAATTCCATTTGTATACTAAAGAAAGGTTCATTTTGTTAAGTTACTTTGGTCATGGCAACATGTAGTCTAGTTGTCACACACAAGATATAAGAATAAGCTCGTACCCATCTTGAGAAACACAACTGGTTACATTGGTCTTCTGGTCTATATGATCTATCCAAACTAGTTGGATTTCTGAATAATTGAAGAGGGGATTAATTCTGGCGTTATCATGACAAGAGAATGGTTCCTGTCTTACTTTCATGCTGACCATGTCTGTGTTTGCCTTACTTTGATCATCTTGTCCATCTAAGCAGTAAGACTTTGATTCCAGATTTGACTGAGGTTCAAATTTGGCTGAGGTCTGGGAGCATAGTTGCCTTTGGCTTTTAAAATGACTTGCAATGGCCACAGAGAAATCCTAATTTAGATGCTTCAATTAAGTGCCTAAATTAGGATGGCATGAATCTAGTTCTTACAGATTGTGATTGTCCCTTGAAGAGTGGCTAGCACAATGAAAAGGTCTGAGTAAAACTGTAATACAAAATAATATATAGTAATAAGCTGCATAACGATAACTGAACTTGTTTATTACAAACCAAACCAAGTGACATCTCTCAGCCACGGAGCTTGATTTATTTCCTTTTTTCTGGCATGGCTTATGGCATGTGTTAGCACTGTTATCCATGCATTATAAATATTTATTTATGTATTTATATTTTATGCTCTTACAGGCCAGTAAAAACAAATAACTGAACAAGTTTACAGGCAGTTACTTTGGTGTTTAATGGAAATAATAGTCTGTAAATGTCCTGCTTTGTGAGAGCACTGAGCTGAGCTTCTCCAGGGAACCATTTATAGCAACTGAGATATTTCCCTCTGGGTGCTGGGAACCCAGTCTTTGAGTCCCTTTTTTACTCTTTGCAAAACAATGAAAACAGCAAAATTCTGTCAATGACACTGAAAGTTCTTAGTGATTCTTCCTTTCAAGGATGTAATTGCTGTATCATGGTAAGAAAAATAAATGTCAGGAGTTTGCCGTCATGATCTGAGAAGAAGTAATTTAGCCTCTGTCTTAACTGATAAATAATATTAATGAAAATTCTGGCTCTTGGTGTTTATAATAAAAATATTTTTCATTTTTGAAAAAAAGTCAATTATTAAGAAATTTAAAACCTTGATATTCTCCTTTACTTTCCCCTTGTTTTTTAAAGAAATGTTACAGAAAAAAGGAAGGTAAAAAAAGGGAATATTCGTAAAAACAAGGAAATGCAAAGACAGACAAGAGAGAGTACTTCCAGTAAATATAAACTGAAGAAATTTCAGTGGCTCTATTTTGATTAGTTTATTTGATCCTTTTAGTTGTGGTTTGCTGAAAATGAGACCACTTAGGGAACATAAATTTTATATGGGAAACACATTTTTTAAAAATATAACCAACCACTTTTCTTCAAAACATTTACACACAAAAAAATTTTTTTTTTTTTTTTGTCACCAGGGTCTCACTTGGTCCAACTGTCTCCTTATTACAATTTCACCACCACAAAGGGGATTTACTTCACCGAAAGATCACATCTCATATGGGATAGTTTGCTTTTAGCTTAGAGCAGAAATCAGCTATACAGCATGGCAGGAGAGGCACCTTTGAGGAGAGGGAATGTCTGGGAACAAAAACATTGTGGGTTCCTGCCTGTGTTGGAGGCCAAGTGCCTTGTTGAAACCTTGACCAGGCTCAGTAAATCAAGCCAGCAAAACCATGATGAAAAGACCAATCTCATTTCTTTTCTTAGGACTATAAGAGATCTTTAAGATCCCTGTGAGGAAAATCTGTGTAGTAAGTTTCTAGCCACTGTGGTCATCTGTTTGTCCAGAGTAAGCAATTTTATCATAACTCTTCATCAGCAAAGCCTTTTGTTTCCTTGAATAAGCTTTTTGTTGTTGTTCTTGTCTTTGGTTTGTTTTGGTTTATCTGTTTTGGGTTTGGGTTTTTTGTTTTTGTGTGTTTGTTTTTGGTTTGTTTTTGTTTTTGTTTTTTTTTTCATTTTAAAGATAGAAGCTAAATTTATTTATTTTCTGTAGTATTGAAAAAGGAAGGAAAAACCCGCTGAAATGTCCATTACTTTCTCCGACCTCCTTTAAGCAGTTCAAAACTCGGCTTTCATTTTGATGGTGGTTTAACAGCACTTGATTAAAAAAAGTAAACTAATTACAATGGAAATGCAGCTCTGCAAAACTTTTAGAAAAACACATTATTTTGGTTTAGGGTTCAGTTAATATACCTCCATTTATCATCTTTATAAGAGCTGTACAGGGCAATGATGAATAATCCCTGGCTTCCAATCAGGAAATGCAAGTTATTCTTCCCTTTCTTCTTTTTTTTCCCTCTTTTTCATTTTTTCCTTTTTTTTTTTTTCCAATGAATAATGCATACTAGTAAATTTGAATCAAAACAAAAATATGGTGCCAAAAAATCTGGCAGGATGCAATGACAAGCAAGAAATGTAATGTGGTGTGTTAAAAAAAAGCCTCTAAGGAGATACTGCATTTCCTTCAGTCACAATCACATCATCAACCTTGAACTTAGACGAAAGTCTGCAAAGTACAAACCAGAGAAAGAATGGGGAGGGGAAAAGTTCTCAGTGGGAAATAAAATAGAATCATAGAATCGTTTAGGTTGGAAAAGACCTTTGAGATCATCAAGTCCAACTGTTAACTTAGCACTGCCAAATCCACCACTAAACTATGTTCCTAAGCACCATATCTACCTGTCTTTTAAATATCTCCAGGGATGGAGACTCAACTACTTCCCTGGGCAGCCTGTTCCAATGCCTGACTACCCTTTCAGTGAAGAAGTTTTTCCTAATATCTAATCTAAATCTGCCCTAGTGCAACTTGAGGCTATTTTCACTTGTACTATCACTTGTTACTTGGCAGAAGACACCGACCACCATGTCACTACAACCTCCTGTCAGGTAGTTGTAGAGAGCAATAAGGTCTCGCCTCAGCCTCCTCTTCTCCAGGCTAAATAGCCCCCCAGTTCCCTCAGCCACTCCTCAGGAGGCTTGTTCTCCAGACCCTTCACCAGCTTCATTGCCCTTCTTTGGACACACTCCAGCACCTCAATGTCTTTCTCGTTATTGAAGGGCCCAAAACTAAACACAGTATCTGAGGTGTGTCCTCACCAGTGCTGAGTACAGGGGGACAATCACTTCCCTAGTCCCACTGGCCACACTATTTCTGATACAATATAGATAAAAATTCAAATAAATAAAATAGATAAAATCCTGCTCCTAGTTTTGGAGGCTTTCTTTGTTTTTTGTTTTGTTTTGTTTTCTACTGGGGCCCAAAATCATGTCCCCTACTTGAGACATCCATCTGCCTACCTGAAACAGTTTAATCAAAAGTGCCAGCAATCCTGGATATCTTTATAGAGAGACAAATCTGCACTCTTGCTGCATCACAGAGATCTTAGGTTGTCTGAACTGGCTGAGCTCCCAACCTTCCTCCAGCGTGGACTGAAGGAGTTTCAGTTGATTGGGCTTTTACTTTAGATGATGTCTTTAAATACTTAAAGTTACATGGGCTGAATTTAGGTTACAGCTTCATCCTGCTGTCACACACAGGAGTCAACTCTAATGAAACCAGCTGAATAATCACAGTTTAAACATACCACAAGAAGGTCTCAGTAGAAGATGTATAGCTACGCACCTACCACAAACAAAGAACTATATAGAAAGGTCTCATGCATTTCTCTGAAATGTCGAAACTCAGTGAAGGCTTATTTCTCTTCAGAGCCTGCTACTTATAACTGAGCTTTTGACTTTAAACCACACTATTGGCATATCTGAATCATAAAGTGCATAGAGAAAGCATTGTAAAATCTTTTTTTTTTCTCTTTTCTTTCTTTGTTTTTTTCTTGGTTTGTTTTGGTTTGGTTTGTTGTTGGTTTTTTCCCCAGCTCCTTAAAATCTTAATAGTTAACGGTTATAAAAACTTTGGACTACAGTGCCCGTGCCTGTCAATATTGTAGTTACAGTATTTTAATCCAATCTTACTTCCTATAATGAAAAGAAAATACATCATTACCTCTAAGTTTAACCATAAACTCATTAGACTGAAGGCTATCTCCATCTGTGCTCTCTAAATGCCAGGAGAACTTTGACAAACAGATTAGACAAGAAGAACCAGACTGCAGAGTTTTAAGCACTGATTATTAAATGTAGCATGGCAACCTGCAATCACTTTTCTTTTTTCTTTTTTTAAAGTCATACTTATGACTTATGAGGGAAGCAGTCAGCTCCGCACATTACAACGGCCATCGGCAAGAAAAAAAGAAGGGTAATTGTCGTAGGTGACTCCCTTCTGAGGGGAACAGAGGGCCCGATATGCCGACTGGACCCATCCCATAGGGAAGTCTGCTGCCTCCCTGGGGCAAGGATAAGAGACATTACCAGGAAGCTCCCCAGGCTGGCGAAAGCTTCCGATTATTATCCACTAGCGGTTGTTCAAGTCGGCAGTGATGAGGTAGCTGATAGAGGCACCAAGACAATCAAAAGGGACTTTAGAGAGCTAGGGCGATTGCTTGAAGGATCAGGAGCACAGGTGGTGTTTTCCTCCATCCTGTCAGTAGCCGGGAGGCATATGGAAAGGAACAGGAAGACCCATCTCATTAACACGTGGCTCAGAGGCTGGTGCAAGCAGTGGAATTTTGGGTTTTTCGACCATGGGGCAGTTTACATGGCACCAGGCCTGCTGGAGACAGATGGGGTTCACCTGTCGCAAAGGGGGAAAAGGATTCTGGCTCAGGAGCTAGCAAGCCTCATCACTGAGAGAGCTTTAAACTAGATGCAAAGGGGGAAGGGGATAAAACCAGGCTTGCTAGGGATGAGCCTAGGGGTAGCATGCCTGTGTGGAAGAAGAGATCAATAGCCCAACTGAAGTGCATTTACACCAATGCACGCAGCATGGGCAATAAACAGGAGGAGCTGGAAGCCACTGTGCGGCAGGAAAACTATGATGTGGTCGCCATCACGGAAACATGGTGGGATGATTCACATAACTGGAGTCCTGCAATGGATGGCTACAAGCTCTTTAGAAGGGACAGGCAAAGAAGGAGAGGTGGTGGGGTAGCCCTGTATGTTAGGGAGTGTTTTGACTGTCTGGAGCTTAACGACAGTAATGATCAGGTTGAGTGCTTATGGGTAAAGATCAGAGGGAAGGCTAACAAGGCAGATATCGTGGTGGGAGTATGTTACAGACCACCCAACCAGGACGAAGAAAGAGATGAAGTATTCTACAAGCGGTTGGCTGAAGTCTCACAATCCCTAGCCCTTGTTCTCGTGGGATACTTCAATTTACCAGATATCTGCTGGAAATACAACACAGCAGAGAGGAAGCAGTCTCGGAGGTTCCTGGAGTGTGTGGGAGATAACTTCCTGACACAGTTGGTAAGCGAGCCAACCAGGGGAGGCGCCCCGCTGGACCTGCTGTTTACGAACAGAGAGGGCCTGGTGGGCGATGTGGTGGTCGGAGGCTGTCTTGGGCTCAGCGACCATGACATGATAGAGCTTTCGATTCTTGGAGAAGTAAGGAGGGGTGTCAGCAGAATTGCTACCTTGGACATCTGGAGGGCAGACCTGTTGGCCTGTTCAGGAGCCTGGTTGAGAGAGTCCCTTGGGAGGCAGTCCTGAAGGGCAAAGGAGTCCAGGAAGGCTGGATGTTTTTCAAGAAAGAAATCTCAAAGGTGCACGAGCAGGCCATCCCCATGTGCCATAAGAGACAAGCAGGCGGGGGAGAAGACCGTCCTGGCTGAACAGAGAGCTTTGGCTGATACTCAAGAAAAAAAGGTAAGCTTACCGCCTTTGGAAGAAGGGGCAGGTGACTCAGGAGGACTACGAGGATGTTGTGAGGTTATGCAGGGAGAAAATTAGAAAGGCGAAGGCCCAGCTAGAACTTAAACTGGCCACCGCCGTTAAAGATAACGATGTTGGATGCGGAGGGAAACATCGCTACAAAGGATGAGGAGAAGGCTGAGGTACTTAATGCCTCCTTTGCCTCAGTCTTTAATAGTCAGACTGGTCATCCTCAGGGTTTTCAGGCCCCTGAGCTGGGAGATGGAGATAGGATGCAGAATGAAGCCCCAGTTGTCGAAGAGGTGGCAGTCACTGACCTGCTCCTCCACCTGGATGCGCACAAGTCCATGGGGCCAGATGGGATCCACCCGAGGATACTGAGGGAGCTGGCAGAGGAGCTTGCCAAGCCACTCTCCATCATTTACCAGCAGTCCTGGTCAACCGGGGAGGTCCCAGATGACTGGAAGTTAGCAAATGTGACGCCCCTCTACAAGAAGAGTCGGAAGGAGCATCCGGGGAACTACAGGCCTGTCAGCCTGACCTCGGTGCCGGGGAAGGTCATGGAGCAGATCATCTTGAGTGCCATTATGCAGCAAGTGCGGGACAACCGAGGGATCGGGCCCAGCCAGCATGGGTTTATGAAAGGGAGATCCTGCTTCACTAACCTGGTCTCCTTCTGTGACAAGGTGACCTGCTCTAGTGGATGAGGGGAAGGCTGTGGATGTTGTCTACTTGGACTTTAGTAAGGCCTTTGACACTGTCTCCCACAGCATTCTCCTGGAGAAGATGGCTGCTCATGGCTTGGATGGGTGCACTCTGTGCTGGGTTAAAAACTGGCTGGACGGACGAGCCCAGAGAGTGGTGGTGAATGGAGTCAAATCCAGTTGGCGGCCAGTCACGAGTGGTGTTCCCCAGGGCTCAGTGTTGGGGCTGGTCCTGTTCAACCTCTTCACTGATGATCTGGATGAGGGGATTGAGTGCACCCTCAGGAAGTTTGCAGATGACACCAAGTTGGGTGGAAGTGTCGATCTGCTGGAGGGTAGGAAGGCCCTGCAGAGGGACCTGGACAGGCTGGATCGATGGTCCAGGGCCAGCTGTATGAGATTCAACAAGGCTAAGTGCTGGGTCCTGCACTTGGGTCACAACAACCCCATGCAATGCTACAGGCTGGGGGAGGAGTGGCTGGAGAGCTGCCTGGAGGAAAAGGACCTGGGGGTGTTGGTCGACAGCCGCCTGGACATGAGCCAGCAGTGTGCCCAGGTGGCCAAGAGGGCCAATGGCATCCTGGCCTGTATCAGGAATAGTGTGGCCAGCAGGACCAGGGAGGAGATAGTGCCCCTGTACTCGGCACTGGTGAAGCTGAACCTTAAGTACTGTGTTCAGTTTTGGGCCCCTCACTACAAGAAGGACATCGAGGTGCTGGAGCGTGTCCAAAGAAGGGCAACGAAGCTGGTGAAGGGTCTGGAGAACAAGTCTTATGAGGAGTGGCTGAGGGAGCTGGGGTTGTTTAGTCTGGAGAAGAGGAGGCTGAGGGGAGACCTTATTGCTCTCTACAACTACCTGAAAGGAGGTCGTAGCGAGGTGGGGGTCGGTCTCTTCTCCCTAGTAACGAGTGATAGGACGAGAGGAAATGGCCTCAAGCTGCGCCAGGGGAGGTTTAGGTTAGATATTAGGAAAAACTTCTTCACCGAGAGGGTGGTCAGGCATTGGAACAGGCTGCCCAGGGAAGTGGTTGAGTGTCCATCCCTGGAGGTATTTAAAGAATGGATAGATGTGGTGCTCGAGGACATGGTATAGATGGACTTGGCAGTGTTAGGTTAACGGTTGGACTCGATGATCTTAAGGGTCTTTTCCAACCTTGACGATTCTATGATTCTATGGTCCTATGATTATTTTGGAGGGCCCTGATTTGAAGTCTTGAGCTGCTCAATTCCTCTGTGGCATTTGGTTTGTGAACGAGTCTTAGAAGAGTTTGGTTTACCTGAGATGGTTGAGCAAATACACTGTAACATTCAAGAAGAGCTTTTATCTTGTATTTTCTTAAGCAAAGGTGTAGTTTGAAAATCTCAAATGTTCATAAAACCAGAGTCAAGACCCACTCACATGAGATCCTTGAAATTTTAAGGCTTTTTGTTTCTATTTTTTAATGTAGGCTTCTTAGCTGTCTCAAAACTCAAGTTTTGTGTTTTGGTTTTGAACTGGTAATGCAAATTAACCATACAAAATTAAGAGATAGGAAAAAAATGGCCAAATAATTGCAGAAAGAACTGAATATTTAGTTTAGGGATAATGATAACTTAGCTTAAATATCTTTTGTGTGCATATCTCAGTTTTCTTACAAAGCAAAAAGAGAAAAAAAGTCTTTGTATTTCAGTTCAGTCTACGTTGATTCTCCTTTGGGTCTTTCTAGTTTGGATGTTTTTGTTTATTTGAGGATGTAACTTTTGCCAAAAAAACCCCTATTATTTTAAGAATTATAATTGAACCAAGCTTTTTCACTTAAAAATAATTTTCTGTTGAAAAAAAAAGCCTTCTGTTTTCTAAAAAAATGAGCTGGTTTATTACTAATTTTTGAAATCTACATATGATTTGCTTTCAGTCATCCAGAGGAGTATTTGTGATGAGGAAGATGCTAACCTATAAAAATATAATAAAGTCAAGCATAGCAGAAACAGTAAAGTTACGTGGAGAAATTATTTGAAAAAATAATTTCCTAAAAAAGTATATATAAAAAGCTTCCTTGAAATGTTTTGGTCATCCAGACAGTACCAAAAAATGTTGCTTCTCAGTTTTGAGTACTTAGAGTTAATTGTGGGCACATTTTATAGTAGGTAAGCATGTGGGAAGAGGTTTAAAGAAAATGGGCTGCTTAATCACACTGGATTTCAAAAGGATTTGGATCACTAACACTCCTCTAGATTTCTTTAAATTTTTGAGCTCTCACTACAGATCTATGAACATGTCAGACTGCTGAATAAGCATTTGCATCTTAAAACCAAAACCATCTGAGCAACCACTTGAAGCATTCTTCCTACAAGAATGCTCCTGCACCAGACCTAGGAAGTAGCTGCATCTCACCCCCTATTCTCCTTCCTGATAGCCATCAGCATTGCCAGAAGAGATATCACAGTTTATGAGTTTCTTGCAGTTTACTGGAATAATTTCTAGTTCTACTGCTAAAGGACTATTCTTTCAGTATTGAACAGATGGTTTGAATCCCTTCTGATGACCAAATTACACCCACTTTTTTATACACAAATGCACATTCAGGGCATAATCATTAAGATGGTTGTTCATAAACACATGCTGTTTCCAAAGTCAAGTTTTCTTTTCCTTTTGGTAACAAGATTGAAATTATAATTTTTATTCTTTTGACTTGTACATTGTGTTGGTGCTGCTATTTATTTCTTCCCATCTCCCTCCTTTCTATCCCCAAGACTGCCATAAATCCCCGGTGTCAATTGCCTAGGTAAAAAGATATTTCATGGATGGATAAAGGCCAAGATCAGGTTATTTCATTAGGACACAGCAAAATGTCTTCTGGCATACCTTTAAAAAATCAAGAAATTGAGGCAGGATTGTGTTAGGAGTGAAAATATATTTATTGTCCAGATGTAATTTCAGTTTTATTGCCCAGATCACAGGTCATTGGTTAGCAGATGCTGGGCAGGGAATCTCGCCGGTCAGCTAATAGCCTCCCTACTGCTGAAATAACAAATAACAATAGGCTGTTTGAAGAGTCGGTAGGAATCCAGCTGATAAATTGTCTTCTTCTGTTCTGGGGAAAATGCTGCCTCACCTCCCTCCGTGATATAAAATGAGAATTAGAAAAGTAAACTCTTACTCTAGGCCAAAAAGTTGATTTTCACAGCTTGCTAACATCTTCTGAGGAGTGCCCTTCCTATCCTAAAAACTCTTGCCAGTGCTGTTGCTGTTTATTCTGAAACCAAAACTGATCAAATTAGTAAGAAGTGGAGCAAAAGCACTGATTAACGGATTAGGAGTGAGTGGAGATTTTGGGGTTTATTTTTGTAAAAGTATTTGAGAATATCAAATAGAAGATACCGTGCAAGCATGCAGAGTCCTTGTAATACTCAATTTTATGTTTGCATTTCAGTTATTCTCCCAATCTATCATGACAGGCTTAACAAAACCTACCAGAGTTAGGATTGGAGTCCTCAAAAAGATTATGATCTAAGAATTTACCATCAAATTATACTAACCCATCAGTCTTGAGTCTAATTGCTAGAGGCACATATAAGTATATTTTGTCACCTCCCCAGTTAACTTCATCATTCCCATCTAAAATGACAAGAAAATTATAATCTGTAGCCTTGATAAGCAGCTAGTGTTTTTAGTAAAAAATGACCATTAGTGAACAATGAATGTTTCATGATTATTAAAATTACTTTTTTTTTTTCACCTTTAGCTGAAGTAGTCAGAAACTTATTTTGACCACACCCTTAAACATTTCCTTACGAAACATTGAGGTCTGAAACAAGTATTACCATTATGCAGCAATTTTGAACAGTGAGGAGAGGGAGAAAACTTTTCTCTACTTTCCCTTTATGAACATCATCTTTATGCGCTCCTTTATTCATATGATGGAAGAATTGCCAGGCCATTTCAAGCCCTCCTGTCATTCATATCATGGGGCTTTGTCCACGCTTTGTAGAAAATGTCTGAAGTGCAAAAGGATTAAGGCCATGATGTAAATGTTAGTGGAGAGATGCACCAGGTTCCATTATGCTTACCCTACCATAATGCTGGTCCTAGGCTTGAGCTTGATCTGTAAATTAAATTAACTCTCATCAGTCATGTCCATACTTCCAACAGGGGGAAGAGTTTGTATCCAGATATCTGAGTTGATTCTTGTGCTTCAGTTTTCCTACCTCGCTGACCTCCTAGCTCATTCTAGTTGTGAATCAAGTCATCGTCAGTGTGAATAACTGATGAGTATGGTCTAGAGGGTGAGCCTGTGTACCAAGAAAGCACAAAAGCAGAGCTACGCTCTGAGCATGCGAACATGATTAAGTAACAGGAGTTGGCTTGCATAGCCAGCTTTTAATGATGGCCCAAATTCAGTCACTGAGATTTGATTTTAAAGAACAAAATCCTTCCCTGCTTGGAGAAATTTCATTTATAGCCTGTAGCATCACAGCTTATTTTGTACTTTTCAACATTTTCTCATATCCCTGTGCTTCACTCAGGCTAAAATAATAATCTCTTTTTCATTTCATATTCATGCCCTGGTTCAAGGACTCTGAGAGAAATGAAATAACATGTGAACCTCAGGACCAATGCTGCAAACACACATGTAAAGGAGAGCATGACCATCATTGCAAGCGAGCATGAAATATTGCAGTAAACAGACAAGCCCTTAGCAAAACATAGAGTGAACTCAACACACTCATGCAAGCATGCAGAAGATTTATGCAGAGACCACCAGACCACAAAAGAAATGAAAAACAGCTACAGGACAGGGCTTGTGATACCGTAGCAAAGTACTGTCAAAAATTTGAAGTTTTCAAAGTGGCAAGAAAAGTGACCCAGTCCAAAAAGAGAATGAGAGTCATTGATCCTTATGAACTGCAGCCCACAGCTGAAATGAAGTCCTTTTTCTTAGATTTTAGGTGATATGCATGGCTTCATGTTTTCAATCCAAGGGATTCATGGCACTGAAATTCACCTGACACATACATGTTAGAAGAAAAATGGCAATTTGCTGTGAATGAAGGTTGGGAAAGAAGAAAGAGAAGGGATGTAAAAAGAAATAATTTAAAAGCTATGTTTCTAATAGAACAGTTTGGATTACTAGGTGGGACTCATTTGTCTGAACATAGATGAACTGATCAATAAATTTTTCTAGGAGCAATTGACTCACTTTAAGACATATATCAAAGCTAGATTATTATGAATCAAGCTCTGGAAAATGTATGTTTGTCTCTATTCTGGACTCTCATGAAGGAAGTCTTAGGTAATGAGATCAGACTTAGGCCTCTAAATTTTAGACAACTGAAGTTAGGGGAGATGAATCACATCATTACTTATTTG
The DNA here is from genome assembly GCF_047370975.1 of Nipponia nippon. Classification (NCBI taxonomy): domain Eukaryota; kingdom Metazoa; phylum Chordata; class Aves; order Pelecaniformes; family Threskiornithidae; genus Nipponia; species Nipponia nippon. The sequence continues at coordinate 1,831,896 of NW_028262346.1, forward strand.
TGATAAGCTAGTCCTCAAATAACCCAGCTCAAAGGGACACACACAACCCATTCAGGCAATAGCACAGTCAAGGGTATGGGGATTATTCTACCAAAAAGAGAAAAATATTGAGCATTTTTGCTGCTCGACAGAGTATCTAACAATTCATTACCATTATGGATGTTGATTTGATAAGCATAAATCCCACAGAAAGCATTGGTGCTCAGGTTGCAAGTGACCAAAGTTACTTGTTGCAAACATTCTGTGAGTTTTTGTAAGATTTGGGTGATGTGGCCTCAGTTTCCCATTTAGGCAACAGCTTCACCTACTGAAATGCTGTGAAATACTTCAGAAATGGGGAATATGTAGAACTCTCAGGCAGGTGAAGAGCTATTCCACATTCAAAGACTTCCTCTGCACTTGCATAGCGATTTTGGTGTGGGCTCTTGAGATGAACCATATATTAGCATCCCTTTAAAACCATTCTTTTTCCTAGTCAGCAGTTTTTCTCTTTTGGTCCCACACTTCCCTTGGCCAATTACGTTAATGTGTGTTTGTCAATACTGAATTTCATTTGCTGCATAACAGCTCAGAGCCCAGCAAATCTTGCTGAATTTTCCTTGCCTCTTAAGCCTGGGTTCTTGTGTCTCCTCAGCTTTGTGTTGTCAGCAAAACTTAATGCATTTATAATCAGTCTCTTGATCTAGGGCAATTACAGAGAGAAGCAATAGCAGGTGCAGGAAGCTTAACAAGAGACGGATGTTGTACTATCATTGTGGTCTCCAATCCTGTGTTAGTATCAGGGTTGTCAAATTGGTTCAAATTAAATTGACATGGTGGTAGAGTAGGTATCACATGGTTGTTATAAATCTGAGTCTTTCTTGGCTCTAATGCCTTGAGAGGAGACAAGGAGAAGGACACAAGCATGTGCAGAGGCAGCAGAAGGTGGCGACAATGAATGAGGGGAAAAAAAGGGAGAAAAGAAAAGGCTTTAACAGGTTACCTGCTACATCTGTGGATTGTCATAAGAAGATAATTGATGAGCATATGCACAGTTCAGAACACAGGAAATGCATACATCATTATTCAATAATTCCCAAGGCAGAGAATGAACAGGCTAGAGCTTATAAACGATGAAAATCTCTGTAACTTGGTGCCACATCACGCAGCTTTTCCCCATCAGGACACCCTGTTGAATGCAGACCCCTGAACTGAGAGCATCTGGAGCACTTTCCTGGAAAGAGGAAGCTTCTAAGTGAAGAAATTTTATCAAGGTCTCCCGTATCTTGAGTGATTCCTCTGGGTCATTATGCTGCTGTAAAACTGGCATTCTCTAACTGTAATTGAATGCTTTGAGAGATTTGATTCTTTTACCATTCAATAGATTCTACAAGAGTACTTTTAACACATCAAACTCTTCAAAAGACTTATGGAAGAGATATTCCTTCTATGAAGTAGGAAAAAGGTAAAGAGCCTGTCAGACTGGTACATTTCTGGGCACATGCAGCGAAAGAACTCTGATCCTTCAAATGAGCCTGATGAACTGTAGGCCATTCACAAAGGTATTCAAGTTAGGAAGATAGTTACCTTGAAGTCCAGACAAATAAATATTTCCAGAATATGAAGAAGGCATCATGAGACAGCATGAGTAGATCAACAAAGGAAAATGTAAAGTCTTGCACTTGGGGAAAAATAACCCCAGGTACTAATATGTGCTGGGGACCAATTGGCTGCAAAGCAGCTCTGGCAGAGAAGGACCATGGGGTCTTGGTGGACAAGAAATTGAATATGAGCCAGCAATGTGTCCTTGCAGCAAAGAAGGCCAACAACGTCCTGGGCTGTATTAGAAAGAACATTTCCAGCAGGTTGAGGGAGGTGATCCTTCCCCTCTACTCAGCACTGGTGAGACATCTGAAATACTGTGTCTGTTTCTGGGCTCTGCAGTACAAGAGAGATATGGGCATACTGGATCAAGTCCAGCAAAGGGCCACAGAAATGATGAAGACATTGGTGTTAAGCTGTCCACATAGAAAGTACACGTTTAAGTTTCCATAGTAGTCAACAGATGTTGATCTAAATACAGGTAGTCCAGAAAGCTATATATTTAGTCCTAAAACACATATCTAAATTTCATAAGCTGAATAGCTCTGTAGGCTTTATTATGTTTGTAAACTAGCAATTTGATTCAGCTGTCTAAAATGAAACATCTACTGTCATTTGAGATGATGAGAGAGTATGAAACATTCACATGGGTCTGGCAAGACCTGGCAATGCCTGTACCCTTCTGGACTGGAATTTGGAAGCCAGAAGCAATTACCTAGAGCATATTGAATGTTATTAGACACTTCTCTTAAAGAGCTCAATCACATCTCTGATTTCTTTTGACTGTAACAGGAGTTTAGAAACCTAGTTCAGAGGTAGACCTTTATATCTAAATATCTGCATTTAGGTTTTCAGTCTGTGAGATGAATCCCACCCCATATACCGAGGTAAATTAAATCTCACTTGGGATATGATGGAACAAGTGTGTGCAGGAGCAACACCTCCCTGATGTCGTGGTTTAACCCCAGCCAGCAGCTAAGCACCACGCAGCCGCTCGCTCACTCCCCCCTGGTGGGATGTGGGAGAGAATCAGAAGGGTAAAAGGGAGAAAAACTCGTGGGTTGAGATAAGAACAGTTTAATAATTGAAGGGTAATAAATTAGAACAGTTAAATAGGCAAAGCAAAAACCGTGCACGCAAACAAAGCAAAACAAGGAATTCATTCACTACTTCCCATGGGCAGGCAGGTGTTCAGCCATCCTCAGGAAAGCAGGGCTCCGCCACGCGTAACGGTTACTTGGGAAGACAAACGCCATCATACGCAATGCCCCCCCCTTCCTTCTTCTTCCCCCAGCTTATATACTGAGCATGATGCCATAAGGTATGGAATAGCCCTTTGGCCAGTCTGGGTCAGCACCCCCCCGGCTGTGCCCCCTCCCAGCTTCTTGTGCACCCAGCAGAGCCTGGGAAGCTGAAAAATCCTTGACGGTGTGAGCGCCACTTAGCACCTATTTAGCAACAGCTTAGCACTACTTAGCAAGAACCAAAGCATCAGTGTATCATCGACATTGTTCTCATCCTAAACCCAAAACACAGCCCCATACTGGCTACCAAGAAGAAAATTAACTCTATCACAGCTGAAACCAGGACACCTGATAAGAACATGCATTTCTGCTAAAATAATATAAGAACAGGAAAGCCAATAAAAACAGGCAGCAGCCTTACCCCATGTTCTGCACAAGGAAGGAGAATTCTCTTCTCTGTTTTATCCCTTGGTTAGCTGGAAAGATGTTTACTTATTTCTATTGTTCTAAGACCTTTCCCAGGATCAAGTGGTCCTTCAGTAAATCAGCACTTAATGTACTGACCCTGCCTATGACCTTCAGTTTCTGAACTCTACCCATCCTCACTGTCCACTAACTGGAAACAAATGGCCTGCTCATGAACCAAGGTGTTTAATGCTGCACCCTGTGTTTTAGGGTAGAAATGAAAATGTGGTTCCCTGACTAAACTATAGCGTTGGTAAATCTCCTCAGTCAGTCCCACATTTTGAAGTGTCTTCACGTGAGAGTCATTGCTGTTGAGGGGACTGCTGTGTACAGACTGTCTTCACTCTTTGAGGAAAGAATTAAAGCAGAAAGCTTGTCAGCTAAGAGAATATTTAACCATTAAGGTCATTATCATGAGATGGACTTTGTTTTCATCTCCATCTGTCTCCTTCAAAAACCAAGTCTTTTCCATAAGGACTTACTGAAGTTACTATAGATTGACTGCCAAGCACTCAATATTTATCTTTTTGATAGATTTAGTCAGGCCATTTTGTTTCATTTTCCATATGCTTCACTGAAAATTGATTATTTCACCACCATCACTCACCTGTTTTTTCCCCTCCTAGTTTGACCTTCTCAATTTCTAGGCTCTGCATTGCAGTTACAATTATTTCATCCAAAGGTTTGCATGAGATTGAGATTATAGTCCTATCTCTTAATCACTATCCAGAATAATTTAAGAAAGTGATATACATACACACACACACACACAAACAGATTATATTCATGCCCTCTGCATCATAGCTACCTTTTGGTACCCTATAGAAGAGAACCTATTACTTAAAGCTGAATCCGTTACTTAAATGTAAGTCCTTTTGTAGTTATGCGCTGCTTTCTACCAGATTCCTGAATTCTGACATCAGTCGTTGACTTTGGTTGTAATGCAATGAAATGATCTCTCATTTGTGTGTAGCTCTCATGAAAGCACATCTAGAATTAGAGTTACTGCAAAATACTCACAAACAAATCCCATCTCAGGGAGAATTCACTTTGTTTGCTGTTTTATTAAAGACTGGAAAACTAGTCTGTGCATCTGTGAGGGTGAGGAAGGTTTCCAAAGTTTTTCTAATAAAGTTTTGTTTAGAGTAAATGATTTTTTTAAAGAACTATAAGGATTAGAAATCATGGAAAATTCTAAATTTTTTACTCCAGTCCAAAACTAGAAGGAAACCTTTACAGAAAATGCTTACTCATACTACTGAAGAACAAAGTTTTTGGCCAATCAAAGGCAATGCCGAAAAAGTAAAAAAGATTAAGGTAGATAAAGGAGTGTAGTCATGACAGAAGACACAGAGCATTACATAGAACAAATGATCAGCTGAAATGTATACTGTGGAAATATTTGGTTGGCTTGTATGATTCTCCTAGGGAATGCTGGGATATTCTCCAGCAGATGTTTCATTGTTCAGACATTTAAAAGTAGATTAGGAAAAGCAATAGGAAAGCAAGTGCAGTGAATAATCATTCAAAAAAATGGATGAGATTGCTGTTGAAACAGATGAACTGACTCAATGTGCCTTATTAAATATTAAATATTTGATTGCTATGATCCTAACATACCCTATAATTCTTTGTAACTTGTTTATATGTTCTTAAGACATTACCAAATGGAACAAATAGTGGGAATGTGGATTTAATTTAAATCTATCAATAGATGATACCTTTTGGATATTTAACTAAGAATTATTAAACCAATACTATGATGAGTTCACTGTCCAGACTATGACATAGTTCACTGGTGTCAATCATCACCTTTATACTGAATGTTTTATAAAAACATATATACACAAAGTGCAATAGAGGAGTTATTTCACCTGTTCCCTTCACATTGTCTTCCTCCACATAACATATCCTTACAACATCTACCTCAGCAAAATGCCTTGGGTTTTGATGCTGCCATGACATCTCTAGGCTTCTAGAAAACACTATAGTCTCTGTCCCCTGAAAAATAAGCATACACCAGGTGACATCAAATGGAAGCAACTCAAGACAGAGCACTGAAGCATAAATGATTCTTTCCAGTCAGGGCACTGTGATTTGTGTGCATATGTGGATGCGTGGACTGCATACAGTGGTATGGGAAAGCTGAAGACTAAGGAGAAGAAACGAGACTGCACTTGAAAATTAAAATTACAACCCCACCAAATGCAAAACAGAAAGAGAACAGACTTTTGAATAGGTTGGTAGATAACATCAGCTCATTAGCAGTTCTATTACAGCTTACATTGGTTTGTTTTCTCTGAGCACAAAAAAAAGTGATATGTTTGTGTCTATGTGTCTGTGTATGGAAGGAAGTAAATTTGGCAGACATAGCACAAGTTATTTTAGGACAGTATGAAAATTTAAATGCACCCTTCAAGACAACTAGGGATGGGAGGGGGGAAGATTGCTGAAGCTGATTTTCCAAAATGTTTATATATCTTGGGTGAACCCATCTCTTGTGCAAGAATTCTACTGCCTCAAACTGACCATAATTTGTTCCTATTTTAAAACCATGCTGTTCAATATCAAGCATAGTTCCAGTCAAATGGAAACCAGGGCCTTGCTCCTGCAGCCTGTGCCACAGCAATCAAGGGTAAGAAGGCAAGGCAGATCAGAACAAAGGAAATAATATAGAATCTAATTATTTGCATTTATAAAGAAAAATACACCACACTGAAAGGATTTCTTTCAGATTTTCTTAGAAGAAATGAAGTAGCCACAAGGACAAATTAGAGATGTTACAGTACCAGAGAGAAAAAATTCCTTCCTACTTTAAGACTAAAACTTTCATTTTTGCTAATAGATGCTATCATGAAAGGTCCAAGAACTCTGTTTGCATAAGGTCTTATTGCTATTGTCTCTGTGATAACAAGTCAATATATCAGCTTAATAAAATGAAGACTGAACAACAGCTGCATGCAAATATTAAAGCAAGATCACTGGAAGACAGAGAATTGATTGTGGACAACAGAAATATGAACTGGGCTTGAAAGATTTTAATGGGATACCAGAAGGAAGAAACAGTGAGGTTTTAATGATAAGCTCAAATAAAATGAAAATTATAAAATCACATGTAACTTTTACTTACTTATTTGTTTTCAATTCATGGGGATGTTTGTTTACAAACTTTAAAAAATATCTTTCTTCAAAGGCTGTTCCCATTTTGAATTTTACAAATTTGTATAGCTGTATGGAGTCTAATCACAGCGATCACACATAGATCAATACATCTCAGAGTAGCACAACTAATTTTGCAGTGAGATCACCTTGACTTCAATTTTGTTTGTAAAAGCAATATTTCCTTTGGTTTGGGAAAAAATTATAATTAAAGACATAGTCGATTTACTATGTACATTCATTTTTTCAAAAATTATTTTGGTACCTAGTTCACATTGATTCAACAGAACCTGAAGCTAAATTCAGTTTACTGACTGTGGGTCATAAAAGCAACCTCTACTCAAGGTGAGAAAGTCAGACAACCTAAAATTTTAGATATAGATGCTTTAAGTGGGCTGAATATGTCCCTGCATCCATTTACAACCAATGTAGTCTTGTATACTAGATGCTTCCTACTGAATATAGAGACCAGAATGAGTTTCTATGATCAGACTAATGCTCTTAATTATCTTTGAAGGTTTGTTTTGTAGTGTTTAATCACTGGTGTAAAGGACACTAGGCAATAAAACACTCTGGCTGGTTCACACTGTTGAGGACCCAGGTAGATTTTCACCTCCTGGGTCACCAGTATGGATATGGGTGAGCAGATTCAGCTGTCTCCTGATTAGAATAGAGGTGCACCCTCAGCAAGTATAAAATGAGATAACCATACTGGGTTTGGTGGAATGACACTATCCAAAATTACTGTAAAAGCATTAGCTAATAGGTGCTTTCTTGCTAAAAGGAACTATTGGCACATTGTATAATCTCCTTTCATGCTTCTAAGAATTAGGGACATTAGCGACAAAGAGGACTTCATCTAGTGTGGGTGGTGAGATGCATCTGGGTAGGTGCGTTGCATTTAGCCTGAAATATCCTCTAACCAAACCAGAGAAGTTGTAATTCATGCCACTGAAGCAAGGAATCAGGGCTTTAGATGGTGGTCTCAGTGTCAAAGTTAAAGGACACATCATTTGATCTGCAACACATTTCTGTCCTTTTTGGATGACAAAAGCTGATGTGAGTTCATGGGGAAGCATGAACAATTTTACAGAAAAAAAATAAAAAAGGAAAAAAATTAAAAAGAGATAAGATAAAAAAGAAAAAAGAAAAAATTTAAAAAGATAAAAGATTAAAAAGAAGAAAGATGAAGGAAGAAAGAAGAAAGAAGAAACAAGAAAGAAGAAAGAAAAAAGAAAAAAAAAAAAGAAGAAAAAAGAAAAGAAAAAAAGAAAAAAGAAAAGAAAAAAGAAGATGGCTTCTAAGTACCTGAAAAGCACTTCTTGCGCAGGAAATCCCTGAGCTTAAAGTGTTTGGATGCCAGAGAAATACTGAAAGAAATTATCATGCTTACTTGCATAGCTTAACATAGAGAAGTCCATAGGGTCAAATGCACAATAGCAAAGACCCTAGTAATCTGTTTATGGATTGTGTTGGATGGAGGATTCTGGACAAAATGAATATTAGCTCTTGCAAAGTACATTTCCCTCAGTTATCATGTGCATAAGTGTCATCCAATAATAGGCAAATTATATAGGTCTAGATAATCTCAAAGTAAATATTCCTTATTTTCTTTGTGAATTACAAGGAGAGTTATGGATAATTCAGATTCAGGTTTGGTGAAGTAATTTACTATTACTCACTTATTAATGAAACGTCGCTAAAACAGGGAATATTTGCAGCATTTCATAGCAACTGCATGCAAGAATCTAATTTAGGTCTGGGTTCCAGTAGAATCAATATGGAACATCTTCCTGTCTGGGGTTTATTTCTCCAGAATTGGCCATTATCCAGTGGCAGTGAAAGACAAGTCCCCTGGAGTATTTCAGGAAGCAGAAAAAAGCAAACAAACACTGGGAAGCAGTCAAGTCACCACAATGATCTCATTACTGTTACATACAAGTGAAGTCTACTATTCTGTAATTTACCACTAACTGTATTACATGGTATGCACACCACAACTTCCCTCCCTCATCAGTGCAAAGATACAGAAAGACTAGAGCAAATAAAAAGCAAACTTAAGATGGTATGTATTGAGTCAAACCCCCATAAAAAAATGAGGCATTTGGAAAACCAGATTAAAAAAAAGTATTATTTGTTGCACTTCCGCTTGATAGAAGCTATTCCAAAAATCTTGCAAAGGCAGATCCATATCTGAATGAACATAATGACAAGAGAAAAGGAGACAATGTGGGTAAAGGTACCAGGATATTGTCTTTTATATGTCCAAAGAAGGGTCTCTTTCCCAATAACAGGTGTTGGAACAGTCTGAATACTTTGGCATGTTCCACAATGAACTTCAGTCCTATGATTTCTGGTGCCAAGGTATTATTTTCACTTCAAAAAACTGCTTTGAGTTAGTAAGAAAATACTTAATGTTTCTCAGCAAAAGTACTATATTTACAAATATATAACATCTGCTTTATAAAAAAAAAGCTGTATAGAGGACCTTGTAAATGAGTTTTAAAATAACTTTGGCAAAAGTGAGGCAGGGAGATGGAAATCAGGAGAAGCTGGGCTTTATGGAAACTGAAATAAGGCTCTGGGGGTGGAGGGAATCAAAGACAAGGAAGTGATGATGGGAGAAAGAATCTTGGGTAAATCTTCCTTTGTATTGCTCATATACACATACAGCCTGTTCTGTTGCTGAAACACTGCTATTGATTTGATTTTTTTTCCAGAAAGAAAAGGGGATAGTCATAGAAATATGGATAGGTACTTTGCATGAATTGCATTACATACATTCTTATGTTTCATTTCTGCAGAAACATGACATTGAATGGATCCCTGAGGGTCCAGTAATTCTAGTTTCCTGGTACTCTGAACACACTAAAATCCCCTTCATAAGTCCAATTCCACACCACCATGGTGAAATATTTTCCCATGGATTTATTTGCATTTTTCTATTTAAAATCAACATCTAGGTTCATCCAATTTTTAACACTGCTGAAAGAAATCTTACTCAGAGGTAGCCAGAGAAGCCTCTTTGATTTCAGTGGACCTTCATGGATTCAAGTCATTCAGAGTTTTGATTCTTGAACCCTCAGTGTCAGAGAGGATCATTTTGCTCTCCAGATTGTGTGCAAAAACAAATTTAGACCCCTTAATCCAGTGACCTTGAAGATCCACTAGTGATACTGATAGTGAAAATGCCATCTTAAAACAGTGTTCAGGAATTATTTTTCCATCAAATACCTGTAATTGGCAATAACCCCTGAACCTGAATTTTTCCTTTTTTCTTTTCCTTCCTCCATTCTATGTGAATCCCTATGCATGTAACCACCCTTGAACATATTTTTACCATGCAGAAATACTGCTTTAATTTTCATCAAAAACCCATTCTTCCTGACTGAGTATTAACTGAGATACTGTCTGTATTTTTTCACAGTTAGTTTAATTCTGTAGTATAAAACTGTGGCGATAAAATAGTCCAACTCACCACCTTTGAACCAGTGTAATTGAGAGGAGAAACTGGTGAAATGGAATTACACCAATTTTACATCAGAATAGCTGAGTTTAATCTTCTGATTAAGATTTGCAGTTGATAGCATACAGATGACTCTTGTACTAGCAACCAAATTATTTGTTTAATATTTCTGCAGTGTCAAAATGCAGGTAGACATGGATACTCTGTATGTTCCCAGATTTATAACCTTTTTAAAAAGACAAAGCGCCTCAAAAAGTCTGGAGATGTTCTCTCCAGGCTGCAGAGACAATAGTCATGTTTGTCAGTGATTACACACAAACACAACCTGTGACCTGAATACTTCTGAACATCAGGGTAGCTAAAATAAATCAGAATAGAGGTCTGCCCAGCTCAGTCTCCTGTCTCTGACAAAGGTGTAAAGGAAATCTCTCGTGAAGGGTAAAAGATAGGACCAAGTAGATGAAGTAAGGGAAAGTGTCTTTAAGTCCTTTCTGAGCTCCTTACCACTTGGGGCTCAAGAGATTCCTGAACTGGGGCAGTGTCTCAGTATTCAGTGATCTGAGAAGGATTTCTGTGCCAGGAACTTTCCAGTTTCCCTTGAAAATATGTACCTTGTAGGCATTTAGCATTCAAAACAGCTGTGGCAAAGAATAATGTGCTTTTGTGCTGCTAAGGTGGTCAGCATCATTGTCAGTGCCATAGAGAACAAAACAGGCAAATCTGGAAGAGCAAGAAACTCACGTGGTCAAAAGTAGAGCTACAGGTTAAGCCTTTCCAATATCTGATTGCAGATCTGAGAAGCCAAACTTCCACAGCTCTAGCAAAGAGGAAGACATACACTTGTGTGTTACACCGAGGGCAGAAACAAGGAGTTCATATTCCAGCCATAAACTAGCAACTCTCAAAATCATTTGAAAACAGTTTGGAGTGCTCTTTAAACAAACATAGGCCCAACAGTATCTTTACATTTCAAACCATCTCTACTGTTAAAATAAGAGAAGTGGAGAAGTAAAGCCAGTGACTTTGAGAAAAGTGTGACAGATTCTCCTCTGCTAAAAAGCAGAGGCATTCACTGAAGTTTGTGAACAATCCAGCTTGCTCCAGATGGAGATTTGGCCCAGTGATGCCTCTTCAAACTATTTTATTTAGTGTAGATGCTACACTCAAAGAGCATAACACAGGCACCAGCCTGTTCATGGACATCACAGCTCATATGCAAAGACAGTAGTGGAAATAAATAGCATTTTTATGGCATAACTCATTCAAGCAATTTCAGACACCTAATGCAAAGTTAGCAAATCACCTCCCAGGAATGCCTATTTCCCTCCATTGAATACAAAGGAGTCTCAAGTGATGACCTCAGCAGCAAACAAGAATTGCTCAGCACTAGGTGTTTTTGTCTTTCTTTCAGTGATGACAAAATTGAAACACAGTAAAGTTTAACTAAGCAGGCACACTGCTGGAGCACAGCCCAGCTTGGCAAAGCACCTCCACTACACTCTGTCATGCTGGAGAGCACTGCCCGCAGTTTCCCAGAAGTCTGATGCTACCCTGGGATAAGATGGATCTGGAAAGATCCTGACTAAATACATGTTTTCCTTTGTTTATTTTATTTTTTTTCCTTCTTTCAATAATGGCATTGTGAGTTGCTCTTTCCATTAACTTTGGGAAACAAGCATTAGTTTTAATAGAGCTTGACATGTTTAACAGCCAATGTAAACTATGCCTTCACATTGATTGTATGAACTTTGGACAACTTTCTTTCAGTGAGGACTTTATGGGGGGAATAACATGCTTCTCATTTTTCTCAGTGTGATGCAGTTATATTCTGTAGGGCTTTGTATAACATGTGCACATCAAAACACCTTTGCCTTCCTTGACAATAATATATTTTGGGAACCACTGCATGACTCATTTTAACTTTGTAACCTGTGTTTATTTCAACTTTTGTAAACTTTATATAGCCAAGCCCAGAATTAGCTGTAAAATGCCAGTATGATATAATTTTTTTTCCCTATCGTTAACAGTAATTTGAGCTCTAAGTGGGTCTAAAATTTATTGACTGGAGACAACTGGTCTGCCTTCAAGGATAATAGATCCTTGCATTGATCCAGAAGCTACAATTTGTTTATTTGAGAATTTCCTTCACTGGAATGAGAAAAATGAATATTCATCTTTTTTATCAAGTTTTAATTGCAGGTCTCAGTCCTGTTGCTGCTGGATAGGTGCGTCTGTCAAAGAACCAGCCACTGTTTCTATCAGTTGTAACAGAGCGACCAGAAGCTCAGCATGCATGCACACACAGCTTTGCAAGAACAGGTAAGACAACATACCTACTTTGACTTAAATCTACTATCAAAGCCAGGGCAATCTGAACAGCAAGTGGAACAGCAATTAGGATGTGCTTTGCCCTTTGCTGGATCTCCACCGAAACCCCTTGATTATAAACAATTAAGTCCACCAGACATAAACAGCAAACCTCAGTAACAGTGAAAGGAAGAGACCTTATGGAAAGCTTTATGTAGTGCTCAAATTGTTCATGGTGCTGTTGCTTCTTTCCTGCTATGTATTTCTTTTAAGAACCCAAAGTTATGATCCAAGTGGTAATGACAGAGGGAGAATCTAGGAGAGAGATCATATGGCTTTTGAGGCATACTAATACTGCAGAATTGTCAAGATTTTTTTTTCCCTGCAAAAATCTTAGAAACGTAAAATAGTTATAACTTGTGGTAATATTTGCCTGAGTTTATAGAGAGGCTGAATCACTTCTCCAAAAGATAAAGTGCTTTCCTGTTGTCTTGTGGATCAACAAATTTACACTCCACCAAACAAATCTCTCTCTCCCTGTATAAATGCGTAGAACTATAAAGACAGATGATCATATGGCTATGATTCAGACGCCAAGTGATTCAGATGCACGGAAATACTGAAATCATACTGAGCAGATCCAGTCTTCCCAGTTTAGACTGCTGAGTAACTCTAAAGCTGCAGAATATGTAGACACTTGCATGATAGCTAGTCCAAGAAGTTGGACTGTTCTTAATGATTTATGTAGCATGGGGCACAGTGGACATTGAAGGAAGAGTTAAATGGAAAGCCATCAAGCATAAAGAAATGTCTTCTGAGAAAAGATTTATAGAATGACCCAGTGGATGGACCTTGGCTCATTGTAATCTGCATATGAGGCCAAGGCAGGGGGGGGAAGGGACTAATTCACACTAGGGTAATTTGCCTGATAATAGACAATTAAAGAACTGGAGAGGCAAGAAGCAGCCTGCAAAGTTCATGCAGATTTGGATATGCTGTATAATTAGCCACAATAGTTAAATGGAAAAAAAATTAAAACTGAATGACATCAAATTAGAGAAAGATTTATGTGATATACAATAAAATGGTAGAGTTTATATAAAAAAGGAGGCTTAGATAGTGGGGAGAAATTTAAAAAGCTAGCAAAGTACTCATAGTCTGAAAAGTAAAAAAATTTTGATATGATTAGACAAGCATCTGTGACTTTACAGTCAGTACAGGTTGTAGTGTGATAATGAAATAAAATTGCTGTACAATATGCTTGCACAGAACAAAACCACCATACAAACATATACTTCAGGGATGGGTTTGAATGACTCTTAAAAGAATGTAGTGGTAAGGGAAGGATTTGGAGTTTTGTGCCCTGCATGGATTTTTAATTGTATTCTAAAGATGAAATGTACCAACATCTTATCCTGTTTTGGGTGACGTGTATGAAAGCTAAGTTTCTCTGAAAATTAGGTCAACATAGAGTAATACTATTGGCTTTGTCTGTCTTTGAGACAGGTTCTTCCCATGGGGTGAACTTAAGTCATGGTCTGTGAAAGCTCCTGGCCAGAGGAACTGCTGCAATTTTTTTCTTATGTTGTCACCCAAGTTTCGTTCCCAAAAGGAAAGATATAACATTCTTCAATAGAAACAGGACTTGATCAGGGTTGAATTCGGAACCAGAACTGCATAAGGCACTTAAGACTAATCTGTCCTGGAATGCAAACAGAAAAACATACACTTACATTTTTAACTCCTCCTTGAAGTAGCAAGACATTAGTGCCTTCGCTGTATACCTACAACATAGGTTACCAAGGACTTTGGATACTGTTTGTAACTTTTATTATACATCAGCATGGATGCTTATCTTCATTCAAGTGAGCATTCAATTTAGAATGCTCTCAAGGACACTCTTTACTGTGTAGCGACCAGAGGTTCCTGAGATTCCTGGCTCCTGGGCCATCAAAGGTTGTGGAATATAGCTTGTGAACTGGCGAATTAGGGGAAAAATAAACTGGCTTTCCTATGACCCTAAAATCTGTAACTGAAGGAAAGAGAAAAATCTTTGATAATCAGCCCTTCAATCTAACATCTGTGCCACTTTTAACTTTTCTTCTTTTATTGTCATATCGTGTTAGAGCTATGAACAATGTTTTGATTTTTCAGCTGAACAAACTGTATGTCTGTCTGATTCTGCTCATTCCTGTGTGTTTTCTACTGTGATTGGAGAAAAAAATAATATTGCAAGTGTGCTTTGAATTAATATAAGTTTGTAAAGAACTGATCCATAGACAAGACGCTCAGAAATATGCTGAAGAGTCTCTGGGTTTTGTAGAACATCTTGAATCTTTGTGTTCTCTTTTGAACATCTGACTGCTTGAGTAATCTAATACCAACACCTGGCCTTGAATCTAGGTAGGATATAGATACACACTCAAACACAGTTTATTACAGCATATTAGAAATTTACTACTTATCTTTATTCATACCTTGGAACTGGAACAAATGAGGACTGAATGCACGTATACTCCCACCAACTATAAACAGACCCAGCTGAAACATAAACCTGTATTCTCAGGCTACCTATATATACATTTTAATGATTAATTTATTTTCTTTTTTTTCCCTGATCAAGTTTCTACTTAACCAGAAGCACAGTGCAAAGTTGGAAGTGAAAAATTTACCCAGGCAAAGAGAAACAAGAACAGATTTAACCTCCTGAAATTAATTACCTTCCTATTTCCTCTCTTTTTTTCCCCACAGTCATCATGATAAGCATCTTTTCTATTTTTATTATCGTTAGACAAAGGATAAACGGCAATACACAATAAATGAGCAGAATTGTGAACATTAACCTACTGTTCTGTAGAGCTGCGCCAAGACTCTTCTTTCCATGGCTACCAGCAGAGTGCAAAGTGGAAGAGTATTGGTTAGAGAAATGAAATCTGATTTTCTCCCCTCTCCCTCTTTCCTTCCTTCCTCAATTTGTTAGCTACCTATTAAGAGGAAGACAAAATAAAAGGGGTGACGGACACCTGAAACTGAAGGACAGCTAGTTCCAAGTCACCAGAAATAAACTGTAGATGAAGTCTATCTTTGCTTGTTATAACAACTTGTAGAAGTTACAACTGAATAGTGTTTAGAAGTTACAATTAAACATATTTGAGCTTTCCACTATAATTTATATATGCATATATTTTAAAATAGAAATGACTGTATTCCATTTTGCATGGGGCTATGACAGCTGCTGATCAAGTTTTGGAGCACCATGAGGCATGGCGTACTGCAGAGACCAGATCTGGTCTTGAGGAGATCCTTTATAATTACCAGGCGTCAGAAAGAACAAGTTTCATTTCTTGTGAGTTAGAAACAGAAAGGAATACTGGGATTTCAAATAGTGTAAGGTGTAACTGTGGTAGATAAAATAAAGAATATTTCTAGTCTCAGTTTCTGGAGAAAATGAGCCCACTTCATAGTATGATCCAAATCCTATCTTCATTCAAAACTGAGAGTTATTTAATGGGAATAAAGACTGACAAATTTTCAGTGTGGAAGAAAGTCCCTGGTTATGTTTCTCCCGTGAAAGTGATAAGAAAAGAAGTTATCTTCTAGACATGGTTTTCCATTGCATTTCCTTACCTGGATTTCTCTGTTTCGTATCCCCTACAGGCAAATATTCTTTTTTACCTTTAACGCCACTATTACACTTCATGTTTATTCCCTATGAAGAGCTGATTCAGTTTTCTTTTAGGACATTGTGATAATCAGAATTTTGATAACTAATGTTGTTCTTAAAAAAGCACTTTTCACAGAGTTGGCCACTACCAGCTGAAAGTCAGAAGGCAAAACAACTTCTCATTTCTTGGCCAGCAGATTCTTATGAAGAGATTTTTGTTAAATATTTAATCAAACCCAGGACTTTTCACTTGGGACTGTGCTTAGCCCTTCCTTTCCAATTATAATATTTTGTAGCGTTCTGCAGTATAATTAAGGAATTGGCCCTCTCCTCTTCTGTATTAGTCTCATATATTTCCACTCCTAAAATTCATCAGAATTCCACTTCTCATCATCACTAGAATATTTGATGGAGGGTAGAAAAGAGAAAGAATTATAACAAATTCAAAAAAATTATCTACAGTAACTATCTTTCAATACTTTAATTCATCTATTTAAAATATTCATCTAGTCATCAGCCTATCCATCAGCCTATATATCTATATTAACTTTCACTGTAGAATAGATGAGACAGTATGAAAGAATATATCCCATCAAAATTGAAAGTCCAGTCAGTAACTTCAGATAAAAAAAAACAGATTTTCCACTTATGCAAGTAGGCAGTTGAGTAAGATTTATTTCCATTGTAAAACATCAGCAAAAGAGTTTGGATGTTGTCAAAGTTAAGAAGCCAGCCTTCAGCCTCAAGAGATATATTCACATACTTTCAAGTAGAGGCCTTCATTTCACATTCGGGATGGTATTCAAATAGAAAAAAAGAGGGAGATTTTTTTCTGTTGTGTGTGTGATATAGTTACTAAAAGTAACAAAGTTCTTATTTTTATGTAGAAATGGAAGAAATAATTTATGTATAATAGCATATAGTGGACATTCCCTAAATTGTAATCAAGAGGACTAAACAATCAAGAAATTTCATGCAATTTGTTTCACTCCATTTCCATATATCTCCTGGTTGTTCTGACTTTTTATCAGACTATTTTTATTTTTTATCTGTATTATATTTTCTTTCAGATATTTTTGGCTTGTCTGAAAGTGTCATTTTGATCAGCCTGTGGACTTATCTGATTGTCTTTCAGACTGAAGTCCTCTATTTAATTAATAGTGCACGTAGAGAAAAATAAAAGGTACTATTAGCTGTACTGTGTGTGCCACTTCCAAACAATTGGCTCAACTTTCCCTCCAGAAATAAGATGCTTAAGGCAAGAATACAAGAAGCAAAGACATACAGACTGATATGCCTTTTGATATGCTCTTGTAGTTTCCCACTATCAATATGTAGAGCCCTCATGAACCTCAGGTTGCATGAGACCATAGTCAATGATGGGACCTAGCATCCATAAGCTTGTCCAATCTACTTCTGATTTATAATTTACAATTTTGGATGTACCATGACATTCTCACAATGAGTTTCACAATAAAATATCTTGTATGAGAAAGTTGTTTGTGGTGCCTGGTTATTTTGCTTGGTGCCCTTTATTATTTTTCATGTGGGGAATGATCTTCCTGATTTCAGTTTCTTTACCATTCATGATTACACATGAATGGTAAAGAACAAACATATGCCCTTCCATATGTCCACTCTTTAGCCTGAAGATTCGCACATGGTTTCATGTCTCCTCATCTGAAAAGTCCTACCAGGCATCCTACCATCCTCATCTCCCATTTTTGTAGCTTCTCCAGCTCTTCTAAAAGTGACTTATACCTGATGCACTTTCTTGGTGATAGCAATGAAAGATATCCTTACTTGGCAATGATGGTTTAGCAATGGTGACTTGACAAGGACTTGAAAATGTTCCAAGCATGGTGTTCACATCCTGGTCTGTCACACTCTGCTCTTCTAATTGTGGGCAAGTCAGTCCTGTCTGTAACTCTTTTTTTTCCCTACACATAGTTAGACTATTTTTTTTTTCAGGAAGAAGTTTGAGACTTTGAAAACAGGCCATAAACTCAGTCTGTATACGCTTAATCTGGATATACAACCAGAAATTACAACTTTCAGTTCAATTGGGTCTGATAGAAAGATGACAATATATATTTCCATGTGTAGTAGAGTAACTGCTCATTAATGCCAAAAGTTAGTTGGACCATTCTGGATATTGGATTGGTCAATTCATTTTGCTCCTATCTATATCCAGCTCACTTTATTGTAAGGTCAAAATAATTATTTCAGCGAAGAGTGGACTATGTCCGTTGTCCACCTCTGTTGCTAGTGAAAGGTCTGAAACACATGTATTCTGTTCCTTTTGCTATTTCCTTTCCCTTTAAGTCCACTTCTACCTTACCTACTTTAAAGCAAGCAGAGAAAAAAATCCAGAGAGTGTACTGAAGGATTTTTGCAGGGCACTTAAAGCCAGTCTCCTTTGGCTAATTTGCAAAAACAGTTTTTGATTTAAAATAGAAGAATGGCATATCCCTCCCTGGGAGAAAACTCGCATCCACTAATGTTCCTCCAGAAGTGAGTTATGAGAAGAAGCCTCAGATGAATTAGAGACAAAGGTTAAATTCCAAGGCACTAATTTGTTGAAAAGGTGAAGGTAGCTAACTAAAGAAAAAAAAATGACACACCAGGTCTGCAATATCTTTCCTCCTCACTGAATATTGCTGGATAACATATAGAACTCAAGAAGAACAAATGCCATAAAATAAAGCAAGGTTGTTTCCCTTATGAAATTTTGGTGTAGAGTTAAGGTAAAGGTAAATATGCATCTTTTTGGCTTGTTAAGATCTTTCTACATGAAATATCAATTTTAATTTAATA
Source organism: Nipponia nippon (assembly GCF_047370975.1). NCBI lineage: Eukaryota > Metazoa > Chordata > Aves > Pelecaniformes > Threskiornithidae > Nipponia > Nipponia nippon. Next base: position 1,850,599 of record NW_028262346.1, read on the forward strand.
ACTTTAAAAGATTAATAATAGAGAGATATCTTTCACTTTTAAAAGTCAGATAACTTCTTTTGACTATTTTATCATTCCTTTGCCTCCCTAACATTTCTCACAGATTTAATGGCCCAGTTTCTGGTGTAAATCAACATAGCTCCAATTATGTCAACTATGCTAAACAGATAATATTGGCCCAGTACTTTATTCATAAGTGTACACGAGGTCAAACTTACTTGGGAGTTGAAAGTCATCAGACAAAATTCTGACAGAAGACAGAAAGGATGTGGCTGGGTAGGATGAAGTGGACAAGGCCTCCATGCCAGTTCACGAACTTTAGTGGCCCATGCTTAAAATTTAGTCCTTTCTAGATTTGGCTGTTTGAACGTTCTGATGCACACATGAATGTCCCAGCAGTAACAGCGAACAATGAACCTTCAAACCTGAAGAATATTTTTTTTTTACTGCTTCACAAAAAGGGCATCTCTGTCAGTAAAATAGTAGTAAGCTATCTCTGTCCATAAGATATCTGCCTGAACTTAGGCAGCTGTTAAGTTAAATATCTAAGTCTGAATTAGACCCTTTTAATCTCTTTTAAAGCTAACAGGGAGACAGATATGCTTGCATAGCAGCTGAGGCATACTGTTAGTAATTCTGGTCTGCAGCTTTCCTCCCTTTTTTCTCAGTCTCCTCAAAACCTCTTTGCCTTCTCTTTCCTTCTTATCTTGCCTAAAGAGGATTTGTTTGTTTGGTTAGTTTGCTTTTCTTTTCTTCTGATTGGCACATCCTCTTTCTTCCTTCCCTCTGTGTTGCAGAATCACCCACTAAGATTCCAGAAGCAAAGCACTCCCCCTGCCTTTCCCTGTGATGTTTTTGCCACCAACACTGCACTCTTCTGAATTACACAGAAAGGTGTTCAAATTAAAGGATCAAGTCTTCTTCTGTATGTCTGTCTCTTAAAAAAGAGGTCTATGTATGTATTTGCGGAATATTAACAACAGCCATGTGATTTCCCATGTCCAGTCAAAAACTGCTATTTGTTCTGGGTCCTTATTCTAGGGGCCCTGGCATGCATCCTCAAAGAAGGGGAAATTTCTGAAGATCCCAAAACACGGCAGTTGGAATTTGGGGAGATGATGAACCAGTTTGGTCAGTCAATATTTAGACTGCCACTAAATCATATTAACAGAAACACTGCAGCTTACACCCCTTTCAAGTCTGCAAAACTCCTGGAATAAAGTCACATGTAAAGAAGTATCTGAAAATCATAGAATCATAGAATCATAGAATCATTAAGGTTGGAAAAGACCCTTAAGATCATCGAGTCCAACCATTAACCTAGCACTGCCAAGTCCATCACTAAACCATGTCCTCAAGCACCACGTCTATCCTTCTTTTAAATACCTCCAGGGATGGAGACTCAACCACTTCCCTGGGCAGCCGGCTCCGGTGCATGACTGCCCTTTCGGTGAAGAAGTTTTTTCTACTATCCAACCTAAACTTCCCCTGGCACAGCTTGAGGTCATTTCCTCTCATCCTATCGCTTGTTACTTGGAAGAAGAGACTGACCCCCACCTGACTACAACCTCCTTTCAGGTAGTTGTAGGGAGTGATAAGGTCTCCCCTCAGCCTACTCTTTTCCAGACTAAACAACCCCAGTTCCCTCAGCCGCTCCTCATAAGACTTGTGCTCTAGACCCTTCACCAGCTTCATTGCCCTTCTCTGGACACACTCTAGCACCTCAATGTCCTTCTTGGAGTGAGGGGCCCAAAGCTGAACACAGTACTCGAGGTGCGGCCTCACCAGTGCCTAGTACAGGGGCACTATCACCTCCCTGGTCCTGCTGGCCACACTATTCCTGATACAAGCCAGGATGCCATTGGCCTTCTTGGCCACCTGAGCACACTGCTGGCTCATGTTCAGGTGGCTGTCAACCAACACCCCCAGGTCCTTCTCCGCCAGGCAGCTCTCCAGCCGCTCCTCCCCAAGCCCGTAGCCTTGCATGGGCTTGTTGTGAAGTGCAGGACCCAGCACTGAGCCTTGTTGAATCTCATACAGTTGGCCCCGGCCCAATGATCCAGCCTGTCCAGGTCCCTCTGTAGGGCCTTCCTACCCTCCAGCAGATCAACACTTCCACCCAGGTTGGTGTCATCTGCAAACTTACTGAGGGTGCACTCAGCCCCCTCATCCAGGTCATCAATGAAGATATTGAACAGGGCCGGCCCCAACACTTGAGCAAAATACAGGAGTTCAAATGTTAATTTCAAAAAGGACCTGGACAACTTATCTATCACATTCCTGTGTAACCTTAACTTGTTTAATTGGCAAGATTACTTTTAAAAATATGTCTTTACCTCTGCTTGTACTCCCTATTTTTTTTAGATTTGAGTACCTAAGAGGCTTATCAGCCTTTCAGGAAGCTTCCTAGAGCAGTGGAAATAAAACAGCAGCATTGAGACTTGCTCCTTGTTTAGACCTGCACCACTACAGTCAATCTCTATTTCAGACAGGGTAAGTCCACGACCTTCTTATGACCTGAGTAAAATCTCATGTATAGAGACATTGTAAGCCTATATCAGTTAATTGTTTTTATGCTTTTCTATCCTTGAAGCAGTTTTGCCTGCAAGCATGGTGTATGTAAGAGGGATGGCCACGTTTGTAGGCTCAGACCAATAATCAAGCTACCAAAGTTTAACAAATTAACACACATTGTATCTCTGCTTATGTAAGTCCTTAGCAAAGGTGAGATAATGAAAGGGCTTTAAGATAACTTTCATTATGACTCATTTGTTACAGACTCATAATGTGCACATCTAACACAACTGAATCTCAGCTGATGCTTGGTTATCTGATGAACTGCAGGGACTTGACTGTGTTTACACCCTGAGAATGGCAAATGTATCCATGAAGGCAAGGTTTCTATGCAAATACAAAAGGAGCAGCATCAGAGAACAAGATTTGATCAGAAATACTTAGTGGTCCTCATGTCAGTTGGAAGTGTAATAATGTTAAAAATGTAAAGCATGGTACCAGTGTAAACCTTGCCAAGGAGGTTAAAAAACAAGAAAAAAAGTCTTCCTTTTCCTTTTCTCACATCCCCACCCCCAACATTCCTTTTTAGCCAAATATTACAATATACTTAATGCAGTAGAAGAGTTTAACTAATACAAAGGCTGAATATTAGTGCTGTGCTATTCTGATTTCAGGCCATTGGTTATGATAATAAAATATAGAATAGCAAAGTTTTCAGTAAGCAGAAGTCTCAGGCTGTACTACGTACTTAAGCTTATTGATTACACTGGTTTATGTGATAATAAAAGTACAAACATATGCACACACCTTTTGCAAATAAGAAAAATAATTTGTCTTGGGCTATCTCCTTCTTTGTGCCTTCACAGCAATTCAAAAGTCATAATAGATAATGGGAAAACAAAGTGTTTGCATTTCATGAATGACCTTGGAAAAGTTGCCAGATTTCTCTGTACTGCAGTTCTAGCATTGAGTAGGAAATATTCTTCTGCTGTAAATACTTGTGAGATCCTACAGTTCTTGGTGGGATGAAAGAGAAAAAGACTTTATTAATTTTACTTCAGTTTTAACTGTTACAAAGTGGTTAAATAGATATATTATTGTAAGCATACATTTTTTATCTAAAAAATATATTTTAAGACCCAAATGTGTTTTGCCCAGATCAAAAAACTATTAACTTTTTATTTTTAATTCTACTGTATATATGAAAATTAAATCTAATATAGACATACTGCACATAGGTACTTTTTTTTTTAAATGAAAAATTAATATAAACAGACTCTTTTATGTTAAAATGTTTAAATTCAATATCTGAGTGGGTTTTGGTGATAAGTTGGGAAATTATTTTTGAGAAGAGGTTCTGATCTACTCTCTACCTATAAATGGGGTTAATTTTAGCTGTATATTCTTTTTTATGGTTTGTCCATGTGAGCTTTGATACTTCAGAGAAGTAGGTATGTATTTCTTTTTTGAGTTTTAAGCCAATCTTCTGTCACATTTGAAGGTCAGTGTGGTATTTGCCATATATTCATATTTGTGGGACATTATATGCTATTTAAAGACCAAAGTGTAAAAATAATGATATTTAAAAAAAAAGAAAAAGAAGAAAAAAGTGATTTTCATGAGAAATCAGGCAATCTTAGACATTGATTATATTGTGACTATAATAAGGGAAATTTAACCCAAAATCTTGCCAGCAGCCTTAGCTGAGATCCTGAGTCTTAGCATCCATCCTGAGATACCTACCGGTACACAGCCTTGAGCAGGATGGTTGGGTGGATCATGGTTTAGACACTTATGCTGTCCATCCAGCCTGTCTCAGTGGAGATCTCCTCTTGCTCTTGACATAACTGATGAGGGAATTTTGCTCTTTTCATCCAACTCAGCTGTTGCTACAGGTGCAGGCACTTTACCAAAAGGCTTATGAATATAACGTGTCTGCCCTCAATGGGTTGTATTCATGTGCCAGATGGTGGATGCACCAGAGGGTCAAAGGGTAGATAGGCTGCCTGCTCTGGTGATGTAATCTGGGTTTCTGCTATTACTTTCCACAGGAGGAATAGACATACATTTTCTCGCAGCTCAGACTTGAACACAGGTACAATGGGAGTTATGATACCTAAGTTATGGTCCAGTTAGTGTATCTCATGGTCTGAAAGGTGCTCCTGCATCTGCCTAATGCAATGCAGATCTGTCTTGGATGGAGCCACATACACCCTCCTCCTCTCACCCCAGCCAGACTTTGCTTATCCTAGTGTAGCCTGAGCCCAGCACTTTTTATGCACCTCTAGTTATGACTTATGGACTTTTGCGGAAGAGTGAAGCACTGGAATGCCTTAGGGCAAGTGATGTTTTCTATTTGTGGGGTTTTTTAATTTTATTTTATTATCTTATAAAACAGCTTAATCAATGAACTCAAGCAGGTAGTAGAAACTGAGACTTCTGTTTATGGGGAAACTTGAAATTTATTTTGGCCATTTGTAAGTAGTGCCGGCATCTGAGCTCTGAAGGAGGAAGAAATGGAAAATGACCTGATGTGCTTTTTTTGGTGTGCGATGAGTCAAAATTTCCTTTCCTTTCCTTTCCAGGGGCTCTACAAAGCAGAAAAGTGACAGGATTGTCCTATTTATGATGTCTGTTGTGCATCTGTGTGAAAATAAATAAATTATTCCATATGAATTCCAAATAAAATATATGGCTAAAGTAAATTTTACTTATGGATATTGATTGTATTGACTGAAACCTCCTCCTTACAAATTCACTTGTTTGTATAACACGAGTGTTATCACTTGGCTGAAAAAAGATGTGTATAATGAATTTCGGCATTGCATATTTTACTTAACAGTGAACTGAAGAGCTTTTATTCTTCAGAGGTTTGTGTTCTGATTCCCAATAAGGTGGTGGTGGTGGGATTATTTGTCTTTTTTTCTTTTTTTTTAAATAGTAAGACTTAGTATAATCCTGATTTTTTTGTAGATTGTCTCTACAATCTTGCCTGCATTTTTGCACTCAAATAAACTGCAATATGAAAGGGAGAACAATTGTTGAAGCCGGTTCCTCTTCCTCAGAAGCCTGCAGAAACTGTATTTCTGATTTCATCCATACCTAAACTAGCAAAGAAAACTTCTCTTTTTTCCCCTTTTTTTTTGTTTTGAGTATTTTGCTAAATAATGATTATCTTATGCTGATCAAGCACATCAGTATTTGTTAATAATGATATGGACGGACAAAATGAAGTGCAAAAGAAACTAAACCCCAAAATGCATTAGTCTGCATTCTCAAGTGAGTAAAGTTAAATTACTCCCATACTACTCAGCTGAGGTGATGGCATATTGTTTATTTTTTGTCTCTTGTTGCAATCACCTGTCTTCATCACATACAAGGTTTTATATCTCCTCACAGGAGACCTTTGTTACAAGCATAATCATAATAAGACAGTGATGGCCACTTAAAATCTTCAGCACCTGCAAGGCTGCCTGTCTTCCTCTCTTCCTCAGTCAAATGAAGACAAGTGGAATGAATTTGGACCAGTGTTCCCAGCACATATTTGTGGAGAGGCTGTTAGCCCAGGAAACGTATCCCTAGTTGAGAGAGAGAGAAGCAGCAGAAGAAGCATTGGGAAGATTATGTGAGGTTCAACATCAACTAGCACATTATGCTCAGTAGGTGCAACATTAATGATAATAGTGCAACAGGTACAACGTCTGGTTCACCACAAGGCTCTGCAAGTAGAAAGTCAGTTTTTAGAAGAGTTAGTTTACGTAGACATGAAAACTCTGTGTAGACCATGGGAAAAAGAAAACAAAATAAATCATCTAACATAACACTTCAGAGTCAGTTTCATTAGTAGCAAGTTAATATGTGTCGACGATAATTAAATATGTTGTGCTCACTGTCTGTAGAGATGAGAGTTGAGGTGGTGTGGGGGCTTTAACCTAAAAGTTTTAATCTGGTTTATTTATGATTCTCCAGTTTTTAACTTCTAGGTTTAAAAGGGAAGTTTTAGGAGTAACAATGACCAAACTGTGACATATCTCGTTATACTGATACCAAGGTTCCAACTTAATTCTATTTCAATCTACTTTTTTGTCTGCAGTTTACAATATGCAATAGCTCCCAATGTTCTCTGTCTCTCCCTGCGCTGTAAATATACAGAATAAAAAACTTTTTCACATTTTATGGTCTACAAAGATGTCAGGCAGAGAATGCAAAAGACTGACTGGCTCTACGCTGTAGTTGATGGGTAGGTGTAGGAGCAGTTTTACACACAAAACCCCACCATCTACCAATCATATGGAGGACTCATAATCTGCAAGCTGCATACCCGGGCAGGCATGAGTGGGGTACAACTTGCTGAACTAACTCAAGCATGTAAATTCACGTATATTCCAGTTCTCTCTGAAACCATACAAATATATATGTGTATATGTATGTGCACATGCATATAGATGGCATTCTTCATGGCAAGTTCATTTTTTCTTAAAGAGCCTGTCTTCAGCAAATAGTTATGGAGATCCATTTTTTATCCTGCTGCATACTGGGAGTCTAAAGCACCAGACAAGTAACTGAGTTCATCAGGATCAAAAATCTTTGGCAGAATCAACAAAGTAAACCCAGGTCTCTTCAGTCACAGTTTTTTGCTGACACAAAGTGAATTATTTTACCTTTGCACAGATCAGTTTGGTAACAATGATGGTGGTTTTAATATTTGAAACCCCAGATTTGACACCCAAATGTTTCAAAGGGCCCGTCTAGACAGTTCATTCTTATGCCATGGGTAGGTGACTAATCATTCTGTGCCTTAGTTTACTGATCTGCAAAATGGGAATAGGCTGAATCTGTCCCTAACTCTGGGAAAAAATTCTGTCAACTCCATTGACTGCATAAAAACTTAAGGATTTGGCCCTGTGCTGCAAGTCGGTAAGCTGGAGTGCAAATGTTCTACATGTGCTATTTGACCTCTACAGTTGAGGATTTAAAACTTTAATTATAGGAACGAGAAGATGAGAACAGATTCTGAGTTAGCTACTTTTTTTGAATAGATATTCAGACTCCGGAGGGAATAGTGATTTGCAGGCTCACTGAGGGAGAAAAAGGATGTCCTTTCTTTCCTAGGTGTACGGGGGGAGGAACAAAAGGGGGCCTTCATAGTGTTCCATTAAAATAAATCACTTCTCAATCCAGGCGAGAATTTGTATCAGAATATTTGATAATCGAAACTTTACCAACAAGAGCAAATCAGAGAGGGCATTTGATTATGCAGGGACAGATCCTGCTAAACCTCCCTCAGAGGTGTCTTACTGAATTCAGGAGCAGATCAGTATGCAGAAAGTTACCTGGATAAGGCTGTTAGTGGAGTCTATGAAAGAGAGCGCTGTGTCGCTTCTTTGTTCTGGGAAGGGTTGGCAGTGGACAAATTACAAGAGTACTAATCACACAGCCTGACCTCCAGCTGCCATTGAAATCAGTGAAAAAAAATTTCCTTTGACTCCATCAGAGACAAGACAGGATAGTTAGGGTTAATTAATTAATTACTTTCCAGAAAATACTTTGAGATCCTCTGATGCAGAGATCCTATAAAATGGTAAAGTGGCATTGTAATCCAGAGAGATGTTTAGAGAACTGTCATTCATCGATACCAGAATATAGTCATAATTTAGTAAATCAGCTCATTTTCTTCCATTAGGGCAGAGAGATATTTTTAGGGTTTAAATTCTCTAATCAACAACAGAAACAGTAGTCTGAGAACAGGGAAGGGAATGAAACTAGTAAAAAATTTGGTTGATGGGTCTGTCTGGAAACAAAATGTGACATAAATATGCTGAAACAGTCAAATACTTTGCTGACATGTTCTCTTCAAAAGGGTGTGTGTGTGTCTGTGTGTGTAATATCCTTACTTGATCAGTAGGATATTTCTTTCTGGAATTTAGCTACACATAATATAGATTTCAAAAGGCAAAAAGCATACTACCATCACTGTCCTGGTTTCAGCTGGGATAGCGTTGATTTTTCTTTCCACTAGCTGGTATAGGGCTGTGTTTTGGATTTAGTATGAGAATAATGTTGAGAACACGCTGATGTTTTAGTTGTTGCTAAGTAGTGCTTACACTAGTCAAGGACTTTTCAGCTTCCCATGCTCTGCCAGGTGCACAAGAAGCTGGGAGGGGGCACAGCCAGGACAGCTGACCCAGACGGGCCAAAGGGCTATTCCATACCACATGATGTCATGCTCAGTATATAAACTGGGGAGAGGTGGCCAGGGGGCTGTGATCGCTGCTTGGGGACGTGCTGGGCATTGGTTGGCAGATGGTGAGCAATTGTATAGTATTTGTATAGTATTTGTATAGCAACTGTATAGTATAGAGCACTTGCTTTGTATATTATTATTGTATTATATTATTATTATTATTATTATTACTATTACTACTACTACTACTACTACTACTACTACTACTACTACTACTGCTACTACTATTCTATTTAATTTTACTTCAATTATTAAACTGTTCTTATCTCAACCCACAAGTTTTCTGACTTTCACCCTTCCAATTCTCTCCCCCATCCCACTGGGGTGGGGGGAGTGAGCGAGCGGCTGTGTGGTACATAGTTGCTGGCTGGGGTTAAACCACGACAGTCCTTTTTGGCGCCCAACGTGGGGCACAAAGGGTTTGAGATAATAACAGATTAACCAGAGTGTATTAAGGAATTTGTATCTGTTAACAGTTGCTGGTCATAATATTGATTCATCTGCTCTCGGTATTAGTCTACCTGATCTGCACCACGCTCTTGTTTTTGCAGTCCATGTTAAAGATTGGTGTTGGGTTTTGCAGTTTGCTGTGCTCTGCAGTCATTAGTGAGGTTTTGCCTGGGAGATTTGTTATTAAAACACTGACCTTGAGCGCTATCTGGTATTTGGGTTCTGTAGTGAAGCCGTTACTGTACTTCGGGTACCACCTCATGGAGACAATTAGCAATTATACCTCTTCCTCTGAGAGGTTTTTTATGGAGGAAATACAGAATGGCACCTTTGTTGTTTTCTTCTATGATGTTTCCTCCTTCATTACAATAACTTTTCAGTATCTTGAACATCCTTGGGTAGTTAAGATATATCCATTGGTAGTTCTTGGGAATATTGTTTCAGTTTTGTCTAAGGTTAATAAGCAGTTTCAGAATACCATCCAGAGATCTTCTCCAAGGCTGGATAGTTATGAATGGCAGGGTGTGTGGGAGAGTATGGGCAAGTACCTAGGACAGTGGGCACCTCCAATGTTTTGGAACTTCACCCCTGAACAAGCGCAGAATCCTGAAAAACTAGTAAAGTATTTGGAAAAAGTATGTTGTCACCCTGGCAACTCCAGAGAGACACAAATCACTGCAATGTGCTGGGGCCTGGCCCATGCCTACCGAGCCCTATTCAACACTATTCAGAACCCGCAAGGGGAAGAGAAGGTCTCTGGATCTGATGACAAAATGACAGATGCTGCAGCTGTGCCAGCCCCTGCGCCAGCCCCCGCGGCTGTGCCAGCCCCTGCAACAGCCCCCGCGGCTGCACCAGCCCCTGCCACAGGCACTGCGGCTGTGCCAACCCCCGTGACAGGCACTGTGGCTGCGCCAGCCCTCACAACAGGCACTGCGGCAGATCCAGAGAACCAACCCATGCCAGTATAAGTTGCCCCTATACAGAAGAAAAAACACACAAGAAAATCAGCTCATTTAGTAAGGGCTGATGATGAGCCAGGGCCATTACGAGAACAAGAGGAGGAAGAGGCAGAACCCACAAATGAGATGGTAACCTCCCGATCCCTGTCCCTGAGTGAGCTGCGAGATATGTGAAAAGATTTCAGTTGTCGTCCAGGCGAGCACATCGTCACTTGGCTGCTCTGATGCTGGGATAATGGGGCCAGTAGCCTGGAATTAGAGGGTAGGGAAGCCAAGCAGCTGGGATCCCTTTCTAGGGAAGGGGGCATTGACAAAGTGATTGGAAAAGGGGCAGAAGCCCTCAGCCTCTGGAGACGACTCCTGTCAGGCATGAAGGAAAGGTATCCCTTCAAGGAAGATGTTACATGTCAGCCAGGCAAGTGGACCACCATGGAGAGAGGTATCCAGTACCTGAGGGAATTAGCTGTGCTGGAGGTGATTTATAATGACCTGGACAACGAACAGTTACCCAGAGATCCAGATGAAGTCCAGTGCACATGACCCATGTGGCGGAAGTTTGTACGGAGCGCACCATCATCGCACGCAAACTCTTTGGCAGCAATGACCTGGAAAGATGAAGAGGGACCAACGGTGGATGAAATGGCTGGCCAACTCCGACAACACAAAGAAAGTCTCTCTTCCTCCCTACGGGCCTGCATCTCAGCTGTGGTCCAGCACCTGTGTCCCAGAAGGTCCAGCAACTCGAAGAGGATATATCCTACTCCTCACCTGTATGGGCCAGTATCTCAGCCATCAGGAGCAAGCATCCCTCTGCTCAAGAGAGAAGATATAGTGGATACACACCACGGGGCACCCTGTGGTTTTATCTGTGTGACCATGGAGAGGACATGAGGCAGAGGGATGGAAAATCTGCCTTGACCCTAGAGGCACAGGTACGTGAGTTGCAAGGAAAAACAACTACAAAAGGTGGTTCTCCCAGGAGAGTTGCGGCTCCAGTTTCCAGCGAGCAGTTCCCCAGACAGAGCAGAAGGGCTGATTCTGTTTCCGATCCTCATAAAGGGATTTTTGACTCGCATTTACAAGAAGGGAGTAACGAATGCTATGACCGGGACTAGAGGGGCCCTGCCTCCAGCCAGGTGGAGGAAAGGGACAACCGGGTTTACTGGACTGTGTGGATTCGATGGCCTGGCACATCAGACCCACAGGAGTATAACGCTTTAGTAGACACCGGTGCACAGTGTACCCTTATGCCATCAAGCTGTAAAGGGGCAGAACCCATCTGTATTTCTGGAGTGACAGGGGGATCCCAACAGCTGACTGTATTGGAAGCTGAAGGAAGCTTAACCGGGAAGGAGTGGCAGAAGCACCCCATTGTGACTGGCCCAGAGGCTCCGTGCATCCTTGGCACAGACTACCTCAGGAGACGGTATTTCAAGGACTCAAAAGGGTACTGGTGGGCTTTTGGTATAGCTGCCTTGGAGACGGAAGAAATTAAACAGCTGTCTACCCTGCCTGGTCTCTTGAAAGACCCTTCTGTTGTGGGGTTGCTGAGGGTCAAAGAACAACAGGTGCCAATCGCCACCACAACAGTGCACTGGTGGCAATATTGCACCAACAGAGACTCCCTGATTCCCATCCATAAATTGATTCGTCGACTGGAGAGCCAAGGAGTGATCAGCAAGACTCACTCACCTTTTAACAGTCCCATATGGCCCATATGCAAAAGTCTAATGGAGAGTGGAGACTAACAGTAGACTATCGGGGCCTGAATGAAGTCACGCCACCACTGAGCGCTGCCGTGCCAGACATGCTAGAACTTCAATATGAACTGGAGTCAAAGGCAGCCAAGTGGTATGCCACCATTGACATCGCTAATGCGTTTTTCTCAATTCCTTTGGCGGCAGAGTGCAGGCCACAGTTTGCTTTCACTTGGAGGGGCATCCAGTACACCTGGAATCGACTGCCCCAGGGGTGGAAACACAGCCCCACCATTTGCCATGGACTGATCCAGACTACATTGGAACAGGGTGGGGCTCCAGAACACCTGCAATACATTGATGACATCATCGTGTGGGGCAATACAGCAGAAGAGGTTTTTGAGAAAGGGAAGCAAATAGTCCAAATCCTTCTGGAGGCCAGCTTTGCCATAAAACAAAGTAAGGTCAAGGGACCTGCACAGGAGATCCAGTTTTTAGGAATAAAATGGCAAGATGGGTGTCGTCAGATCCCAATGGATGTAATCAACAAAATAACAGCCATGTCCCCACCAACCAGCAAAAAGGAAGCACAAGCTTTCTTGGGCATTGTGGGTTTTTGGAGAATGCATATTCCAAATTACAGTCTCATCGTAAGCCCTCTCTGTCAAGTGACCCGGAAGAAGAATGATTTCAAATGGGGCCCTGAGCAACGACAAGCCTTTGAACAAATTAAGCAGGAGATAGTCCATGCAGTAGCCCTTGGGCCAGTCTGGGCAGGACAAGATGTAAAAAATGTGCTCTACACTGCAGCCGGGGAGAATGGCCCTAGCTGGAGCCTCTGGCAGAAAGCACCAGGGGAGACTCCAAGGTCAACCCCTAGGGTTTTGGAGTTGTGTTATCAGGAGCCTCAGACAAGAATGCACCCAAGGACCTGACTTTCCAACTGTGACTGGCATATCCTGGGGGAGTGCAGATAAACCCATTGAAACTAAGACAAAGAACCTGAAAAGACAAGACCACATGTGGAAGAAAAGACTCAGAGTTCATGAAAAGAACACTAAGAGACCCCTCTTCAATAAGCACTAGGAATCACCAGGGACCATCGAAGACCCCCCCATGGAAGCCCCTCGGAGACTCAGGCCGCATGTGTAAAGACTATGCAAATATGATGATTAATTCCAGGAAATAGAATGAATATGTATAGTAGTTCTGGGAAACCTAATGCGTATGTATGTAACAGGAATATAAGCTTTGACTGATGCAACATACGGCATGCACATTAGGTGGAACTATCCCCCGTGCATCCAGCACTGCAATAAAGAGAATGCCTGCTTCTTAATGCTACATTGGTGTTAAGAGGTTTATTCCTGATTTCGGTGACAGATGGGGATACAGAGGATCCAAGGCTGGCTATACTCCAACTGAAAAAGAGATATTGGCAGCATATGAAGGGGTTTGAGCCGCTTCAGAAGTGGTTGGTACTGAAGCACAGCTCCTCTTGGCACCCCGACTGCCAGTGCTGGGCTGGACGTTCAAAGGGAGGGGACCCCTGTACACATCATGCAACTGATGCTACGTGGAGTAAGTGGGTCGCACTGATCACACAACAGGCTCGAATAGGAAACCCCAGTCGCCCAGGAATCTTGGAAGTGATCATGGACCGGCCAGAAGGCAAAGATTTTGGAATATTGCCAGAGGAGGAGGTGACGCATGCTGAGGAGGCCCCACTGTATAATAAACTACCAGAAAGTGAGAAGCAATATGCCCTGTTCACTGATGGGTCCTGTTGTCTTGTGGGGAAGCATCGGAGGTGGAAAGCTGCTGTATGGAGTCCTGTACGACAAGTTGCAGAAACTGCTGAAGGAGAAGGTGAATCGAGTCAGTTTGCAGAGGTGAAAGCCATCCAGCTGGCTTTAGATATTGCTGAATGAGAAAAGTGGCCAATGCTCTATCTCTATACTGCCTCATGGATGGTGGCAAATGCCCTGTGGGGGTGTGTCCTGGTTTCAGCTGGGATAGAGTTAATTTTCTTCTTTGTAGCTAGTATAGTGCTGTGGTTTTTGGATTTAGGATGAGAATAATTTTGAGAACGCACTGATCTTTTGGTTCTTGCCAAGTAAGTTGTTGCTAAGTAGTGCTTACACTAGTCGGGGACTTTTCAGCTTCCCATGCTCTGCCAGGTGCACAAGAAGCTGGGAGGGGGCACAGCCAGGACAGCTGACCCAGACTGGCCAAAGGGATATTCCATACCACATGACGTCATGCTCAGTATATAAGCTGGGGGAAGAAGAAGGAAGGGGGGGACGTTCGGCGTGATGGCGTTTGTCTTCCCAAGTAACCATTACACGTGATGGAGCCCTGCTTTCCTGGGGCAGGCTGAACACCTGCCTGCCCACGGGAAGTGGTGAATGAATTCCTTGCTTTGCTTTGCTTGTGTGCGCAGCTTTTGCTTTACCTATTAAACTGTCTTTATCTCAACCCATGAGTTTTCTCCCTTTTACTCTTCTGATTCTCTCCCCCATCCCACCGGGGGGAGTGAGCGAGCAGCTGTGTGATGCTTAGTTGTTAGCTGGGGTTAAACCACGACAGGGTGGTTACAGCAATGCAAGCAGAGCAACTGGCAGCGCAGAGGCAAACCCATCTGGGCTGCCGCACTGTGGCAAGATATTGCTGCCCAGATAGAGAACCTGGCTGTAAAAGCACGTCATGTAGATGCTCACATGCCCAAGAGTAGGGCCACTGAAGAACATGAAAACAATCAGCAGGTGGATCAGGCTGCTAAGATTGAAGTGGACCTGGACTGGCAACATAAGGGTGAATTATTTCTAGCTCGGTGGGCCCATGACACCTCAGGCCATCAAGGAAGAGATGCAACATATAGATGGGCTTGTGATCGAGGGGTGGATTTGACTATGGACACTATTGCACAGGTTATCCATGAATGCGAAACGTGCTGCAATCAAGCGAGCCAAGCAGTTCAAGCCTCTCTGGTATGGAGGATGGTGGCTGAAATATAAATACGGGGAGGCCTGGCAGATTGATTATATCACACTCCCACAAACCCGCCATGTGCTTACAATGGTGGAAGCAACCACCAGATGGCTGGAAACATATCCTGTGCCCCATGCCACGGCCCAGAACACTATCCTGGGCCTTGAAAAGCAAGTCCTATGGCAACATGGCACCCCAGAAAGAATTGAACCAGACAACGGGACTCATTTCCAAAACAACCTCATAGACACCTGGGCGAAAGAACATGGCATTGAGTGGGTGTATCACATCCCCTATCATGCACCAGCCTCCGGGAAAATCGAACCATACAATGGACTGTTAAAGACTACACTGAGAGCAATGGGTGGTGGGACATTCAAACATTGGGATACACATTCAGCAAAGGCCACCTGGTTAGTCAACACTAGGGGATCTGCCAATCGAGCTGGCCCTGCCCAGTCAAGACTTTTACGTACTGTAGAGGGGGATAAAGTCCCTGTAGTGCACCTAAAAAATATGATGGGGAAGACAGTCTGGGTTACTCCCGCCTCGGGCAAAGGTAAACGCATTTGTGGGATTGCTTTTGCTCAAGGACCGGGGTGCACTTGGTGGGTGATGCGGGAGGATGGGGAAGTCCGATGTGTACCTCAAGGGGATTTGATTTTGGGTGAGATAGCCAATGAACTGAATTGTATGATGTTAATTGCTATATAATACTGGATGTCATCACTTCTGTGATTACTATGTGCCATATCAACAGTATACAGTAAGAATCACCCAAATTAATGAAGAATGAACTCTGATGAAACCAAGCAAAGTGCAGAGGTGATAGAACCAGAACTGGCTTCAGCATGCAACAATCCAACACCACACACCATCTCTCCTGCCCTGAAAGACTGTTATGACAGATGAAGCCCTAAGTCATGAACTAAATGAACTCAATGAATGTTTTAGAGGGATTGCCCATAGACTAAGGAAACGATACCTATGTGTGTGTGTATATCTATATCTATCTCAAAAGACTGGAAAAGTGGTGGTGATTAATTGGAATGTATTGGAAAGTGTAAGACCTGGGCATGACGTATATGGTATGGAATAAGGGGTGGATATTGTCCTGGTTTCAGCTGGGATAGTGTTGATTTTTCTTCTTAGTAGCTGGTATAGTGCTGCGTTTTGGATTTAGGATGAGAATAATGTTGAGAACACACTGATGTTTTAGTTGTTGCTAAGTAGTGCTTACACTAGCCAAGGACTTTTCAGCTTCCCATGCTCTGCCAGGTGCACAAGAAGCTGGGAGGGGGCACAGCCAGGACAGCTGACCCAGACTGGCCAAAGGGCTATTCCATACTGTATGACATCATGCTCAGTATATAAACTGGGGGGAGTTGGCCGGGGGGCAGCGATGGCTGCTTGGGGACGTGCTGGGCATTGATCGGCGGGTGGTGAGCAATTATGTAGTGTATCATTTGCTTTGTATATTATTATTATTATTATTATTATTATTATTATTATTACTCCTCCTCCTCCTTCTCCTCCTCCTCCTATTCTATTTTATTTTACTTCCATTATTAAACTGTTCTTATCTCAGCCCACGAGTTTTTCTGACTTTCACCCTTCCAGTTCTCTCCCCTGTCCCACTGGCGTGGGGGGAGTGAGCAAGTGGCTGTGTGGTGCTTAGTTGCTGGCTGGGGTTAAACCACGACAATCAGTCAAAAACAAAATATTCCAAAAGATAAAGTCTTTTCTTCCTTGTTTTGTTAGGTTTTTGGTAATGTTTGAAGAGAAAAATAACTGAGTACCACAAAGCAATTCTCCCCTCCTTACTACCTCACCTACATTTTTAAAGTTAATCCACTAGTATTTCTTTGTATATATTTATATGGACACCCATGCACTTTTACACATAGATATTCTCACAGCTTTACTTTCTGTGTTATTTTCGGATTCTTAGAGAGAATTTACCCCAAAGCACCCCTAAAAATAAACTCATAAGGCTGAATATATATATATATATATTTTAGAAGACATAAAGTTAAAGTTCCTGCCCCAAATTATTATTAGCAGTAACAAATGGCCTGTCTGCATTCTCTTTCAGCTATAGATTGCAGTATATCTTACAAGCAGTCATTTAGTTTTGTAACACCCTGACAACATAGTACAATATTACCATTCCCATTTTATAGATGAGAAGAACCAAGGAAGAACAATTAAACAAGTCACCCAAAGTTATACAAGGTCTGGGGCAGAGCCAGGAATAGAATCAAAGTCTCTTGAGTCCCTGACCTTCATATTAAACACAAGATCATCCTCCCTCTGTTTCTAGTTAGAGCATTCAATTCACCCCATCTAGTGTGCATGTGTAATTTGTACCGGAGGGGTAATTCATCCCCAGAGGAGGGCAGGCGGGGCTTGCAAGGGGTGTCAGCTGTGAGCTCAAGATTTTCATAGCCTGAACATTCATCGAAATGAGAATTTCTCCCAAGGAGCATCTCTGGCAAACACATAAAAAGGGGCAATGCAAAATTCTGTTTAGACCTCCTTAAGCTTTTAGAAGGTGATTTTCCTCAACTGTTTTCTTCCTTTGATTGCAAAGCTAATGTTGAAGTTTATCCCTCAATAACCTCAGGCTTCATTTACTACCTTGAAACTGTCATTTGGTGTTTGGGACAGGTGATTGTTTAACGTCTTCTTCTTAACCCTGCAAGGGATAGGCTGTTGATGGTGAGTGTGTGCTGACAGAACCAGTCCTTTATGTGGCCTTCACATGCTTAATTAACCAGTGCGAAACAAATGTCTCTCAGCTATCAGTGTCATTGTTGGAGCTCAGTAGCATTCCTTCCAAAGGAGTACTAAAGATTGGAGGGAAATAATACCAATAATATTAAGGAGAACCTTAAATTATATGTGTGTGTGTGTTTGCTTGCACATAAACATGTATACACAAAAAGGTACCTATTGTTTGGAAACTATATAAAAGTTCATGTTTTAAGAAAACCTATCTGGAAACTGAGGACTTGTTTGTTAGTTAACTGACAACTTAATTGATTATCATTTCTTTTCATGGCACCAATTAGGACACAAAACTGATCTAATGTGGTATATTGATTCCCAGCCAGATTGCTCAAACTCGGGAGCTTCAAATTAGGATAAGAATCCTAACTTTTTGATGCTTATCTAGAATTAAGTATTAAATCTGTTCAGATTCATCTAGGGCTAAAAATTAAAAGCACTCATTGGCAGAAGGTAGACCTGTTCACTGTGAATCTGAAATATTTCAGTTCTGTATTTTTAAAATTTTAGTCACAAAAAAATGAGACTGATTCTGCTCTCTCATCAGTTCACTGATGATGTAATCCTGCTGTAATCAAGAGCTTTCCTCCAGATTTATGTCACTGTGTGAAAGTGGGAAGAGAGTCAGGCTCAGTATCTGTGCTTAGAGGAAAAAGCAAGATAATTTGATTTATTGTTTGGCATTACAACAAGCAAAGTGTCACTCACTTAAGTCCATAAGTTTTACAGTAATTGGACTCGATGATCCTTGTGGGTCCCTTCCAACTCAGGACATTCTATGATTCTATGATTCTATAATATTGGGCCATTTCCTGCTGAGTTTGAAGTCAATGAATGTTTTCCACACGACTTCAGTCGTCAATAGGCTTATATTTGCTTTAATATTTTTCTTTCTCAGGGGAGCAAACTGCTTCTGGTGACTTCCCCTAAGGGGTCTAATCAAACAAACCGTTCTTGACAATGTGCTTTCCCAAGTTTGGCCCTTAGCATCACAGAGCAGGCAGTGAGGGCAGAGGAGTCTCCTCTCACCTGTGCGGAGCTGCCAAGTCCTCGCCCTTCTTGCAAGCCTGCGATATTGTCTGCTTGATCCAGGTGTGTGGAGAGGGGACAAAATATGCCTTCAGCCTCCTTCAATACCTTGGCAAAGACTTCAGTTTGTTATTCCATCCCTGACCAAGATCACCTCTAAATGGGCATCTCGGAGACATAATACTTTTGGGGGCCAATGCCTAAACGGGTGGAGATTGTACATTCACCCCTTTCTCTTCCCCATTCCCAGCCTTTCCCCAGATCAATAACTGTGCAGAGATATCTGCAGTAACCCCTGCTCAGGCACAGATTTCTTCAGAGGAGATGGAGCTACTCACATGAGTAAAGCTCAGCTGGATCGGGCCCAAATTTAGTATTAAATCCTGGCAGTTCCAGAACTGTAGCTTTAACAAGGCTTATTTGAGATGAAGGCACATTTTTCAGTTCTCATAACAGCAGCAAGATTCTTATTATACAACATTTAAAAGCAATAATTTCTGCAGATTTAACCTCATAGATTTTCTAATACAATAAAATTAAGTTTAAAAACCCCTGAATGCGGCACATATAACCCCTTCATGTGCAATTAGCAAATTTTAAATAGAAACTTTAATATTAACATTATTCTTTATGCCTCAATGAGTGGAATATTATTTAAATTGATATGACATAAGAGGATATAAATAATTCCTAAGTGTAGATCTAAACTAGAATTTCAGACCATATTGAAATAGCAAAACATTATCAATTCCCTGTTTCCCAATGTATCATTCATTACAAGCCTGATGACACATTTTTTTCAAAGCCATTAAATTAGCATTAGAGTGCTGATAAACATTATAAATAAATACAAAAAGCTATTCTGAAAATCCAGTGTAACATAAAATAAATGCCTATGCTCCACCAAATTTCATCTTCTGTCTGGTAGCTGAGAAAGTGTTGCAAGCAGATACATAAGTTGAGAGTGAACTGCTGCTCTCTTCACTGCAATAAAAATATAAACATATTAAAACCTGGAAATGTAATTTAATTAAGGACAATTCTTTATTCCAAATAAACCTATAGTCCATAATGGAGAGAATTACGATCGACATTTTTACTAAGGAAAATGAACTAAAAAGGTTCTCTGTGCTGCTTTGTACAAGTTAGATGAAATAGTTGTTTTCTCTTCCACAAGGTATAAGAGTAAACCTATAAAATCATTACAATCTATGACCAGAGAGCACCCTATGATCCATATATATTTTTTATCAAAGCAGTAAGTTCAGCCCAAGAAGATCAGATGTATTGCAGTCTGAGTAGTTACTTTTCATTGACTACTTTTCTTCACAATTTCAGGATTTTTTTTTGGTTTGGTTTGGTTTGGTTTGGTTTGGTTTTTTGGCTAGGTGCTTCATCAAGTAATATACAGCTAATGAATGTTGGTTTTTTTTGTGTGTATGATGGCAACACATCCAGCAGGCACCAGACCTGTGTAATTTTTATGCCAAGTAACTTCAGGCTACAGATCTTTTAGATACTTTCAGGTGAGTAGTTTAGAGTACAAATCCAGCAATCCTTTGCCAAAATTCCCTGTAAATTCAGTAGGATTTGGCCTTTCCAAAGTGACATTTGATTGCTGTTTCTTATTAAGCAGATAGGAAACAAATGACAAGGGTCACGCATTACCTAAAACTTGCTTTCTTCAAGATGCTTAATAAGGAAGTTTATCTGAGTGAGGAAAACAATATCTTGCCTAAAGCTTCTCCCTCTATTTCCCACTGTGATCTTCAGAAAGCCAAAATACATTTCCCTTCCCAAGACTATCAGGGCAGAACAATTAGCCCATGGTACAGTTCAAGATTGCTTGATATCTGCAGCTACAAAATACACACAGCCTAATATTCTCTCTGACACATGAATCTCACTTTCCTCATACCCTCAATTTAAGGTTAGAGTTTTGTCCATTTTATTTTTAAGGTTATGTTACAACCCAGTCTCCTGTTCGATATTATTTTTTAGTGAAAAATCCACTTTCCAAAATTCTTCAAAACCTGAATCACCTGAAATAAGCTGGACCCAGGTCACAACATGAGAAGGAGAGTGAAGAAGTGATCTCAACAGGTCGTGCCTCGCTGATGGTGGTGAATGATATGGTTTTTGACATGATGGGCAGCTGGGTATGTGCTTCACCCGTGTGACAGTCAGTAAGGCCAGGCATGCACACTGGTGCTTATATCCCTATTACATTGCAAATTAGCTGTACCTTAAACTCTTCATGAAATTATAAATGCCTGTAATTCCATGACCTTGCCATCATAAATTCTTACAGGCCCCACGGCCAAGTCTTCACCAAGAGCAAATTGCCAGAATGCTAATGAAGTTGATGGAGCTATACTGAATGGACAGAGTTAGTGCCTCTCAGAATCTGCAAGTCAAAATAACTAAAAAGAAAATAAATGAATGCCAAGCGGAATAGGCAGATTAACACAGGACTTTGAAGATTAACAGAAAGAAGAGCATCTCACATGGAAACAAGAAAGAGAGGGAAGGAGGGAGGGAAGAAGGCCCAGGACTGGGAGTCCTGAGAACCCAGACTTCCTTCTGGCTGTTCTTACTTAACTATGAGGGTTAAAAACCAAACCAAACCAAAACACACAACACTTGCCTCAGTTTAGTTTCTCCATGAGTTAATCACAATGCAAAGATACCTTAATATTCACATTCCATAGGTTGAAGGAGAGAGAGAGAACTTCTTTACCTCAAGGGTTCATAGAAGAACAATCCATTTTCAGTTATAAAGCTTCATAAGAAGGCAGGCACTTCACAGTAATAAGGAGAAAATAATTTTATTTTCTAATACATATCAAAACTTGCAGGCTTCCCAATCTCTCTGTCGAAATAGAGCTGTTCTGCATAGAGCACTTCTCAGTACTACCACTAGTTTTTGAAGTTTCTGTGGCAAGAGAATAATGGAAAAAATAATAAAAATATCCTAGAACCAACATCAACTCTGTTCTTTCTGCAGCTAAGAGTAGAATGGCAAATAAGGGGAAGTGTTTCCAGACACACAACCATATACTCTGAAGCATAAGATTTGATTAACCTTAGTGTGTGCAGGTACAAAAGCTGCTCTAAAGGTAACTATTTTTCTTTTCTTCTTCTTTACTTTGAAGTGATAGGGCCAGGTTTTCAGTCTAGCTCTGGTCACTATTTCCTATTTTGTATGATCAAGCATATAGTCTTGGTAATGACATCCACTATGCACACAGCTCTTTGAAAGCATAAAATAACTCACCAAACCAATCCAGCTCTGTTAAGGATAGGCACAGTTCTTCCTGTTGATCAGGATGAGATAAGGAGAAATGAGCATTAGGGATTCTAAAATACATATTGCAGCCAAAGGCTAGCCCCATAGTATATTTGGCATTGTACATACCTCAAATATGAGGAAATCCATGAGCTGAACTATTAGATGTCTGAAGGCAGGCAATGGAAATATGTTTGGCTTCATACAGTGTTTGAAAAACTGAGACGTAGTCCCTCTTGACTGTCTGTAACCATGATCACACCAAAATACACCAGCAATGCAGTGAGCTGCTCACAATGATAACAGATCAACAAAAAATTAATATGGTGAAACAAAAATGGTTCCAAATTCCTATCTGCTTTTTCTCCTTTCTCTGGATTAGCAGCAACATCACTCAAAGTTGTGCCAGACCCAAAAGCCAACAGCATTATCCTTCAGCTGTGCTGAAGCAGGAAGGCTAGCTTTTTTTACTCCAAGGTTGGTGTAACATAACTGGCCCATGTCTGGTTATGCACTTTAATGGTTAGACTTTGTCCTAAAGAAAGAAATTTAGCCTTCTGTGGATTTGCCTCTCCTAGTCTTAAGGGAGTCTCATAGTTGGCTCTTGTTGTACTGAGTGGATAATACTAAATGATCATTTAATAAAATATTGAAATGTAAATACTCAGGTACAGTTAGTCACTCAGATTTCCCGAATAATCACCCCTATGAAGGGAATGAACACAGCTCTACACATAAAGCATTCAAGGCAAAAGCTATCAGAAAAGGCTTCTCTTTTTCAACATCATGCAAATTAGTTTCTTAGCTCTGTAGAGATGAAGCAGAACCAGGCCTGCAGTCTGTGAGAGAAGAATAATACTCCTAAATCCTAAATAATACCTCCCTGTGATATTGGCTGGACTGGGAGATCTAGTTCAGAATTTGCAAAAATGTGGGAGGAAATAGATAGAAATGTTATCTAAAAAAGCTTCTAGGCTGGTGGATATCCCAAGCTGTTTGGGGAAGATCTGTAATATTGGCTCTCCGCAGTTCTGTGCTTAGTACATTTTGCTATGAAAACTAGCACCCCTGTAATGAAGAGCTAGCACCTTATTTTACACACACACACACACACCCCATTGAAATGGGCTAGCTGGGTTGTCAGACTGGTCTAAAAAAGTTTTGGAATATGTGATGGTGCAAACCAATGAGCATTTCCACAGATTTTTCCTTTGTTTAGGATTTTTTTCTTTTCATGGTTCATACAACTCACTTTTGCCCACTGGGATATTTCTGCCATTGGAGCCAGCGTTGCATCTGGCATGTCTCCTGTTGGCTTAGTCCATTGCACTGCACCAGCTCCTCTTTCTCTTTTAGTACATGGAACTCTTTTCTTACTCCCTTGCATCAGGGTCTCTGTGTGTCCCTTATTCTCCACTCTCACATCTCATTTTCTTCTGTTTTCCTCCTCAAGCAGGGATGCCCTGTGCGTGCCACTCAGATAACTTAAAATCTCTGTTCCCCGATTCCTGCTTTCCTCCCTTGTCCTTTACTTCTTCCCAGGGAAAATGTACATATCAGCCATTCCCATTTTCACCTCCCTGGGAAGAGCAGATATTTCTCTCTGTCAAGTTTCCCAATCCTCACATTACCAATCCATATTGCTCCTAAACAGCTTCATGTTTGTCATTTTTACTCTGGTCCCCACCAAAATTTTTATTTATTTTCAAACTCCATAGGAAATAATGAACAATTTTAGATGATAGTAGGAAGAAGAATAAAACTGAGTCTCTAAGTGTTCACAGGAAAAATGGAAATAGATGATTCTTCCATTTAACAAACACAGGAATGGCAATATCCAGTGGCTATCACTTGAACAGTAACAAATTTAAGGAAAAAAAACCCAAAAACATTAAAAATAAAATTATAGTGGCAGTGGTAAACTCTGTAATGCTGGCAATTTGAAAATATTGTTTCCTTCTCCTTTTTCTTTCCTCCCCCTCTTCCTCCTCCTCTTTCTCCTTCTCCTTCTTCTTTGCTTAATATCCGTTCTAATTCCATGAAGAATTAACTCAAAGCTTCATGAGCTGATTCTATGTTCTATAGAAGATTGTGCTGCATGACTACAATAGCATACTTACATTATAAACCATGTAAAGGCTTATAACAAAGGATGATTTTAATGGCTGCCATGAATGGCTTCTTTGATTGTTACAAGACTGTTGAAGCCGGTGGGCCTAGTAAAGTGATGTGAGATTCTTTTTGTCCCTCATCCAAAGTACAGCTTTTCCCCAAAGCCCATTAACAAGCCAGATCAAATGGAAAAAACCTAAAATGAAGCAGACTTCTTTCTCTTTACCTTTTTTACTAATCATGGTATCTTGTATCTTGTTTTCTATGATATCCCATGTAATCAAAACAGTGGGAAAAATTAATTAGTCTAAACTGTTCACTTTTATTTTTATGAATGTTTTATTAATGCTAATTAGCATTATGTTTCAATATTGCTTGGGAACCTTAGTCATACATCAGGATCAGATGTATGTACATCTAGAGTACAGTACACTGTTCAGTCCATAAGGCACTTTTTGTATGCTACCCCCCACTGAAGCAAAAGAAGCCACCTGTATTCATAACTATGAGCAAGGCGAGAAATAAGTGGAAGAAAATCCTTTCATTTGGAGTAAGAAGGGTAATTTCCATTAGGATTAAAAACAGTTGGGCAAACAATACTATGAAATCCCCCTCATCTAGGGAGCTTAAAACTGAGATGGAACAAGCTCAGAAGAACAGCCTAGGGGAAGAACTCCACCCTGATGAGGGGCTGGGAGCAATTTAGCAGATACTCTCTTCCTCTAGTCTATGTGGTTGAGGATTGTCATTGATAGCATGGGTTATTTCTGACAGTCTGTTTTACCAAATAGTGAATAGAAACTTTTGTTAAACAAATTTTACTTCTCTGTATTTGCTTACCATTCTTACTCGCTAAGAGGAATATTATGTTTCAAACTTTATCACTCTTATGGCACTCCTGCTAAGCTTTCTGTCTCTGCCTACAAAGGTCCTCTTTTATCCTTTTTTTATCATTGTAACTTGTGCTTTTCCTTCAAAAGTGTCTTCAATGACTTGGCTTCAATGACTAGGCAATTTTTTAAACCTGTAACGTGTTGGCTCCTTTGCAGTCAGTTGGGGATTTACCTAGATCCAAAGGCTCTAGAACAAAAGCATCCATACCTGGATGGTTATGGTTGATCTAGGTTTTGTCAAATGCTCAGAAACGGATATTCCCTTTGCTTTAAAGTCCAATGATAAATAACTGTCCAATTTATTAAGGCTTCTTGGACATTGTAATCTTTTCTATTCCTCTGGTATGGATATTTTTGAAGTTGATGGGAATATAGGATATCTGACAAAGCAAATAATTCAGGGTTTTAAATGAACCAAACGAACTTTGGTCTTTATTTATTTGATAGTTACTTTCTAATTTCTTTTGAAACCAATCACTAGCCAAATCTCATGATTTTTTATGTCTCACAGTGTTAAGGATTTTTCTTGAAAGCTAAACTTAAAAATTATACCAGTTATCAATAATGTACAGAGAGTAATCTCTAATGCAGAAAACACAGCTGGAAGATATGTTCTGAAACCAAGTAGTCCATCCTCAAGGACTCAAGTCTACTTCCGCAAGAAAAGATCAATTCTATCCACGTCATTCCTCATAGATGTTAATAATTTCTTGAAGACCTCCAGTGATGAAAAGCCTACAGCTTTCCTTCACTGATAGTCCCAGAACTTCACTATCATTATCTAAGGGATATTTCTCCTTCCTTTTCTTTTTCATAAAGTGCCTCTGTCCTCTTATGTTCTCTCTATAATGAACATATAATTTCCTTCCTTTTTAGAATTTAAAATTACAGCTAAACTTTTACTATTTCTGAGTGTCTTCCCTGTTAAGACCAAGTGCTTGTATGTTCACACAAAGTGAAGCCAAAAGGGCTGCAAACAAGAATCACTTCAGAAATCACTTTCTAATTCAAATGAATATTCAGGGTCCTCTCCTTTCTCAACCAGATTTTTCTGCAAAAAATATTTTTGTTTATGAAAGATGTAATATAAAACCTAGCACCTTTTCCTATTTCTTCTCCCTTTCCAGATTTTTGTATAATAAGCAAAAACTCCCAAATAAATAATTAACAAAAAATGACTTATTTATAATCAGATATGTTTGGCTACCAGACGGTGCAGAGTATATCTTCATATAATAGGATCTTGAGTATGGTTTTAACTCTGCAGGAACAAACAGCAGAATATTAATAAAATGTTAATTAGTTTAATTTAGTCTCATATCTATTGAATATATATATTGGCACCTACATGGTTTTAATTTCATTTTGGGATTCCAGCTTCTATTGAAGGCAGAAAACTTTTAAACAAGTAAATTAAAAAAATTACAAAGACAAATATATATGTCAGAGGATGGAAAGAAATAATTTTAAATGAAGCTAACAAGATACTTCACTGGGAATGTAGCAACTTTTTGTGCATCTGCATTGTTAATGTCCATGATTATTTTCTTTCTGACATTAAACTGGAAGTCTTATTCCAATTCAAAATAGTTTTCATTATCAGCATGATCCTGAAATATTCCTAAAGTCAGTGTTCCTTTCCCTGTCCACTCACCTTTTTCAGACTCCTAAAGTTTTTTCATGGATGGGTAGATTTTTGGACAGTTTATGCAAGTTTATTTTCCTCAGACTTTGTTGACTCCTCTGAAATCCATTCCTAGATCCTAGACTGAAAGTCACTCTTTTATGTATTTTCTGGAATTACACTTGTGTTAAAGGCATTTCAAAGAAATTCAACAATTATAATAAACTCACTGTGAATTAGTCACAAGATTGTATTTGACCCTTTCTCAAATATGAGGCATTTGAAGGGTCAGGCTGAGAATGGGTGA